>NW_005842258.1:436578-438161 GCF_000455745.1 Alligator sinensis | reverse complement strand
TAATCCCCACAATGTCCGGGCTGGTGTCAGCCAGCAGGAGGGCGAGTTCCTCCTGCTTGTTCCCCATGCTATGGGCATTAGTGTAGAGGCATTTCAGGCCTCCAGTAGATGTGTATACTGACCCCCTAGTCCCAGCATTCCCCTGGTCCTCATCTCTTACCTGTTTATCTGCTACGCTTGTCGGTCTGGGCTGGGCTGTAGTTGTGGGCACCGTTTGGTCTGGTAGTCTGATGTATCCTCTGCCCTCATCTTCCCCTTCCCCCGACGAGCCTAGTTTAAAGCCCGCCGGAGTAGGTCCGCCAACCTAAAAGAGAACACACGCTTACCTTTAGGGGAAAGGTGGAGCCCGTCCCATCCTAGCATGTCTTTCGTTGTGATGTGGTGGTCGTGATCAAGGAAGCCGAAACCCGCCTCGAAACACCGTTCCTGTAGTCGCCAGTTGGTCTCCGCGACGCATGATTCGTGCGGTCTGCCCCCTCCACTCACTGGAAGGATGGAAGAGAAGACCACCTGTGCGCCCATCTCCCTCAGCATGCCCCCCAGAGCTTGGTAGTCCTCCATCAGGCGATCGCGGCTCCTCCTGGCCGCATCCTTAGTGCCCACATGGACTAGGACCATGGGGTAATAATCGGTGGGCTGGATTACGGTTTGGAGTATCCCTTTCACGTCCTGAATCTTCACTCCGGGTAGACAGTATACTTCACATGCCGAGGGGTCCTGGCGACAGATGGGGCCCTCCGTACCTCTCAGGATGGAGTCACCAATGACAATCACGCGACGCTTTCTCCTCCTAGTCGGCTTGTCTCCGTCAGCTGGCACAGGACACAGTGAGCGTGGAGTCCCTTCCTCCCCAGTTCTTTCCTCCCTTTCCTTGTCCTTGTGGAAGGGCCCGTGGCCCTTTCCCCCAGCCATACTGGAGGAACTGGGGGCGCCTTTTTTCGAGCAGCCCTGGCACGGGTGGTGACCGTCTGCCACTCAGCAGTGGAGGGCTCTTCTTGAGGCTCATCCTCCTTGGTCGCACAATCCTGCAGGGATAGAAAATATCTGTCAATTTCCTCCTCCGCTTCTCGGATTCCCCTCAGCCTGCTAACCTCCTCCTAGAGTTCCCTCACCCGGGCCTCCAGGGCCCTAAAGCGGGCACCCGCAGGGCAGGTGTGGGGGTCTCCAGTCCCTGCCCCCCCAGGCCTTGCTGGGTAGCTCCCGCAGGCCAGGGGGTTGGGGGATGCCAGCCCCCTCGTGGGCTTCGTCTGGGTGGAGGCCTCAGACAAGCCCTGGGAAGGCCGCGCCCCCCGGGCAGGGGCCCTAGCAGCACTCTGGGTCGACACCATCGCCGGAGTTGCTGAGTATCTGGCTGAGTTCAGGTCCTCTGCCCCGCGCTACCAGGAGTCCGCCTCTGGGCCCCACCTGCTTGCCCTCCGGCATGAACGCTGGTGCAAACGCCGGTGCGCTCTAACAGACCGCGCCTGTTTGCGCGGCTCGGGAGCGCGGCTCCCTACCGGCTCAGCAAAGAGGGATCCGGGGGGCTTCCCCTCCAGATCCGGCTCAGCTGCGCTGGTCTCTCCTCCCCCCTTAACTTAGGGGGA
>NW_005842258.1:429059-436534 GCF_000455745.1 Alligator sinensis | reverse complement strand
CTGGTAAGGGGGCACACGTGTGTACAAGACACACATGTGCCTGTGTCCTCCTTCTCCCCGCTGCTCCTAGCTCCCGAGTTGCAGTGAATGAGTCCACAGTGTGCCCTTGTGAAGAAGGCTAACAGCATACTGGGCTTCATCGGTAGGAGTGTTGCCAGCAGATCAAGGGAAGTGATTCTTCTCCTCTATTCAACACTAGTGAGGCCATATCTGGGGTACTGTGAGGCCACATCTGGGGCATTTCAAAATGGCCATGGGATGCTTTAATTAAAGCCTATTCATCAAAGCTTTAGTTTGGGCCCCTCACTACCGAAAGGATTTGGACAAATTGGAGAGTCTGGTGGAGAGCAGCAAAAATGGTTAGGAGACTGGGGCACATGACTTCTGAGGCGAGGCTGAGGGAACTGGGCTTATTTAGGCTGGCAAACAGAAGACTGGGGATTTAATAGCAGGTTTCAGCTACCTGAAGGGTGGTTCCAAAAAGAATGGAGCGAGACTGTTCTTAGTGGTGGCAGATGACAGAACAAGGAGCAATGGTCTAAAGTTGCAGCAAGGGAAGTTTAGGTTAGATATTAGGAAAAAAATTCTCACCAGGCGGGTCATAAAACACTGGAACAGGTTCCCCAGAGAGGTTGTGAAGTCTCCATTCTCAGAGGTTTTTAATGCCTGGCTAGACGAAGTCTTTGCTGGGATAATCTAGTTCGGGATGGTCCTGCTTTGAGCAGGGATTTGGACTAGATGTGACCTCCTGAGGTCCCTTCCAACCCTGATTGTCTATGATTCTATTGCTGCTGAGATCCCCATATCCTTGGGTCCATTCCCCATATGCCCCAGGACTCGGCTGGTCTGCTGCTGGGTTGTCTCTCTCCTCCCTCTCTCGGGTACTCTGTCCTGATTTCACTACTAGGCTTTACCTCTCCCCTGGAGTATTGCCTGAGCTTCATTCCAGCCATGCTGCCTGCCCTGAGTCTTTCCCCCTTCCTTTTAATCCCTACTTAGTTTCTTGCATAAAGACAACTTTTGTCTGGGGCTAGCACATGAAGATGGGTAGGGGTTGGCCTTTGGGGCTTCTGCCAGCCCCAGGAGCATGGGAGGAGGCAAGTTGAGCTGCAGAGATCAGCTCTGCATCTACCCTCCAGCCTACTCACAGCAGAGCAGGCTATTAGGCCTGTACAAAGTGGAAAGTATTCGCTTCGGATTCGGCCAATCCTGAGGACAGTGATTTGATTCGGAGTTCAAATTCAAATCACTGTCCTGATTCCATTCAGTTGAATCGGATCTGAAAGTTTCAGCGCCGCTTCAGAGATTCGGCCATAGACTAAACAGGCAGCTGCTTCCAGCTGTAAGTCTGTTGGGGTTGGGGGAGAGGATAGGGAGGGATTGGGGCTGGGGCAAGGGAGCATGTTACTAAGGGAGGGGGGTGGGGGGGTGCGGGCTGCCCGCATGTGAGCACTCGCAGCAGGGGCTCTGCCCTGCTGCTGCTTGCCCAGCTGTTGGGGGGCAACTGTGGGCATGGCTTGTTCTGGGCAGAAGTGGGCAAGTGGCAGCAGGGCATAGCCCCTGCTCCCAGCGCTGCCGTACCCGCCCCCTCACATCAGCTGGCAAGCAGCAGCAGCATAGAGTCCCCGTTCCCAGTGCTGCTATGCCCTGCTGCCACTTGCCCCCTTCCACCTGGAGCAAGCCGTGCCTGCATCCTACACCCCCTCCCCAAATAACATGCCCCCTCGTGCCCTGGCTGGGCAGCTTGTTTCAGCCCCAGTCTCTCCCTCCCCCAGCTGTCAGCTGCCTGTTTAGTCCATGGCTGAATTGCTGAATCTTTTCCGAATCTGTTTTGGAATCGATTCGGATGCTTCAAATTGATTCAGAGCTTTTAATTGGCCTCCCAGTTCGATTTGGATTTGGAGAGTTGGTCACCTAATTGGGCCAAATCTCCTCCAAATCGAATCGGCTACTGAAGCTTTACACAACCCTACAGGCTATGGGGAGCATGGAGGGCGTGAGTGTAGGGGGCAGGGAAGGGTAGGAAAAGGCTGCTTCTTTGGGGACTGTCGGTGGTGGTGGTGCCGGACTGGGGACTAGAACATTTACTGCCTCACACACGGAGATCTCAAGGCATATTTGGGTTTCACTGGTGTAGATAATGTGCCCCTTACTACTATAATTCAGCAAGGGCAATAGTACAGGAGTGTTTTTAGTTTTTCTAATATAAATTTATACTATATTCAAAAACAGTACATCACATTCATTGAGAGCAGGTTGAGACAAGTCCAAACAAGCAGATTCCCTCCAAACTAATATAAATTTGGGAGGAAACAAATTGAAAACTTTTGTCATTATCTAGAAAGAGGGGAGGGAAAGTGTATCCTTCCATGTTAGCTGATAGGTTAGTAATGATCAAAACTTTATGTACTTGCATGAAAAGGGTAGTAATGAACAGAGATCCTGGTTTTCTCTGTTTAAAAATCCCCAATTTTCTGATTTAACCCTCCTGTCCACATTTTTCCGTGATTAAAATTAAATGCCACTATGCATACACATGTATGCACGTGTGTGTGTGTGTGTGTGTGTGTGTGTGTGTAGGTATCAGTTTAACACAATATTTTATTGATATATTTACAATTATAAAGCAATTTGGAAACCTACCAGTGCCTCGATCATTATAATAAAATAAATTCTAAATACCTGTATATTTTGGTGTTTTATTTTGTGGGGTTTTTTTATCATGGAAAATCAGAGCTCCCTCTGCCCCCTTTGCTCACCGGGATGCGGGTTCAGCTGTGGCTGCATCTTCCCTCCACTCAACCCCCCACTTTGTGGTGCTGAGCAGCCCTGACATACCAGTGCCCTGTCCATGCAATTGCCCCTCACTCCCAAACCACAGCTCCCTGGCCCTGCTAGCACCCCTCACTCCTGACCCGCCACCCCCCCCAGCCCTGCTGGTGCCCTTTATTCCCAATCTGCTGCCCCCACCTGCAGGCCCCAAGCCTCTGTGTATGAGGAATGTAGGTGGGTGTTTATTGTGGGTATGTAGGGAATGGGGTGGGTGTTTTTCTTCAAAGGAGAAAATCCAAGTTTTTCCATGGCAAACGGAAAACCTGGATCGCTGGTGATGAGAGAGACTAAGGAAAATAAAGAGAATGAAGCAGAAACAGTAAAACAATGTAAGACAGTAAAATGAGGCAGAGAATGCTAAGTTAACTGGTTTTAAAACTGTGGACTTTTTGATTGTACCCTCCCAAAACTATGTCATTTCTTGCAAAAATTCAAAAATAAATAAATAAATAATAAATAAATTACGTTTGGAGGATAGATCTAAGCCAAGAGAAATAAATACTGTTTCATCATGAGACAAGATGCTAAATCCAACTGAAAATTGTGTTGGAGCTGCTGATTGTTTCCAGTGTTAAAACCCACTTACCTATGCAACTATATCTTAGTTAGTTGTGTAAAAATGACCCCCTACCATAGAAAATGAGCTAAGAAGTTGATGTAATAGGAAGAATGGTAGAGTAGCTTGGTGACCTGATTAAGTGCAGATAGGCATTCATGCAGTCCCTATTATCTGATAGAAACAAAGTGAACTTCATAATGAAGCAGGCAATGTATTCCTTTCATTCTTCTCTTATAAATGGTCTGTCTCCAGCAAGAAACAAAATGGAAAAAAACCACAAAACTGTGAGATAAGCAGGCGTAAGCAGCAGTGTGGTTCTACCCTGCTAAGATTCCTGCATCTGGCAGCATTGTATATCCCTCTCCCTTCTGTCAAGGTAAAGTCTTTATTTCTAGGTTAGCTACTTTTCATCAACTTCTATCAATCATCAGTGCTGCAGTTGTTTTGATAGGTCTAGCTAAAATGCAATCACTTGATACTTTGCTGCTTAGTGGTGAAATTGAGCTATGATCCTAAACAGACATTTTTCTGGAATTTCATCCTTGTAAGGAAAGAAATTGTTTCCTTGAATAAAATTTAGATTTCAGGTGGCAGTATAAACATAAATGGAGGAAGAAAATATTATTGGAGGGAGGGTGGGGAGGAGGGGTGCTGAGTGCATGCGTCAGCACAAGAACTGCAATTCCCATTGTGCCCACTGGCCTCTTAAAAACGACTTGCATGGTTTTGGAGGAGAGGCTGATTTTACAAGAACCAAAACTTGGATTCTCAAAGAGCCAGGCTCTGTTACAGGAAAAGTTGGACAGTTTTTAAGGCTTTGATCTTGGCTGAAAAATCTCCAGAAAAAGTCAAGATACAGATAACAGATCTGTTAAATTCCTGTGTCCCATGAGCTGGTTTTCTGCTGTAGTTAAGGAGAACGGTGCATTGGTGAGTAACTTAGGGGCGCTGACAGATGTGGGGAAAAAAAAAAAAAAAAAAAAAAAAAAACCCCAAAACAAAACAGATCTTTACCAGAAGAAGTATGTTAGTTTGACTCGGCTCTCCAGTATCTGTATAGATTGGGCCCTTCAGCAGGCCTTTTTGGTGCTTTTATCTAAAGCTGATTCAGTCAGTTATTAGATGAAAGCCAAAAAGCCCCACCGAAGCATGTGGTCTATACAGATGTAGGGCGAGCCAGCTCAAACTAATGCAGTGCCTCTCTTGGGCATGCGTTGCGCTTGGTGCTGGGGCGTGCCGAGCTTAAAAATAAGGCATTGGTTGTTTTTCTCATGTTGGTAAACTGAAGCTGAATCTAGGCTGAAATTCTGAAGCTACCGGAAATTTCAGACAAAGTAGAACAGGAGACTTGAAATGTTTGTTTGTTTATTGTTTATTGTCCTTGCCATATATTGTACCTTTCAAAATTGCTAAACGTGACTAAAGTCTTGTACTATGGAAGAAATAATTATTCATATCATGTACCATTGACATAATGAGCCCATTCACATGATAGATAAGAACCTGAAAGCAGTAAAGAATTGTAGAGAAATACAGTTTTTACCATTTTAAGGGCTGTGACTGAGACTTTACCTTTACATTCCTTTTCTTAAAGTAAAGAAAGATTTAGGGCACTGGGGGTAGGGGTGGTATGTTTAACATGCAACTGATGCTCCCATGCAAGAGATGAAATTAAGGTTTCTTCTGTGCTGTGCCAGAATTGCAGGTTAAATAAAGGCATCTGGGCATGTTTCTAGGACTGTAAAGGAAGCTGAGTTCTGCTCTCAGTTGATGTGTAAACCCAGAGTAATTCTGACTTCCCTAGAGGTTTTTTGTATTCACTTACATGGCTGTAACCACATAATTTGGTGCTCTACCTCTGTTTCCAGTGCTGAGTTTAGGCTTTTTTTTGATGAACAGATATTCAGTTGTTTCAGATCTGATCTCTGAAGGGTCCTAAACAGTCAACAGATAATGAAAACAGGAGTTAGTGCTGTACCTCTAAAATGTTTCTATTCCCCCGGTTGGGTTGGAGAGCTTTTTACAATAGAATTATAGGCTGATCTCAGGAAGAAATTGTTTCATTTTAGCTCAAGGAATATAGGTTTATGGCAGAGTTGTCAAACATATAGGCAGTGAGTCACACAACCCAAGGGGTTTATCTCCAGCTGGATGACTCACCTCTGTATCTGGCTTGTTGCACTTCTTGCTGCAGCTCCTAGAGCTGCTGTGTTGGCATGGCCAGCCCTGACCTACTGCTGAATATGTGGGATTTGATCACTATCTGGCAAGCAAATCTGGGGCAAGGCAGTGGCATTAAGCCCTGCATGTTTCATGTGCCAACCCAGTGGCTCTGGCAGCCTTGGCACGAAGCCCTGTGAGCCAGGTCTGGAGGTAGGTCCTCTGGACCTCAGGAAGCCCCTGGTCCAAATCCATCCTGCCCAATTCATTTGTTTAACACTTTAGGGGAAACAAGGATACATGATTTCTCTCTGACTTAGTTGAGATCTGCTTTTGGTTGGGGGTATAGTTTCATATGTTCATTTATATGTTTAAATAGATTCATTGTATAGGAAGATTAGAAAATGTGTAACAGTGAGGTGTCCATTATAGGCTGGACCAGAGGGCTTGTTGATCACCTGGTCCTAAGTTGTCCCATTAGTAAATGCTAGCAAGAAAAACAAAAAACACTTCCATTTTTCCTGACATTTCTATATAAGCAAATCCTTTATTAGGTACTGGAATGATGCTTGATAATTGAAAAGAACATGGTTTCATAGATGTCATAGGCATTAGGGCTGGAAGGGACCTTGGAAGATCATCGAGTCCAGCCCCCTGCCCGAAGAACAGGAAGTCAGCTGGGGTCATAGGATCCCAGCAAGATAAGCATCCAATTTACTCTTGAAGGTGTTCAATGTAGGTGCTTGAACCACCTCCAATGGCAAGCTATTACAGACCTTGGGGGCTCAGACAGTCAAGAAATTCTTCCTTATGTCCAGCCTGAAATGGTCTTGCAGGAGTTTATAACCATTCGACCTCATCATCCCTTGGGGCGCTCTGGTCAACAAACGTTCCCCCAGATACTGATGGTCACCCCTGATAAACTTATAGGTAGCCATCAGATCACCCCTGAGCCTGCGCTTTTCCAGGCTAAAGAGCCCCATAGCTCTCAGCCTTTCATCATAAGGTCTGTTTTCCTGACCTCTGATCCTGCATGTGGCTCTTCTCTGGGCTCTCTCAAGCTCCTCCACGTCCTTTTTGAATTGTGGAGCCCAAAACGACACAGTGCTGCAGCTGCGGCCTCACCAAGGCCAAGTGGAAGGGGAGAATGACGTCCCAGGATTTGCTTGAGAAGCATCTATGGATGCAAGCCAGTGTTTTGGTCGCTTTACTAGCTGCAGCATCGCATTGCAGGCTCATGTTCATCTTGTGGTCAAATGATGACCCCCAAGTCTCTTTCTTCCTTAGTGCTAGCCAGCGTAGCACTGCCGAGCCTATAAGGATGCTGCAGGTTTTTCCTCCCGAGGTGGAGAACCTTGCATTTTTTTGGTGTTAAACACCATCAGGTTCTCATCCACCCATTTGCTGAGCCTATCCAGGTCAGCCTGGATCAGCCTCCTGTCTTCAGGTATGGATGCTTTTCCCCAAAGTTTGGTGTCATCAGCGAATTTAGCCAGTCTGCTTCTGACACCAATGTCCACATCATTAATGAAAATGTTGAACAGTATGGGTCCAAGGACAGAGCCTTGGAGGACCTCACTGGTCACAGAGCACCATGACGATTGACTTCGATCAATTACCACCCTCTGGGTCTGACCATGGAGCCAATTTCCCAGCCAGCAGATCATGGTGGACCCAAGGACACAATTGGCCAGTTTTGCCAAGAGGTGATCATGGGATACCAGATCAAAGGCTTTTTTGAAGTCAAGATATATGACATCAATCTCCTCTCCCTTGTCCAGGTGATAGGTCACCTGCTCATAAAAGGAAATGAGATTGTTCAAGCAAAACCTACCCGTAACAAACCTGTGCTGGCTATCCCTCAGGATGTTGGTGTCAGCCAGTCCATTAAGGATGGCCTCTTTAATAAACTTTTCTAAGATCT
>NW_005842258.1:420863-428432 GCF_000455745.1 Alligator sinensis | reverse complement strand
GACCAGTGCAGAATATTCCTCCTTGGAGGTGAATCCCATCCTCCATCCTTTGTAGGCCTTTCTTTTTAGCCTCAGGAGGTCTGCTAGATCCCTGGAGAGCCAGGGGGGCTGCTGTGCCCTCTTGCTGCCTTTCCTCCAAGGTGGAATAGAATTAGCTTGTGCATTGAGGATCGTTCCATTGAGGAGCAACTACTCTTCCTAGACTCCCCTCCCCCTGGGGTCCCTTAAGGCCTCACTGACAAGCCTCCTGAGCTTGTCAAAGTCGGCTTTTCTGAAGTCAAGGACTTCAGTGTTGCTGACTGACTTGCCAGCTTTATAGCAGATGGTGAAGGTGATCAGCTTGTCGTTGCTGTCACCCAGCTTCTCATCGATCAGTAGGTCGCCGATTAGGTCATTCCCAGTAGCCAGTACTAGGTCGAGCAGCGCTTTACCTCTCATTAGCCCGTAGACTTCTTGAGTCAGGTAGAGGTCATCCACGCACAATAGGAAGCTTTGCGACCGCTCAGATTTTCCTGAGTGGTCCTCCCAGGAGATGCCTGGGTAATTTGAAGTCACCCATGACAACCATGGTCCTGGAGCATGCGGCCTCAGCCAGTTCCCGGGCAAACTCCTGGTCAAGCTCAGGACTTTGGGTGGGAGGTCTGTAGTAGACTCCCACCATTGTGTCCCCTGTGCCGTGTTCCCCACGGATTTTAACCTAGAGGGTCTTCAGTTGTCCACCCTGGTCGCCAACATCAGCTTGCAGGGACATGTAGCTCTCCTTAACATAGAGAGCTACACCCCTGCCCGTTTTATCTACTCGATGTCTCCTGTACAAGGTGTAGCTATCTATACCCGTGGTCCAGTCATGGGTGCAGAAGCATAAATAAAAGCAGAGACTCCTTCCATGAAATGTCTTAATTCTGATATGGGCCAACATATCCCTGGACCTGAAAAGGGGGTTAGTTAGCCCTTTTATCACAGAGATCAAGTGATGAACTGGAATTGGGATTTGTTTCTAAGTTTTAAAAACCATGAGTCAAAAAAGCCCCGCTGCTTATAATAAACGTTAGGAAGGAGGAGCTGAACTTAGTATTAGATTTCAGTTAATTTTTAAGACTGTTTACTTTTATAAGCTTTTTTAAAAAATGCCCGCAAGTATAACTTTCCAAAGGAATCCTTCAGCGATCAAATATAGGCAAGGCCAAACTGCAGTCATCACTATTTCAGAAGAAGACCTGAACATAATTTGGTTCTAACCACCTAGCCATGTCCATATTTATCCTTAGACCATGGGTGGGCAAAATGCCCGATCCGGCCAGCATCTGGTCTCCATTTCCCAGCAGCCTTTGCCCATATGGCTGTGGACGGTCTCCATGGAGAACCCAGCCACACCTGCACTGTGAAGAGCAAGGCTGGGGTTGCCATAGTGACCGGTCCCAGCCATGCTGGCAGGTAGGGGGCTGCTCTGGAGCCACTGGGATCTTGCGATGAGGGCAGGCAGGGCAGAGCTGTGATCTGTAGCCTGCAGAGGACAGAGCCTGTGATCTGTAGCTAGGCAGGGGCACGCAGGCAGCGGATCGTGGGTCTGCCCCAGCTCCAGACCAGGCTCTCACCTCTGCAAGGAGCCGGGGTAGAGCCGTGATCTCCTGCCTACACACCCCTGCCCAGAGCATGCAGGCTACAGACTGCTACTCTGCCCTGGCTCCAGAGCAAGCAACCCCCTGCCCTGCCCTGCCCTGCCCTGCCAGCGTGGCTGGGACTGCTCTCCATGACAACCCCAGCCCGTGCTTTCACAGCACAGGTGTGGCTGGGGTTTCCATGGAGACTGGCCCTAGCCATGTGCAGGAGCGCCTGGGAAATGGAGTTCACTGCTGACCGGATCTGGTCCATGGACCAGACTTTGTGTCCTAGACAGTGTTTAGCACCAGCTTGGCCACACCCAATTCTGATGTCTGCTGTAATAAGAAGGTATTTTTTGATAGACAAGAAATTAGATGCAATCTCTATGGGGCATTGCTGAAGCACATTGCCAGAATACCATGTGGAATTTTTACTTTTTCACGTCTTCCTCAACCCCTCACCTTCACAATTTCAGGATGCAGTTTGACTTTTACTGGGTGGTGGTGGTGGGAGGGGAAGTGTTCTTAAATCCTTAACTGAAATGGTTTCTATATTCAAAACCTTTTGGAAGATTAACATTTTTTTTTATTCATTTTAATAAGATAATGTAGTCTCACTTAGAAAGATTTGAAAAATTCAATCAGTATCTCATATATTACTTTTAAAAGTATCCTTTTGCAATCTGATGGGTAAATGACGTGTTTATGCTAATTTTGAATGAGTGTTTCGTGCAGAGAGTGTGCTCTGCTGCTGCTGCAGTTTGTCCTGAAATACTGTTTATGTATGACATTTAGAATGTCATTTTTTTTTCTTGCATATTCATACACCTTTCTCTTTAAAATTGGGGTCCATGAATTAAAGCAGGGAAGCTGATTTTCAGCCTGTGATAGAAGCACCTTGCTTTGATTTGTGCTCTAGTGTGCAGCAGCTGTCACATTGGTAATCAGGTAGCTGACTTAATGGTTTGTTGTTTTTCACTGCACAGTAGTTAATAATCAGTCATCTCCTCTCCTTTTCAATAGTTTTGACTTCCGCTAATCAAGCTAACCTTTGGTAGGGAAATTTTGCTGTCTGCTGGCTATTCTTGGTGTTTCTCCTATTTCACAGCCCTGGAGATTGTTTAGATCTTTTTAACATCATAGATCTGTCTGTGGAGAGCAGTGTTCAACAGCAGCTAGGATTTCAGCTTTAATTAAAAAGAACCAAAAAGCTTTAGTTTCTTCCTTGTACCACTCAGAAACAAGGTGTGCATTATAGTTCATGGTGTGTTGTATGCAGAAAAAATATTAGGTTTTTTACCCAATAAATTATTGTTGAAGGCTCTGAATTTCTTTTGGCTAGTCAGTTTAGATGCTATGAATCATGCAAAGTCTCATACTGGTAAATCCTACAAAAACTCTTTTGTAAAGTACCTGGCTTTTCAATATCAGGGTGCTGGACCAAACTAAACAAGTTGGTCAAATTCATACCTAAATGATACAGGAGCAGTTGACCAATTAAAAAGCAGTAATGGCTTAATAGCATAATGGGTGCATAGAATAGTGCCAAGTTCTTGCTATAATTATTCTAGTAAATAATCATGTTAAGTTAGTACCAAAGAACCAGCCAACCAAGAATGGGACTCATTGTGCTAAGCACTGTACATGCAGTAGTGAATGGGCCCCGCCTTAAAGTGTTTACCATCTAAGTCAGTGTTTCCCAGCTGGTGTTCTGTGAGGCATGTCCAGATGTGCCGTGGAATTTTGGGCTGGAGCCATGCCCCCCACCTGCTGCCACTCCAGACAGACAGGGGGCATGGCTCCAGCCAGTGACTTGCATCCGCCAGCTGTGTTCCGCCGCGCACTTCCCCCTCCCTTCTGTGCCTGGCCACTTGGCCCCTTCACCACCCCCGCTCTGCACTTGGCCTGTGTGCCACGGGATGGGAGAGTAAGTGCTGCCAGAACCAAAAGGTTGGGAAACGCTGATCTGA
This sequence comes from Alligator sinensis, assembly GCF_000455745.1. Classification (NCBI taxonomy): domain Eukaryota; kingdom Metazoa; phylum Chordata; order Crocodylia; family Alligatoridae; genus Alligator; species Alligator sinensis. The sequence goes on along the minus strand of NW_005842258.1, from coordinate 424,861 downwards.
GTAGATAAAATTGATACAGGTAAGAAAACAGACGAACAGTGAAAAATGTGATGGTCATACAAGTCAGGCTTCTGCTTTTTGTTTGGGCTTGCTTGGGAGGGAAGTAATCTAAATGAAAATTAAAAATTGAGGAAAGAAGGATGAATAGAACAAAGCAAGAGAGAGGAGAGGCAGGTGAGGTATTGGGGATGACAGTTGGTATGGATAGCCAGACAGCAAATAGCAGAGAGCCCAACCAGGACTAGAAAATCCTGTGTGTGTGTGAAAGTCCTGCCTCAACAGCTGTTTCTGCTGCTTGGAAAGTATATTTAGTCTCTTAGAAGTTTTTCCCAAACATGGAGGTAATATACCTGCCAAAATATAGAATGACATGGCCTTGTGTATAGGCAAGAATATTTCTAGCAGGATGCTGCACAGTTAATCCTTGTGAGCATAAAAACAGTTCTCTGTTACTGTAACAGGAGGTCAAGGCCCCTGTTACTTTTAACAGAGGAAAGCACCTGGTTAGAGCAAGGGCCAGCTGCCTTTGAGTAAGTGTTCAGAAGGATGCCCAGAGAAGGGGTATAGGGCTGCCTATAACTTGGGAGCTCCAGGCAGAAAGGAAGGGCTTCAGCACAGGTGAGCCAGATGCAGTTGAGAGCAGGCTGCTCCTTGAGTGGATGGGTCATGTGTGGGGCTAGTCAGGAACATGTGACCAGAAGGAGTAGGCTCCAAGAGATGCCCGTGGAGCCAGAGCAGGCAGTCTGGCCCAGGCTGTGCTAGGGGGAAGAGCTCCTGGCACCAAGCTGAGAGGTGGTAGGAACTGTGAATAGGCCCAGGAGGGCCAGATGTGGGGAAAGGCCGTCCAAGCAGCATAGAAGCCTGGAGTGAAATACCCAGCAACGACTGAGGATGGCTGGGGGTTTGACTACAGTGGACTGTTGAAGTCCAGCAGACCAGGTTGTGGCTACATGGGAAGTAGAGGCCATGGGTGGGTTGCCTAGGAGGCACACCCTGCTATTAGGGGCTAAGATCAGGGTAAAAGTCTGCTATGGTCTAGGACCTTAGGGGGTTGCATAGGCCAAAACTAAGCAGTGCAAGGGCAGTAGGTGGGCCACGTGGTGAAAGAGGGCCAGGAAACCCAGAGTAGACATGATCATAAGGGCTCAGTGAAAAGAGGCTGAGCTGAGGAGGCTGAGCAGGTTAAGGCTGCCAGAAAGGGGCTGGAGGCCCAAGTGACTGGAAATTTGGTCAGAACCAGAGGGTCCAATGAAGGAGGACTGAGTGGGATCTGCAAGGTATGGGTGTGACTGTGTGTGGGCTGGAGGCCACACATAATGCTTCCACGACAATTTATTTGCCTACAAGCACAGATAGTGAGAGTTGCCTGGCAGTGTCAGTCTGTGAGTACAGAGAGAGAGATCGAGATGAACAGAACCAAACATCTAGCTCAGTCACTTAAGGGGTCCTCCAGGGCTCAGAGACAGCCTCCCAATTTATTTACATGCACGCATGCACACACGCATACATATATGTAATATTATTAATATATCTGTGGCGCAGCAGGTGATATAGTGAGGTAGTACACTGAGGAGCTGGAGTGTGGGAGCAGGATTAGGGTGGCCACTAGGGGCTGCCACAGCCATCCTCAGGGGCTGCTTCTAATATAGTTAGTAACAAAGGATAACAGTAATATATGCAGCTAAACTGGTTAATGAAGATCAGTTAACTGCAAAGATAAAATCAAATCATGTTCTGCAACTTCTCAAGAAACCATGGTTAAACCTTACCAGGAGCAATTCTCTACTTTTTCTTTTTCTGGTAGAAATCTGCAGAACTTAGAATTGTATAAGCAGAATTGTATAAGGAATTGTATTTCCTTTTCCTGTTGGCTTTAAAGGACTGCCTTTTGATATAGTTTAGTTTCATAATACTTTCAGGTGCTCTAAAATAAGATTTTGTAAAATGCACAAGAGAAACAATAGGATGGCATGGACTTGGCCCTCCTTATTTTTAAGCCCTGTGTTCATTACATTTCTGTGGGGTCTAGAAATCATAAAAAGGGATTGTTCTTAAGTTTGATTTTTCAGATCAGTTGCTGACTAGTTCCTGTGTCAGATTATGAGGAGCTGCAAAGCTAAATGCTGAATTGAGCTCATCGTAATTGTGAAAAATATTAGTGCAAGATACATTGGGAAATGGAGCCAATATGGAAAGGTTTTCAATTAGAGCTGATAGCTTGCCTGCGTTAAGGGGCAGGCAAGGTTCTTTGAGTAGATGTAATATCTTTTATTAGACCAACTGAGTAGCTGGAAACAAGTTATTTGCAAGCTTTTGGGTGCAGTCACCCTTCTTCCAACATATGGAGTCTCTGCTGGTTTGAGACTCCAAGAAATGAGAGAAGCTAAAACTGGCATGATGTAAGTGAAAATATAAATAGGTAGAAATTAGGAGTGTACAAAATGGGCCCTATTCGATTTGGATTCAGCCCGAATCAGGGACAGTGATTTGATTCATTGATTTGGATTACTGTCCCTGATTTGATTTGGTCGAATCCAAATATTAAGATTTGGCTATAAACACAGCTTTAAATGTTTTTTCTACATACCTCCAGGTACGAGGCATGGCTTGTGAATGCTTCAAATGTGGGGAGGATGGAGCATTCCACAGGGGTGCGGGGGGCGGCCCCCTGCATGTTCAGCAGCGAACCCGAAAGTGGACCAGAAGTACTTCCGGGTCCGCCAGGGACTGCACAGGGGACCCTGGGTGTCCCCCCAGACCCAGGAGGCACCAGTTGCCAAGCTAGACCCCCCCCCTCCCACACACCCCCCAGCGCCCCCCAGCCCAGCCCGGTCTCTGGTGGACCTGGAAGTGGACCAGAAGTGCTTCTGGTACATTTCCGGGTCCGCTGCTGAGCGTGCTGGGGACCCCCCCCATGCTCCCGTGGGATGCTCCATCTGCTCCACTATCTCAGCATTCATGAGCTGCCTAGTACCTCAAAGTATGTAGAAAAGACATTTAAAGCTGTGTCTATGTCCAAATTGCCAAATCTTTCTGAATTGATTCAGAGGGTATCAGTTCTATTTGGAGAGATTAAGGAGTCCTCTGATTTGATTTGGAGATTCAGCCACCGAATTGGGCCTGTGCCTGTCTCTGTTCGATGATCCGTTCTTGCGCCACCTTTGCATGGGCAGCTAGTCTTGTGTGCCAGGTAGTCTCGTGTAAGCCCCAGAGTGTCCCTCGATCACCTTTGGAGTGGCCCCCAAACTCGCCTGCCACGACTTTGGATGGATCTTCAGTGAAGGGGGTCTCCTTTGAGGGCGCCTCCAGAGTTGTCACGTCCCTTGGTGGATGTCTGCGGAGCTCCAACCTACCCTACACCCTGGCCATGCACCACCCTTCGAGACGGGCCTCAGGATCTCTTTGTGGCCGACTCTTGGACGATGACCTCCTCGGTACCTATGTCCCCTTCATCGCAGAAGGATGCCTGAGGTTCCACCTGGATCTGGGAGGTTCGAGACGTCTCATATTCTGAGACGTTCCTCCGTGGCTCCGGACATTCCAGGAGGATGCCACTGACTGCCGCCGCGTTCACAACGCACCCGCGATCCTCCGTCAGGGTCCCTGGTCTCCTGGAATCCAGCTGAGAGCGCTGGGTAAACCCGTGCTGGGCAGAGAAAGAAAACGGAACAAGAAAAAAAGAAAACCAAAGAGAGTGCACCGACAACACAAAGCAAGCATTTCGGTGAGGATCGTTAAGCCAAGAGAAAAGGAGACCAAGAAGGGAAAAACAACGAAAGGGGAAAGAAGGAAAAGAGGGGGAGGGGTGGAGCTCAAAAGCCGTAGGCTCACCGACTCCACTCCCCCAGTGCCTTAAGTGGGCACGTCCCCCTGGCTGGGACCTGTGCTCCCGCCCCAGTCAGGGTTTTCTTCAGCTCCAGTCGGAGCCCTCTTTAACTCGGTGTCTCGGCGCCGTCCGTCCCTGTTGTGGGTACCCTCGGCGGCTCTAGCAGACGCTG
>NW_005842258.1:394346-420800 GCF_000455745.1 Alligator sinensis | reverse complement strand
ACCCCCTGCCGCTTAGGCTGCTCGTCTCCACACCAGCTCTTCTGTTCCTGGCTGGTGCTGTTTCTCCCTGGTATGGGGAGGGCTTGCAGTCTCCGCTGCTGCAGCCGTTCCTCCCCACACTAGCTCTTCAGCTCCCTGCTGGTACCGGGAGCCTCCACCACAGCAGTTCCCTGTCGCTCCTTCTGTTCCCGGCGTGCCCGCTCCCGTGCTTTCGGGGCTGGCTTTCATCTTCACCAGGTAGCGTCTCCTATTGATGTCACCTGGTCTCAGCTGCAGATGAGCATGGCTGATGGACCATGTGGGCCTCTCCCCCTGGTGTGCTTCTTTGCTTCTTTGAAGTCCTGCAAGAGGTGAGGGTTTTTTTCTTTTCCATTTGTCTGGGGTTTGCCTGCGGGTATGGCTTCCCACTCGCTTGTTCTTATGTCCCTGGGACAGGGCCGAATCTCCGCCGAATCGAACCGGTGACCAAAACTTTGCACAGCCCTAGTAGACATTTGAATATTTTAAACTTATTAAATATGGGAATATATAAATAGGAAGAAATATATGTTAAGGGGTGGACATACTAGGTTTTGATAACAGGTTGAAGTACCCATAGTAGTATACTTTTATTACTGAAACCCTGCCTTAATGCAATAAGCTCATATGTAGTGCACAACTAGTTGGTTGTATACATGAGACAGAGATATGCCTGCAGTCACTAGGTGGTCTGGAACCAGGGAAGATGATTGAAATTCAGTGGGATTTTGAAGCATTGCAGTTGTTTTGGGCATTGTGGTGGAAGAGGCAGTGGCTTTTCAGAATATTGGTTTCCATTAAAAAGGTACATATTCATATTATTATATCTTAGTGGCCCATAGATTTTGCCAGCATCAGAGGCTCTTTTTTCCCCAATGCCTGAGAAAATAATTATAGGGTGAGGTTGTTTTTGTTATTTCATGTTTAATAATGAAGATGGTACAGTGGCTTATTTCCCTGAACACAGTAAAAACAGAGCAGGCAGTTTCCTTGTTCAGAAATCCACGTCTATGTCCTGAAGACAGCTTGTGGCTGACACATCAGCTGTCCTTGCTACTGTTTTTCATGTTTTGGACTTTTCCTCTGTGTCATGGGATGGGGTCCTGCAGTTTGGCCGTGATCTCCCCAAGGCCCCCTTACCGTGCCAAGTTGGCCCAATGGGCACCCTCGATTCTGGCCCGCTCCGTCTTTGATGGCAAATATATATATATAGTAGGAAGGCTGCCTTTACGTCCTCTTGGACACTGTTTGCTGTACTCTCTGACCCCATGGACTCCCGGACCCGTGGTGGGCACAATGGCACAACAGGTGTTTTGGGGCACCCTAGCCTTATGGGCTATGCGTGGGTCCAACCGCCCCTTTACCACGCCCCAAGCCTCACTGATGGTACTGACGTTGTTTGGTCTGGGCCTTGTTATAATTTGGCCCCCTTGTCCTCCCTCGGCTCTCTGCAGCCCTGTCTTGCTCCACGCCTCACTGGCGCTTGTGCTCTTTGCAGCCCTGTCTTACTCTGTCTCCGCAAAGTGCTGTGCCGTCTCTTGCGCTGGGGTCTCCACACTGCTGTGGGTCCCCTATGAGGCCTCCTCCTTCCCCTAATAGCCTCACCCAAACCACCAGTGTTATACAACAATAAACAAAACGCAAGCCCCTGGGCTGTAACATAAACTCAAGCCACCCGGTTATAACATCATTTAAACCCTACGGGGGAATACTCCGTCCCACAACAGTATCAGGAGCTGCTTGTGCAGTCAGGCCCCTCCCCTTTGCTTGCTCTGGGAGAGCTCCTTCCCCCTTGGTTGCTGGCAGGGAACTGCCTTCTTGGCCTCAGACCTGGGGTTTATATACGAGCCAGGCCCTGCCCCTTCCGGTCAGCTGACCGCTGACAGTTGTGGGCCACTACCTCATTCTGGCTGCCCTGGTAACCAGCAGCTGGAGCTTCCACCTCACTGCTAGGGCTCCCTCCCTAGCAGTTTCAGCTCTTTAAAGGAGCAGGGCACCTTAGTGTGCTGCGACACTCTGTTATACAAATATGCTGCAGCTGATAAGTTCCCAACTCTGTGTTTACAGCCAGGTCTTGGAAATCTCATTTGTTCACATGACTTAGTTTCTGTTTGGCATTACGGTCAGGCTGCCTTACTTCCAGCTATCCCTACATACAGGGACATTTAATGCAGTTTTTTATTTAAGCTTAAAGAAAGGTGCTTAGCACACTGATTCACTTTAATGAAATTTATGATTGACAAAATTCAAAAACACTTAGTACAAAGATTTTAACATGCTGAAATATGTTTTAAAAAAACTTTTTACAGAGCAGATTTTTGATTTTTAGAGTCTTCCTCATGGTAGATTTAATTTAAATCAAATTGATTTAAATCACTGGTCAGGAATCCTCGATTTAATTGTTTTTTTCCTACAAAAAATGCATTCTTGTTGTTTGATATAACCTTAATACAGTAAAATCTTTGTTATCTGGCACCCGTTGGGGAATGGGGGGTCTGGATAACAAAATATGCTGGTTAACTGAGTGGCCCGAACAGGCGTCTTTGCCTGTTTGGGCTGCCACCTCTCCTGCTGCGTCTGGGGCATCGCCACCCCTCCCACGGGCCCTGAGGGACAGGGAGTGGGGTCCCACACAAGCGGCTTTGCCCTGGGCTGTCAGGGCTTGGTGAAACCGGAAGTGCCACGGTGGGCATTTCCGCTTTCGCTTTTCCCTTACAAGCTGGCATGCCGATTTAATAGAGCCTGCCGGCTTGAAAGGTGCTGGATAGTGCCTTATTCACAACTCAGGAACAATCAAATTGATTTAAATCACTGGTCAGGAATCCTCGATTTAATTGTTTTTTTCCTACAAAAAATGCATTCTTGTTGTTTGATATAACCTTAATACAGTAAAATCTTTGTTATCTGGCACCCGTTGGGGAATGGGGGGTCTGGATAACAAAATATGCTGGTTAACTGAGTGGCCCGAACAGGCGTCTTTGCCTGTTTGGGCTGCCACCTCTCCTGCTGCGTCTGGGGCATCGCCACCCCTCCCACGGGCCCTGAGGGACAGGGAGTGGGGTCCCACACAAGCGGCTTTGCCCTGGGCTGTCAGGGCTTGGTGAAACCGGAAGTGCCACGGTGGGCATTTCCGCTTTCGCTTTTCCCTTACAAGCTGGCATGCCGATTTAATAGAGCCTGCCGGCTTGAAAGGTGCTGGATAGTGCCTTATTCACAACTCAGGAACATTTCATTTTTAGAAGGTACACATTATACATTTTAAAGCAGTGATTTATTTTGATATTTTTTCATATTAATTTTGCAGCTACATCAGAAAACATGAATTATGATTTGGTTATTTTATTTACCAAAGCTAATTGAAGCAGATACTTGTGAAGTCATTGGGAGGTGAACTATCTCCAATTCACTAGATTAATCATGGATATTTGAGGGATATTTTTGCCACGCTATATTAGGAGGATATCAAATGAGCACTGCAGCTATATGTTCTTAACTTGGGGCTTTCTTTTAGATTTCTTCTCATTTTTTATTTCTTCTCTCTCTTACGGCCTTGGAAGCCTGCTGCCATGATAGATTTTCTTTTCTATCTTACCATTCACTCACTAGATCTCAAATCAATGTAGAGACTATACTCAGGAACTTATCCCACAATACTTCTTGTTTCTACTGCCCTTCCCTCCTTGCATTTAGCTCAAGACTCCTCCTTGCCCAGATCTATTCTACCCCCCATAATCCTGTATTCATTTAACTTCTTGAAACTGCACTTTTAGAGAGAGGCAAGGGCTTGTTCTGTGTACACAAACTTGCAGAGAGATAATGGGGCTGATGGGTACATAATCAGGTCTGTTATCTCTCTTGTCCATGCATTGCTGTTAACAAGGATGTTATCTCTGGAGAGGCAAATCCACAGTTTAAGAACTGAAACTAAGCATCACAGATGCTTAATGGGATCTTCTAGACTGAGCACAGTCCCATCAGGTAGTGTGGTTTTCTTTAATCTGATAGAGGAGCCTCTGGGAAAGCCCGTAAGGTTGGGCCCCTAATACAGTCCATGGCCTGTTGTGACCTATGTATAAAACTTTTCTGAAAAGGTTATATGAATATATTGTCTCAAATAGTATATAATTAGAAGTTATAATCCCTATTCCATTATGATATTTTTGAGCTTTAACATATAGTTTTATATAGGTTTTATTTTTTTTAAAAGCATCTTAACAAAAAAAAAATAGATTAAAAAAAATCTGATTTTTTTTAAAAATAATTTTTACCCACCCTGGTCTTCATATCAGTTCTTGAAGGGGTAAAATACTTGCTAGTAAAATGGGAAAGGGTGCTAATCTCTAAACATTCATGAATGCTAAAAGCAGGAGGGGTTGGTATGGTAAATCAGTCTGGGAGTCCATGTGAGACTTGCTTTTATAGGTAGCAAAAAATAAAAGGTAAAACTAGATTACTTCAGAATCAAATTTTGATATATAGTGAACGATATAATTTTATTTAATCATGGTGTCAAGATGCATCATTTGGCTTGTAGATTAAAATATTGGAAAGTATTGATACTGGAATTCAGAGAAGCATTTGGTCTATTCTTTTCCCCCTTTCCTTCATGCTAGTAAAAACAGAAAAGTAGTTCATTAAGTTATAGTATCTAAGCAATTAAACTTCAGCTTCTTCATGGAAGGAAAAAATGAAAAATACCCATAGAACATTTACGCTTAATTTTTTTTTCTAGGGTTAAGTACCTTTCTCTTTAAAGGTGATTTCTATAGTAAAGACCAAGAGATGCTGAAATGGGGCTTATGTAAGCAAGCTTATAATTAATGTAATTGATAGGGGTGCACTGATAAAGATATTTTTGGCCAATACTGATGGCCTATTTATTAGCCAGCCATGTTGGCTGATACCGATCCAATAACCGATATGCACCCGGGTAGCTCGGACAGCAGCGATGGGTCAGTAAGTCTGTGGGGAGGAAGGGGCCTGGGATGGGGGCAGATGAAGGCCCCCATGGTGAGGGAGGGAGTAGGGCTGGAGCAGGGGCAGGCACTACCCAGCTAGAGCAGGGCACAGGACAGAGCCGCAGGTGGCTTGTCCAGGCAGTGCACCCTGGAGGGGGGGCAGCTCACCACCCTGTGTGCACCCTAGGAGAGACATGGGGGGTATGTGTCCCCTGAACTTGTGCATGGGACAAGGGTGAGCTGCCCCTTGCAGGCTCAGGGCCAGGGGCTGCACCAGCCTCTTCCCAGTGGCGGGGCTGAGCTAGGGCTGTGCTTAGGGTGGGATGCAGCAGCTCTGGGACGGGGTTGGGGGGGCTATGGAATAAGCTACAGCAGTGGTCACCAACCAGGAGATCTCAATTCACTGGTAGATCTCAGAGTCTCTTCGCGGAAGATCTCAGAGTCGATCCAAGGCTGGGGTGGGGGGGTTGAGTGCCCATATGCATGCATGCGTCCCAGCCCAGCAGGTCAGTCCATGGGGGAGGGAAGGGACGAGGGCTAAATCAAGGCCCCTGTGGTGAGGGACAGTGATGCAGAGGCAGAAACAGGGGTAAGTTGAGTGGGGGCCTGGCTGGGTGGGACTTACCTCCTGAGGAAGCGCTCCCCCAAATAATTTTTTCTCCCTCTGCCTCAATCTGCCCCCTCCTTCCCTCCCCACACTTACCTGCTGTTGCGGGGGGGTGGGGTGGCGCATGGTAGATCTTGGGGTGCTTTTAAATGCCAAAGGTGATCTCCTACTTTAAAAGGTTGGAGACCGCTGGGCTACAACCACCCCAAAATTCACCATCGCCCCCTTGCAGTGCCTCTGCCCCCTGCCGGGAAGAGGCCAGCACAGCCCCTGGCCCCGACCCTGCAGCAGACAGCCTTCCCTCACCCAGCATACAAATCCAGGGGTCACATGCCCCTTAGATGAGCCCCTCACAGCTCCACCCCATGCCCCGCTTCGGCTGGGCCCCCCCAACTTATGGAATGGACACTGCTCTCCAAGCTGCTCAGCTGCATTTTTGGCCACGTGCATGCTACAGCGGCACACATGCACATTATCAGCTACACTGGCTAAAAAAAGCCAATTGCTTATAATGTCAGTTTTCCTTATATTGGTCCTGATCCGATATGGTGCACCTCTAGTAATTAATTACTCGAAATGTTTTGCTTCTTGACAGTAACCATGTGAAATGATCAAATTTAGTATAAGTATTAATGCATTGTCAGTTCACATGTATTTTCTCTATTTTATCTGGGTATGATAAAAATCCTAGACTTGCATATAAGAACTCACTGTAAGCTCAGAGTTCAGTAATTTTTTTTGCTTTTCCATTTAAAATCTAGGTTCCTTGCACTGACCCCTTGGAGAGTGTATCACCTGACTTCTCTCATAATACTCGGTGTTGTAATAATGCAGATCGTAAAGGATATGGTATTGTCTAGAATAAAAGGTAAGGCAGTGCGTTTTTTCAGAGACTTCATCTCTTACAGGTATTTGCATGCACCTTTTGTCAGCTCAGTCATTTTTGCTTGCTTGTCTTGATTGTATATCTAATATTGCAGTAAAGAGGTCTTGCATTATCAAAACAAGTAGAAAAGAATCTCTGAAGTGCTAAAAATAAATTTTGCTTTGAAAAGTGACTAAAAATGGCATAATGAAGGTCCATGTTTATTTCATTAACTTCTAAAGTAAATGTACTTTATTTACAAACTTTTATTTTGAAACCACAGTTTTAGAAATGCATCTATGCCTAAAGTAACTTTGTTAACAGCTCTTAAGTTCACTACTCCTAACAGCATCAAGAGCCCTGATATTAGACAGTCTGCCATCCTTAAGGAACTTTTCAAGTGGTGCAGTTATAATAAACATAATACTTCAAAAGACCAGGTCAAGATTGATTGACGTTCAGCCCATCTACAGTAGGGATTCCCAGCATATTTAACATCTTTTGTCAGCAGGGTCAAGTGTGCTGAGAATTTTCTTACTTATATTTTAATACTAATGTAAAGATTCTTCAGCCAAATGATGTGTAACTCAAGTACACCTACCACGTCTATTGCCTATAAGATTGTTATGGGTTATATTTGCTTGTGGTTGGACTGTTTCGTGGTTGGACTGTTTAATTTTTAGAAAGTCTTAAGTCTCCTAAAAAGTAACAGAAAAGCCAAGAAATGCTTTTCTGAACCACAGGTTTTTCTTTTTTTACTTGTGCTGCTGCTTCAGCTCAAGTGCTTGAGGCTGCTTTGTTTTCTGCTAAGTCAGTGTTTCCCAACCTTTTCCAGCCCAAGGCACACTTGCATTAATAACAATTTTCCATGTCACACCTGTTAAGGCATTCCCCATCCTCATACCTGTTGTTGCTCATTGCCACAGCAAAATTCTGCAGCACAGCTGTTCATTTCTGACAGCACACTTTTGTGCCATGGCACACTGGTTGGGAAACACTGTGCTAAGTTATCTAATTTGTTTGACTGCTTCCTTCATGGACATCATTACCACCTAATAGTTTCTGTCACCATATATTATTGAACAAATTATAAATGCAGAAATCTTATCTTTAATCATATCCCTCTGTTCCTGTCAATACGTTATTTGGCAATTCAGCAGAATTAGATGTAGACAATAAAGCTTTATTTCCTAGTTCTGAGGTCATGGGATAGTTAGTTATTTCACTATGGCTATTATGAAATTTCTCCAGTGATCTCAGAAGAGAAGTTCAGGGAAATTAAAACCACTAATTGGGTGCTATCTTCATAAATGTCTTGTAGCAGAAACCTTACTTATATGAAACTTGGGAATTACCACACTAATTAAGGATCTTCTTTCCTCAGGATAGGATAAATACTTTTGTGTAATCATTACAGGCCTTCAGCCATCTGCTAGATGGCAAGACTAGTGCAACACTGGAATATACAGTGATTGTCAGTTTGTTGGCTATTGTAAGACACTGACTTTTTGTAATCCTGGTATATCAAAACAGTTTTGAAATATTCCGGAGAAGTTTGATTTTTTTTTTTTTTTTCCTTTTTTTTCCCAAAAACCTGTTATTCCATTGTATAGTAGGAAGAGAGACTGAGCCCAGGCAAACAAACTGAATAAACTAGAGGTGTTTTATTGTACTACAGAGATTTACAGTAATTTTTTCCATGACTTGGAATACTGTTGGAAAACAGGTGGGAGGGGACCCATGCATACTGTATAAACCAGTGCTGTGTTTCAACATATGCTCTACTAATTACAGGTGCACAGCTCTGGAGGAGCCTCACTGACAGGTAGGTGGATTGTCTTTTAAATGTTGGTAACTATGTAGGTTGTTCTTATAACACTAAATAATTCTAAATTTTATAAATGACTTTCTCAAATAATAACATACTGTATAATCAAAATGAGAACTACATTGTTTCACTCATAATGTGATTTGTTGTTCATTATATTCACATGGTCTATCAGTTTTATAGACTTATTCTCAGTGAAGAGTCTGACTCTTCTGATTTTAAATTATCATGGTATATTATTCAGACAGCTGTCAGATTTGGAACACACATCCTTTTAAAATATATTTTTCTTTAAGCAGTATTGAACTCTTGCGTTTCCTGGCAGTTAACCTGTTTCTTTGTAGGTGGTTCTTGGGGAAAGATGCTGGATTGACAACTGTAAAGGAATGATGTTTTCCAATAGAACAGACATTACACAAGTAATACCTGTACAAAGTTGCAGTCACCAAAATACTCCTTATCTTTTGTGACTGACACTGTGATTTAAGAGTTGTTGGCCTTTGTTTCTATGGATGCCTGTTTAATGATGGTAGTCAAACCTGTTGACTTTATTAGTCAACCCCATCCAAAAATATGCGTAGAATCATTTGGTGGAGAATAGCTACTGTTTCCCTTCCCCCCGCGCCCCCTTCCCTACCCTGCTCCTCCCCAAAGTAGCAGTATTTCATTAGTGCAGGAGTGAAATCTTATTTCTATAATCTGTTAAAGATTTTCAGAGCCTTCTGAATTAAAATGTTGTAGAAACTATTCCAGTATTGTCCGGTCTATAGATGTGCCCGTGTGGATGACATTCCCACCCCCCAATCTCACCTACACAAAAAAGATAAAATTGCAGGGAAAGTTTTATATCATAAACTTAATTAAAATGCTGTCAACTTTTATTACAGTAATTTTAAACAATTCTTTGTTACATAGTTTAATGTTTGACTTTGGGGGTTGGGGAGCCATATCTTACACACCAAAAAATATAGTATATAGTAATAGCTTTTACTTACTATTGACATTTGAAATTGTGGCCTTGAGGTGAGAGAGAATTTATTTCTCACCATGCCCATTCCCACATCGAAGTGTCCTAATCTTACACTAGAAAAGTAGTGGTTGATAATGTAGACATGGAAATTCAAGGTTCATCCCTTTGTTCTATGATTTTATGCAGCTGTCACCATAGCATCTGCGTGCTTTCTGGGGTGCCTTTGTTAACGTGGCTTAATCAGGCTATCTCATTATTTCTTTCATATTCACATTAGGAACATTTTGTGCAGTGTAATGTTTTGCTTTGTTTTTAATATGTATGTGCATCTCGGTGCAGGTAAAATCAAAGAAATGTGTCTTATTTCATTTGGACTGACAAGTATGGCTTAGTTCCTCTGAGAGTTTGTAGGATCATAGGAAAGTAGGGCTGGAAGGGACCTGCAAGGTCATTTAGTCCAGATCCTGCTCAAAGCAGAAGTATCCGTGACTAAACTATCCCTGCCAAGTGTGTTTGAAAACTTCCAAGGATGGAGATTCCATGACATCTTGGGGTAGCCTGCTTTCAGTGCTTGACCATCCTCTTAGTCTTTAAATATCTCCTAATCTCCAGTTTAAACATCCCCTGCTCAATCTTGGGGCTATTGTTCCTTGTCCTGTCCCCTACAGTTGCAGAGAAAAACCCCTCTCCATCCTCTCTGTAACTGCCCTTCAGGTATTTGAAGACTGTTATCAAATTCCCCCTCATTCTTCTCTTTAGGCAAAATAACTCTAGTTCTTCCAGCCTTTTCTCATACATCTTGCATCCGAGGCCCCTAATCATTGCTTTTGCTTTGCACTGGACTCCTTCCAAACTGTTCACATCCTTCTTGAAGTGTGGAGTTCAGAATTGCACACAGCACTCCAAGTGAGGCCTCACCAGTGCTGAATAGAATGGAAGAATTGTTTTCCCTTGATTTGCAAGTGATGCTCCTATTAATACCACCCAGTTTGCTGTTGGCTTTTTTTGCAACGAATCACACTGTTGACTTGTGTTCAGATAATGATCCCAGGTCCTTCTTTGCCATACGGCAGCCTAGCTAGGCATTCTCCAATTAGTATTTGTGCATGTGATCATTCCTGCCCAAATGCAGGACTTTGCACTTGTCCTAGTTGAATCTTATCTGATTGTAGATGTCTTCTTCAGTCTGTTCAGGCTTTTCTGGACCCTAGTCCCGCCATCCAAAGAGTCTGTAGTTTCACCCAACTTGATGTCATCTGCAAATTTGCTAAGCGTGTACTCAGTCCCATCATGCATATTATTAATGAAGGTGCTAAACAATACCAGACACCTGGAGAGCCCCACTTGATACCTCCTCTCAGCTAGACATTGAGCCATTAATGGCTGCTTGTTAAGCATGATGATCCAACCAGTTATGTATCCACCTTACAGTACTTCCATCTAGTCTGTATTTCCTTAGCTTGTTAATGAGAAGGTTGAAGAGACCCTGTCAAAAGCCTTGCCAAAGTCAAGGTATGTCACATCCACTGCTCTCCTCCTATCCATAGAGTCTGTCACCTTATAATAGAAGGAAATCTGATTGCTCAGGTGACTTGCTTTTGGTGAACACATGCTGGCTGTTACTGGTCACCCTGTTCTCCAGGTGTTTCACAGTGGATTCCTTGAGGACCTGCTCTGTGATCTTCCCAGGTATCAAGGTCAGGCTGACAGGTCTGTTGTTTTCTGGAACGTCCTTCCCTTTCATAAAGTTGGGGAGTACATTTGCCCTTTTCCTGTCATCTGAGACTTCATTAGATACCCACGAGTTCTCAAAGAAAATAGGTAATAGCTCTGAAATTACGTCGGCCAATTCATTCAGTACACTCAGGTGCATCCCATTCAGCCCTGCCAACTTGAAAGCATGTTGCTTTTTTCTAAGCTATCCTTAACCTGTTCTTCTGCTACTTTCAGCTGTTAGACTCCTTCCCTGTCTTTGCTGCCAAGTGTACTCATTAGCTGGTAGCTGCCCCTATTTGTGAAAAATGAATTTAAAAAGGCATTAAATACTTCAGCCTTCTTTCCACCATCCATAATTACATTGCTGTCTGCATTCATTATGGGACCTATGGTTTCTCTGGTCTGTCTTTTACTTCTGACATGCTTTTTAGTGCCTCTGTCTCTTGCCAGCTACATCTCAACTCGTGTGTTGGCCTTTTCTCCCTGTATACCCATGTAATACTCCTTTATAGTCTTCTCTAGTACTATGATCAAGTTGTCACGTTTTATAGGCTCCTTTTTTGAATTTTAACTCATTTAAAGAATTGCTGTCTAGACAGGCTGTTCTCCTGTTGTAGTTCCCATTCTTGTGTTGCACCAGGATAGCTTGCTCTTGCACCACCACTTAAAGTACAACCAGCTCTCCTGGATTCCTTTCCCCCTCAGAATTACCTCTTTTTTTTCCTTCCTAACAGTTCCTGGAGTTTGTTAAAGTCTGTCTTTCTGAAGTCCATTGTCCTTTATTTTGCTGTCCATAGTCTTCATAGACATTAGGGGCTGGAAGGGAACTTGCAAGATCAAGTACAAATTCCCCCCCCCCCCCCCCTGCCATAGGCAGGAAGTCTGCTGGGGTCAAGTGATCCCAGCAAGATAAACATCCAAACGCCTTTTGAATGAATCCAGAGTAGGTGCTTGCACCACCTCTGGCAGGGACTTTATTCCAGACTCTGGACACTCGGACTGTAAAGAAGTTTTTCTTTATGTCCAGTCTAAACCAGCCTTCCAGGAGTTTGTGGCCATTAGACCTTGGTATCCCTTGGGGGACCCTGGTGAACAACTGTTTTCCCAGGTCCTGATGTACCCCTCTTATATACTTATAGGTTGCCACCAAGTCACCCCTGAGCCTTCTCTTCTCCAGGCTGAAGAGTCCCATGTCCCTCAGCCTCTCCTCATAAGGGTTGCTGTCTTGGCCTTTGATCATATGGATGGCTCTCCCTTGGACTCTCTCAAGCTTATCCATGTGCCTCCTGAAGTGGGGGGCCTAAAGCTGCACGCAGTACTCCAGCTGCAGCCTCACTAAAGCTGAGTAGAGCAGGAGGATGACATCCCTGGTTTTGCTCGAGATGCATCAGTGGCTGCATGCCAGTGTTTGGTTTGCTTTGCTGGCCATGGCATTACATTGGTGGCTCATGTTCATCTTGTGGTCAATCAAGACCCTCAAGTCTCTTTTGGTTGTGGTGCTAGCGAGCAAAGCACTGCCGAGCCTATATGTATGATGCTGGTTTTTCCTCTCAAGGTGGAGCACCCTGCACTTCTACGTTGAAGGCCATCAGGTTTTGGTCTGCCCACCTTGTGAACATATCCAGGTCGGCCTGTATCCCCAGCCTGTCTTCCACTGTGACCGCCTTCCCCCATAGTTTAGTCGTCTGCAAAATTTGCTAGTCCGCATCTGACGCCCAAATCCAAATCGTTAGTGAAGATGTTGAAGAGTACTGGCCCGAGTACTCTCCTTCCTTCCTTCCTTCTCCTTTGGATCTTGAACTTTATCACTTCATGGTCACCCAAGTTACCTTCCACCTTCACATGCTCAACCAATTCCTCTCTGTGAGTAGTAAGTCGAGAAGAGCTTCTTCCTCCTCCCCGCCCCTAGTTGGCCTGTCTACCATCTGTATAAGCTATCCTGAACACACCCCAGGAATTTGCTGGACTGCTTGTGCACTGCTGTTTCCTTTCCATCAGACGTCCAGATCTTAATGCAAGTCCTCCAGGAGAACCAGGTCTTTCAACTTGAAAGCTTCTGTCAATTGTTTAAAGAAGGCCTTGTTCACCTCCCTCCTCCTGGTTTTGAAGGTCTGTAGCAGATGCCATTACCCCATCCCCTGCTCCCCCTGACTCCCCCAACTGCTCTGTTGCCAGAGGTGACCAGCTGCCAGCTTCTGCCTTCCAGAGTACTTGTCTCTCCCAGTGCCTTCTCTTGCTGTACTTTTTCCATAATGCTGAAGATTTCTTTGTGCATCAAGTTGAAGGTCTCATATATACAGATGCTTCTGAGTTTATTCGTGTCCTCCTGCAGCTTCCTTGCATGATTCCTATGAGAATCCACCAGGAGGCACTTCTCACCACAAGCACTTCCCCACCTGGCTGTTCCTGACAGGGATGTGTAGGCTGCAGTCTGGCAAAGTAAGACCCTGATGGGAAGCCTCAGTGGCTATGCCTGGACAGAGTCCACATAGGTATGGGCAGAGGAATGGCTGGCAGTGGCACAGGCTTCAGCATTGTGACATTTCCAGCCAGTCTGCTGATTCTCTTGCTAGCCCCTTCTTCTTTGCTGCTACAACCTGGAAAAAAAAATCCTCTTCCTCTTCAATCTGCTTTCACTTGGCAAGCTTACAGTGAAGGGAAGGGTGAATGAATGTGTTTGGGCAAACTCCACAGCAGACTCCCCTGTTTGCCAGCCTGTTCACTGATCCTGTGCTGCTTTGCTTTTGTGTTGCGGACTTCTCACTGAAACCCAGTCTCATTGAACAGTCTGAGATCAACCCTCAAGAAAACTGACCCGCACAGTTTACTTTTGTGGCATAAATTTTCATTGCGTCTGGAACAAAGCTGCTGCTGCCACTGATCTGCATGCTTTAGGCAATACTTTGTGTATCTTGGGTCTAGGCTGTAGTTCATTTTCTTCCTATAGAGTATCAAATCTAGTCCTTCGTGCTGATGTTGAGGACAGAAGGTAATTTCATACACTTGCAGTAGCCTGACATGGTGTGCTGTCACATTGGAGTGTGTTGACTTTTTGTATCAGAATATCATCTTACACTAGTCTCTGGAGCAGTTTGACTCAAACTGGCTGTCATTATGTGCTTCGGGGGTACCCAGTTGCCTAAGATTCAGAAGATTTAGCCAGTGGCTATTTAAACAGTATCTGAGGTTTTGTTGAATTTTATATCCTCATCATAAACTGAAGTATTGCATAGACATTTGGTACTATCCTCTAAACATAACATTTTATGCCCTAGTTCTGTAACCCTCATGAATATATTTATTAACAGTAGGAGTAAATGCCTTTGCCTGCATAAGTACAGCAGGGTAAGACCTTTACTATTGAACTCATGAAGTGTTTAGCTCTGCTGTCTTAGGAACTTGAACTAAGGATTGACCAGAAGTGAAGGAAAAAAAGATTTCTAATGTGTTTCGTGATATTTGTGCTCAGTGCTACAAAAGTCATGAATCAGTAGTTCATAGCCTCACAGCACTTTCATTTTATTTTGGTGTCTGTAAATGAAGTACAAGGAAAACATTCAGTCCAGTATGTATTAATAATTTGTTATCTTAATTGGAAGACTTTTATACAGTATCAGATTTTTCTTCCCTCAAATTACTTGTATACCTATATTAAGAGAGAGCTTTATGAGAATTGGCAGCTATAATTAACTTTTTTCTGAAGTAAAATGTAAATTTTTCTGTTTTACATTTAGTAAAGATTTACAGTGGCTTCCTGGAGCTACTCTAGTGATCCTTGGGGGGAGGAAGGAAATTGGAATATTTTCTGTAATGCAAGATGTATTATTCTCCTTAAAAGTATGAAATAAAGCGCTGGGTAGAATGATCTAGTTGAGGATGGTTCTTTTCAGAGTAGGGGGTTGGACTAGATGTGCGGTCCCTTCCAGCCCTCACTTTCCATGATTCTATAAACTTACTGTCTATAAACTTACCAAGGGGGAATGGCAGGGAATGGGAGAGACCCTGTTCCTGAGAGAACTACCAGGAGTAACTAGGAATAACAGCCATAAGTTGACTGAGAGTTGGTTCAGGCTAGACATCAGGAAGCACTACTTCAGTCAGGGGTGGCTAGGATCTGGAACAAACTTTCAAGGCAAGTGGTGCTCACTCCTGCCTTGGGGGTCTTCAAAAGTAGGTGAGATTATCACCTAGCCCAGGTCATTTGCCCCCAGCCCTCTTTCCTGCCATGGCAGGGGGTCAGACTTGATGATCTGCTCAGGTCCCTTCCAACCCTACCAACTATGAAAGCAAGTTCAATTTTTTCCACCTATGAGAATTCTAATACATGTTACCCAAAACCAGGATGTTGAAAGTGGCATGATCTCGGGTTCCTTTATATTTTAGGACTGACGCCTTTTGTGCAGGTGAGGGCCCAGCTATTGATTTAGTCATCCCACCAGTTCCAAGCAGTTGTAATTTGTTTTCTAAGTAGAAAGAGTATGTATAAGTATTGAAGTGTGTGTCATACACTAACAAGGAGGCACCTGCTGCTCCTGCAAAAAAAAATAGCACATAGCTGCATGCTGACCCAATGTGTATTTATAGTATTTGTATTCTATTTTCTGACTTCCACGCTCATAAAATGTTAAAAAAATTAACACCACAAGTATTTCAATAAGAATATTTATCTTAAATCTTATAAACTTATAAATAATTGAATTTACATAAGCAACCTGAGATTAAGCTATGCTGGCCTATTTAGTAACTGTGTTCATATATGTGTGTGTGTGTATATATGTGTATGCACACAGTTACTAAATAAGCCAGCATATATACCGTATTTTCACACATATAGCCCGCCCACGGATATAAGCTGCACCTGTGTATAACCTGTGGAAAATTGTAATCTTGGAAAAAAGTCCGCGCATAGGTCGCACCCATGTATTCCCTGTGCCTGGTAGTGTATTCTAACTGCCATTTAGTTGTTAATTGTTACCAGAAGGATCACCATTTGAGCGCTAATTACTGCTGTCAATTTGTAACATCTGCTCAAGTGTGTTTATACTTACTGTCAATTTGTAACATCTGCTCAAGCGAAATCCTTATGCCTTAATTAGTAAGCAACATATGAAGCTGAAACGAATGACCTTGTGGTAGGTTGTTGCGACTATGTGATTACGCGATTCCCGGGGTAATTACCGCAGGGTCCGATCAAAATGCCCAAGAGAAAATCGTACGCATTTGACTTCAAATTGTCCGTTATCGATCACACCAAGAAACGCAGCAATCGCGCAGCTGGTTGAGAATTCTCTGTGGATGAAAAATCGGTACGAGAATGGCAAAAAGAAGAAGGCATTTTGAAAACTCTGAATCCGAGAAAGCGTGCTCGCAGAGGTATGCATTGTAAATGGCCAACTCTAGAAGCTAACCTGAGAGAGTGGGTTGTTGCGCAACGAGAAAGCAACAAAGTTGTTTCAACCATTGCTATTCGGCAGAAGGCCCCCGTGATAGCAAATGAGATGAAAATAACAGAATTCAGGGGTGGATGCAATTGGGCACATAAATTTATGTGCAGAAATAACTTAGCTGTTTGTTCACGAACTACCGTAGGGCAAAAACTGCCAGGTGACTGGGAAGAAAAATTAACAGAATTTCACGTTTTTGTGCGTAAGGAGTGCAGCGTGCATAATTTATGTCCTGCAGACATGATTAACATGGGCGAAGTACCGATTTCATTCGACATCCCAGCAAGTCGTACAGTTGATCAACGTGGAAAAAAGATGATTGCAATATCAACAACAGGCCATGAGCGAACAAATTTCACCGTTGTGCTAGCGTGCACCACGAGTGGTGCAAAGTTAAAACCAATGGTTATTTTCAAACGGGTAACGATGCCCAGAGAAAAGATCCCAAATAGAGTTGCAGTTATTTGCAATAAGAAAGGGTGGATGAATGAGAATGTAATGAAAGAATGGACAAAACACTGGTTTCGAACACGGCAAGGCGGGTTTTTCGCGCCTAAATCTTTGCTAATTTTTGATGCAATGGCAACGCACAAGCACTCTAGTGTTCAGAAACAAATAAAGCTGGCACGCATATTGCTGTCATTCCTGGAGGACTAACCTGTAAGCTCCAACCATTGCATATCTCCGTTAACCATTCGTTCAAATGGTTCATGAGAAAGGAGCAGGAGAAATGGATGAGCCAGGGTGTTCATTCATTCACCCCATCTGGAAAACAGTGACGAGCCACCTATATAGGAGTTTTTAACTGGATCATTGCAGTCTGGAGAGCTGTGAAACCAAGCTCTATAATCAACGGCTTCTTTAAAGCTGGAATCCTGGACGGCACATCGGGTGAAGAGTCAGACTACACCGACTCCGAAGACTACGCCGATGAACTTGATGCTGCTGCTTTTGTAGACGCGTATTTCGGGGAATCAAGTTACGATACGGACTTTGAAGGTTTTTGAACGTTTTTTAGACATTTATATGTTTTAATTTTCATTAAAGACTGTTTTAATGTTTGCAATGAAAGATGCGATTTTGTAGCATAGGTTTTTTACTATTAATATTGTGATAGCGCACCATTAGCCAGTAGTTAAATTGAAACACTAATCAAGCAATTAACTTCTGGGAATACTAATCAAGCAATGCGCTCATTAACTCCTGCTACACGTGCTCTTAAAAGACTGCATAGCCCGCACCCTCGTATAGCCCGCGGCCATCCCTTTTGTAAAATCGCATATACCCCGCGGGATATATGGGTGAAAATACGGGGTGTGTGTGTGTGTGTGTGCATGGCAAATTGCTGGTACAGGTTAATGCTGTACATGCATTTCTGGAAAAAGGCACATAACTCAAATTCACATAAAGGGAACTCACTTTACAATGTAACGAATAGGGATATGTTCCAAGACCTCGACTGTACAGACCCCCAGGCCCATTTTACCACTTTACAAGACAATTTTGGTATTCACCAACATCAGACAGTACATACAAGCACAGGGCACCATCATAATGGGAATGGCAACTACAGGAACACGTGTCGCAGATGATGAGCAAGGAGCACAGATCCACACAGGAGACTATATTCTGGTGCATGTCACTCCCACAATGCATTGCACAAAGCAGCTGACAGCAGGCTTTCACCACACCGATTGCATAAGAGTGAATTTACCTCTCATAAAACAAATTTTTGGTATAAAAAGGGTCATTGCATAATACCAAATTCATGCATACAGAACCTGCATAAAGTGGTGGAAACCTGTACAATTTATCACATGCCTATAACTGCACTGTTGCTATGTAATGTAACTTGTACAAATTCTAAGATCCCAGACTCCTGAGTAGCTACAAATTGCCTGCCCATGAAAGGGTTTCCTCCTTTTGCCTCCATATGTAGAACTTTTTATTTGGAATAACTTCACTTTGCTTATTGCTTTGCCATTTGCGATAATATGAACATTTCAAATGAGTATCAATTATACCTTCCTTCCACTTCACACTAAGGTTTCTGCTTGTACCCTTGTAATTATGCACATTTTTAATTTTTAAAATTCTCTTCAACATATACTTTGTTCTATGCTTATTTTATTTCAAATACTTATCTTTCATTCTTCTCCCTGTTGCCCCCCCAGTCATCTATTTCTTTAGACCAGGGACGGGCAAAGTCCATCCTGCGGGCTGGATCTGGTCAGTTGGGGACTCCATTTCCCAGCCACCTCTGCCCGTATGGCTTGTGCCCGTCTCCATGGAGGCCCCAGCCACACCTGTGTGGGAAAGATCGGGCTAGGGTTGCCATTGGGGACCAGCTTCAGCCGCACTGGCTGCATGCGCAGCAGAGCAATGCAGGGGGCTGCTTCTGAGCTGCTGGGAATTTGGGATGGTGGAAGCTTGCTCCATAGCAAGGGCAGAGTTGCTATCCCCTGCTCGTGCACCCCTACCCGCAGTGTGCAGGCTGCAGATTGCGACTCTGCACTGGCTCCAGAGCAAGCTGCCACCATCCCAAGTTCCCAGCAGGGGACTGCTCCAGAGCTGCGCTGCTTTGCTATGCATGCTGCCAGCTGTCTGAGGCTGGTCTCCATGGCAACCCCAGCCTAAACTTTCCTTTGCAGGTGTGGCTGAGGTCTCCATGGCCTAAGCCATGAGGGCAGGCACTGCTGGGAAATGGAGTCCAGCTGCTGGCCGGGTCGGCCATTTTGCCCACCTGTAATTTAGACTGTCGGGTACTTTTAAACAGTTTCAGTTACTTTCTACTTGGTTCTTATTTTTTCTGTATCCTAAAGTATGGCATATTCAGGAACTGCTTTAATTCAATCGAAAGCCATTAGTCAATAAGCAATATTGATTCTAAACTAATAAGTAAAATGACTGAAAACAGAAAATGGCCCTTATATCTTTAAGGTTATTTTAGCTTGGAATTATGATGTTGTGTACTACTGTGTGCACACTCTCAAACTATTCACTAGCCCAGAAATGAAGGGACTGACTGACCATCATTTATTCCGAAACAGGTTTTCTTTTCAAGTGTTTGTCTGTGTATTCCTTTTCTTGTACGTCTGTGTCCTTCCTATGTATGTCAGATTTGGAATGTTTCCTGTACTTCCCAGTACTCGTGCCCCCCTTGGTTACAGTCTTGCTTCTAAGTTGGAACTTGCTCTCTGTCCAGTTTTGAGATAAATGCCATTATTAGATCTTTAGAAATAACTGTTTTAAGGTTTAGATCTAATTCATTATTTGGTCTTATGGGAAGCTGTTCTTCCTCTGAATGGTGGGTGCTCAGACTCTATTTTGATATGGTGAGGGTGAGAGCAAGGACCAAATCCCTTGCAACAAGGGTGTCAGACATGGTTTGTGGAGCCACACGATCTAGTGGCTGTGTCATGACTCCACATGCCGTACTAGCCCAAGCCTGATCTGCCTCACCCCCTCCACAGACTTATCTGCTGGGTGCTGCTGTATGCACCAGGCTGCATTCCTGTAGGTTTACCATATTTCCAGTTTCAAAAAAGAGGACACCTGTGGGAAGGGGGAGAAATATGATTGGGGGGGCAGTGATCTGTCCATGCCCTACTCCTGCCCGTGACTTCCAAGCCACATCCCCTCCTCCCCCAGCCCTGCTGCTGCCCCTCACTCTGGACCCACAGTACCCCACATCCTGCTAGGGTGTGCGGAGACCCTCCTTCCCTGGAGTCCAAACTCCATGCACACACCCACAGACCGCCACACCTTCATAACTTTCCCCACAAACACCCACCCACCCCCCATACAACCATACAAAATGCCTGCATAATTTTCATCATCTTGAGTTTTTCTGTGCATAATTTTGAGGGTTTTTTAGCTGTGCAATTAAAATTGTGATTTAATTGTGCAATTAATCGCGATCAAATTTTTTTAATAGTTTGACAGTCCTAAATAAAATGTCATGACAGTACATGTAGTAACAATATAAAATGTACATGGTTGGGGTTTTTTGTCAAACCACAAAGACTTAAATACTTACTTGTGGAAGACTAGTAAGACCTACACCCCTAATAAAAACTTCTTGATATGTGCACTATGTGATGGTCATCTATTACTCGTGAGTTCTAAATAGTTAATGTTGCAGCAATCTAAAGATGTTATGGTAAGTTTTTATATTGCCAACATTCCCTCACAAGAATATAATCAAAGCAAACACTTTTCTGATCTTATTCATACAAATCAAAACTTTAAAGGGTTATTCCTGGAATTATGTCATGCTTTTAAAATAATTTGGTGGAAGCTTAATTCTTGTTATGTCTGTTCTTTGAGCCACTCTGCTTGACCTATTTTTATAACTGCTAGACTGCAAACTCAGCATTCTGGTAGGATTCTATGCATTGTGGTTTGCTTTCAGGAGCAAAAAGTAAGACTGATTTTAAAAAAAAAACCCAAAACCCCACAAATAAGGCGGAAAACTAATAGACATTGAATCCCTAGTATTGAAATGTTTTCAGGATATCTCTAGGTGAAATATGAATGAAAATGATTTGCTGTTGCTTTTTAATCTTTGGTTACGATTGCGACTCAGATGTAAGAGCATTATGTTTTTGAACAAGAAAGCTAGAGTGAACCTAACTGTGGACAAAAGGAACTAATTGGTATTACTGTAAGTAGAGCAAAGCGCAGAATGGCATTGCAGATGGCATTTAACAAATTTAAATGCTAAACTATAATAATCCATTTTGTTAATAACACAGAAAATATATTGGTTCATTATTTTCTGTTTATTTAAATAAGGTTGTGATATTGTCTTGTAAGGCTTTATTTGATAAGCTATTATAGAGTTCCTCCTTTCTAGTGCCCACATGCAAGTTAAATGTGGATATATGCATGTATTAAAAACAATTTCCATGAACTGTTTCTGTTTTGGGCTAATGGTAATATCATGGTTATAAGACTAAATACATAAATTTATATTTTTGAGTTGTACAGTAAGTGGTCAGAAATCATTAATTGAATTCATGTTTATTCAGAACAACATTCCTGTCTACACACAGACAGCATTACTGTCAACATTCTTGCATTTTGTTGTTGTTAGGTATATGGTTTTTACTGTGTTGGATGTTTGTTCTGTATTAAACAAATTCAATATGATATTTACTCAATTCCAAGATGAGGTTTCCTCCCCTTTTTTAAAATGGGGTGAGAGTCTTCATCTTGGAATTGAGTACAAGGGAGGGGGATAGATAGCTGCTGTAGCTGCTAGTCTGATCCCAACCTGGGGTCAAGGCCACAGCCTGACTGACCCCACCACCACTCTCCCTCCCCACAGCCTCATCCCTACCTCCTGTTATCCCTCCCCCCACACCCTTGAACAGTGGGTATAAATGATATCCTGTAATGGAGACAAACCACAAAAGCAAGACAGTGGCTCTATAAAGGAGCCAGGGTTTGGGTTGGCATGCCCAGTTTTGAGGGGAGGGGGGGAGATTATGACTCCAGGATGTATAGCACCAGGAGAGTCCATCATCTAAAATGTCTAGGTTTAGTTAATATTAAGTGGATCTTGTAAAGAAAGCCTTATGTCCCACCCCATACAGCAAATAGGTGCCATTACCACCCCCCCCCACCCCCAACCATGATAGCAGTTTCCTTCTCTGGACACTTCTCCTCTTTGGAAACAGAGAATTTGGATACCACTATAAAGTAATTGCAAACAGAGGAAGAAATTGTTGCAGTAAAGAACATATTTTTTTTATTTTCCAATCATTAAATGAGTGGAAGGATCACAGCCTTCCCTCTTTCCAAAGTTCTGATAATATACAAGTAGAGGGAGGAAAGACTCAGTGATGAGAAGTAGTTCTCATTAATTTGTACCATCATGTCATCACCTTAGCAATATTGTCTTTTTTGTTCCAAATATTTGACTCGGAGAGAAAGGGTTGTTTGGACTGAAGTGGGTTCTAATTTCAACTAATTATAAGGAAAAGCCTTCATTTTTGTGGGGTATGTATCTTAAACCAACTTTAAGCCAATTGATCCAAATGTTTGAAAAGTTCATATGAAACTATTGAATTTTGCTCTTAAGAAAAAAGTCTGCATCTTCTTACTACTTCATGGGGATTTTTAAAGGTAACTGTGTAAAAAATCTTTTGAGATGCAAAGCATTTTTCATGACCTCATCCTGGCTTTCTATACTTCATTTCTGGTAAGGATTAATTTTTCAAGTAGTTATAAAAAATGTTAGCAAACAGAACTCCAGAACATGAACAAATCTGTACATGGATGTAAGGCTCCCAAAGTATTTCCAAAAGACCCTTAAAAGTACAATGTTTTTTGCATGCTCTGTGCAACGAAATAAGACACGCACATTGTCTTCGAAAGGGAGAATGAGGAAAAACATTTTTTTTCCAGGACCATGGCAGAATGCTGTCCACATACAGCAGGGACAGAATCTACTCCCCTTCCCTTTAGTGTTCAGCCAAAGGCTAGCGGTTTAATACTGTCACAGATGTTGCCAAATTGGCAGCGGCTTTAGCTGCTGCATGTGGCAAAAGAGGAGTGAGGAGCACAGCCCACAGCACCTATTCCAGTACCTCATTCCAGCACAGAAATCAGCTTTCTCACCCAAGACATGCATCCTGATTTTTTTGGGCAGTGAAAGTTGGGTGTGGCATGCAAGTAATGCAGTAATTTTGAGTTAAATCAATAGTATAAGCAATTAGGACTTGTAATAGAGATGATATAATTTATTAGGCCAACAAGATTTTTGCACAAAATTTTCTTTAATTGCAAGCCCTTCATCAGGCATTGGAGAACAGATTGTAAAAGTTCTCCTGGGTAACTTTTACAGTCTTTTTTTACAAACTTTTTTTCCACAATCTTTTACAATCTTGGTTGGGCGGGGTTCAGAACTCAAGAGAACTTTGACAATCTTTTTCTCCAATGCCTGATGAAGAAAGTTTTTTCCAGACAAAATGTTTTTCCTGTGAAGAATTTTTTTTCCAGAGTCTTCCCTGCCACAGCATGGGATCATCATGGCTGAATGCTGTGCATCACTCACCCTCCTTCCATCTCCTCAGCGCAAGCTTTAATTCTATCACAACCACTCCTCAGCCAAAACCTGCTGCCAGTTTGGCAGCAACTGTGGCACTGTTAAAGTTTGAGCTGTGGAGTTGGCAAGGACCCAAGTGAGTAACCTGAGTACCACTCTGCTCTTCTTGCAAGCTCCCGGAAAGGGAAAGAAACAGCGCAGTGACTGCATGCCTCCATTCCAGCATGGAAATCAGACACTTTACTTAGATTCATAGATGCTAAGACCCCCCAAGATAGGAGAGAGCACCACCTCCCTTGGAAGCCCATTCCAAGTTTTGGTCACCCTTATCTTGAAGTTTTTCCTGATGTCTAGCCTGAATCTGCTCTCTGTCAGTTTTTGTGACCATTGTTCCTTGTTACCCCAAGAGGCACCCTGGTGAACAGAGAGCATCTCCGATTCCTTGCTGCGCCCCCCTAATGAATTTGTAGGTGGCCACGAGATCACCTCTCAGCCTTCTCTTGAGGAGGCTGAAGAGGTCCAGGTCCCTCAGTCTCTCCTCATAGGGCTTGGCCTGTAAACCCTTAACCATACAAGTGGCCCTCCTTTGGACCCTCTCAAGGTTATCCACATCCTTCTTAAAGTATGGCTTCTAAAACTGGATGCAGTACTCCAACTGCGGTCTGACCAGTGCTGCATAGAGGGGAAGTATCACCTCCTTGGTTCTATTTGTCATGCATCTGCTGATGCATGATAACGTGCAGTTCACTTTGCTGATGATTTTGTCACACCGATGACTCGTTCGTCCTGGATTCCACTATGACTCCGGGATCCCTTTCTGCTTCTGTGCTGCTGAGAAGGTCACTTCCCAGCCAGTAGGTGTGATAGATATTTTTATGCCTTGGGTGCAGCTCTCTGCACTTGTCCTTGTGTGTTCTGCCTGCTTTTTCAACCCGTCTAGGTCTACCTGCAATCATTCCCTACCCTCCAGTGTGTTCGCTTCCCCCCACAATCTAGTATCATCCGCAAACTTGGACACAGTACACTTCATGCCCACATCCAAGTCACTGATGAAGACATTGAAGAGTACAGGTCCAAGGACACGGCCCTGCAGGACCCCACTACCCACATCCTTCCAGGTCGATACCAACCCGTCTACTACCACTCTCTGGGTGTGACACCCCCCCCCGCCAATTTGCCACCCACCGGACCATGTAAACATCCAAGTCACAGCCTCTTAATTTATTATTTATGAGAATGGGATGAGATACCGTATCGAAGGCCTTCATAAAATCTAAGAAAACGACATCCACCTCTATTCCAGCATCTAAGCGTTTTCTGACCTGGTCATAAAACAAAACCAGATTAATCAGGCATGATCTAACGGATCAGGTAGGCTATCACCAAAGAGGAGTATACCTCCACCGCTTGGGTCTGTAGGGAGGCTGTTAGAAAAGCTAAGGCAGATATGGAGCTAGGGCTAGTGTCAAGGATCAAAAATAATAAAAAGTCCTTTTTTAAATATATAGGGAGAATGAAGAAGGCACCGGGTAATGTGGGGCCCCTGCAGGATATGCTTGGCAATCTGGTGGTTGCACCAGAGGAGAAAGCAGACCTCTTTAACAAATTCTTCGCCTCCATTTTCCTGTGCAGGAACCGGGACTCCCTGACCAGGATTCCATATGGACTCAGGAGAAACGCCACCAGGCCTAAGGTTGGGGAGGACTGGGTTAGAGAGCTTCTGGAGGGGCTGAACAAATTCAAATCAGCAGGTTCAGATGCTCTCCACCGCAGGGTGTTGGGGGAATTGGCAGGGGTTATTGCGGGGCCCCTGGCACAGCTTTACGAGCACTTGTGGTGCTCTGGCCAGGTGACTGGAAGAAAGCCAACGTGGTCCCCATCTTCAAAAAAGGGAAGAGGGAGGACCTGGGCAACTATAGGCCCATTAGTCTTACTTCAATCCTGGGGAAAATCTTTGAGAAGATCATCAAGGAACACATCTGTGATGGGGCAGCAGCAGGGATGATGCTCAAGGGCAACCAGCACGGTTTCATTAGAGGCCTGTTAGACAAACCTGGTTGCCTTCTACGATCAGGTCACAAAAGTATTGGACACGGGTGTCGCAGTGGATGTAGTCTTTCTGGACTTCAGCAAGGCCTTTGACACTGTCTCCCACCCCATTCTAATAAAAAAAACTAGGCGACTGTGGCATTGATGCCTACACAGTCAGGTGGATAGCATATTGGCTGAAGGGTCATACTCAGAGGGTAGTGGTGGGTGGGTCTTTTTTGACCTGGAGGGAAGTGGGCAGTGGAATCCCCCAGGGCTCGGTCCTTGGGCCCACACTGTTCAATTTCTTTTAGTGACTTGGACGATGGGGTAAAAAGCAGCCTGTTTAAATGTGCTGATGATACCAAGATTTTCAAGTGAGGTGGGCATGCTAGTAGGGAAGGACAGATTACAGCAGGACCTGAACAGGTTACAGGGGTGGGCTAACGAAAATAGGAATGGTTTCAATACTGACAAGTGCCGGGTGCTGCACTTGGGCATTGGGAACCAGCAGCACACTTATAAGCTGGGAAACTCTCTTCTTGAGAGCACGGTGGCAGAACGAGATCTTGGAGTCATTATTAACTCCAAGATGAACATGGGATGACAATGCGAGGTCACGGTCAGTAGGGCTAACTGTACCTTGTTGTGCATTCACAGATGCATCTCAAGCAGGGCCCAGGAGGTGATCCTCCCCCTCTATGTGACACTGGTCAGGCTGCAGCTGGAGTACTGTGTTCAGTTCTGGGCGCTGCACTTCAGGAGGGCCGTGGACAGCATTGAGAGGGTCTAGAGGAGGGCCACATGCATGATCCGGGGACAGCAGGGCAGACCCTACGAAGAGAGGCTACGGGACCTTAATCTGTTCAGCCTTTGCAAGAGAAGGCTGAGGGGGGACCTGGTGGACATCTATAAACTCACCAGGGGGGACCAACAGGGTTTGGGAGAGACCCTGTTCCCCCTAGC
>NW_005842258.1:393084-394226 GCF_000455745.1 Alligator sinensis | reverse complement strand
CTTTAAGAGGAGGCTTGATGTCTACCTGGCTGGGGTCATTTGAGCCCAGTTTTCTCTCTTGCCCAGGGCAGGGGGTCGGACTTGATAATCTACAGGGTCCCTTCCGACTTGTTTCTATGAATCCATGCTGGTTGCCCTGCTGCCTTTTCTTTCCTGCTGGACTTGCACAAATATGATCCTTAATAATCTTTTCAAAAACTTTTCCAAGGGTGGAGGCGAGACTGACTGGCCTATAATTACTGAGATCCTCCTTCCTTACCGTCTTGAAAATAGGGACCACAATGGCCCTTTTCCAGTCATTTGGGAACTGACCCAAGCACCACAAGTGCTCAAACAGCCGTGCCAGTGGTTCTGCTGTGACACCGGCCAATTCCTTAAGAACCCTCAGATGCAGCTCATTCAGGCCTGCTGACTTGAACACATCCAGTCCATCCAAGTGACTCTGCACCAAGTCAGCATCGATAGTTGGTAGGCTGGTGTCCCTCTGATGCCCATCTAAGAACCCGTTAGGAGTTCTTAAAATATGGGCCCCAGTTTGACAAAGCTAACTGGGGTGGGGGTGCAAGGGAGGGTGCAAGAAAATACAGAAAAACTGTCTTGAATTTAAGATGCACAGATTTTTCTAACTCCATTTAAGGAAAGAGAGAGCATCAAATAAAGGCATATTTACAAGGATACAACAACCCCTATGGTATGTAGAAGAGCTTTTAACTTTGCTTCAAATTTAAGATGCAGGCCATTCTCTTAGAAGCATAATTTGGCTTTTAAATGTTATGTTCAAAGAAATGATGGTATATATTTTGTTGTTTACTGTATTGCTACTTTCCTTGACTGCTGTACTGCTGCATAGCAAGTTACTCTCCTTTGTTTTACATTAGATTTCTACTCATTTTAATGTGGACAGACATAATATTGGAAGCACTTCAAATGCCTTTGAAGCACTTAAAAGGAAAAGCCATATAATAGATGTACACGCCCTTTAGAAGTGTTACAGAAATGGTAGAAGCACTCCCAAAATGACCCTGAAGGAAACAGGTGCTATTTAGAAGCATTTCAAAATGAAGTACAACTTGTTACATGTGCATATTCTAGAAAGTACAGTAGGGGACCCTGGGCTGAGTCTTCCATTATCTCAGTTCTTT
>NW_005842258.1:383474-393074 GCF_000455745.1 Alligator sinensis | reverse complement strand
CTCCTACCTGTCCCCTTCTGCCCCAAGAGAGCAAGGCACAGTGTCAGTGAGCATTCTCCTCTTCCCATCTGCCTCTGCTCTCCTGAAGCACCCTGCCTGCAAGTAGAAACCAGGAGATCCTTCCAGAGGTTTTGCACACCCCTCCTAAAACTGGGATTCTTCTTCTCCAGGCCTTCATTTTCCATGTACTTCTCCATCTGGTCTCCTAGTTCCAACACTCCAAGAGACTGCTTGGTGGCATTGGCTTCAGTCACCTGCCCCACACACTTTTTTACAGCTTTTTGTGGAGAGCAGAGCCACACTAAGTCTCTTCCATTCCCTGCCTCTTCTCCCCCTCCCCAATTAATTGAGTCTGCTTTGACGTGCTGGAATTACAGCACATTGGAGCAGTCCCACTGCTTGTGTGTAGACACCTGTTAATTGCAGAACACTTCTGCAGTTTACCAAGTTTTTTTTTTTTAATTTTTTGGTCATGATCCTGTTCTTCAACGTGTATATTCTTTGAACCTAAGAGAAACTAGTGTGGGACTCCCATTTAGAGAGGGGGTCTGGCCCCTCATCCCCTACAGCTTTCCTGACCACAGAGGTGGTGGTGGATAAATAACCAATGCACAGGTTTGGCAAACCAAGATTTATTGCATAATATATGGATAACTGAGGCAAACTTAGCAGCTTATATAAGGATCATACTTACTCATTCACACCATACACTCCATTCACACCATTCATACTAAGTCACCTGTCCACGGCACTTGGAGTCACTGCGGTGGCCAGTCACAGGCTTCTTCAAGGCAATGTTCAGGCGAGAGGGGCACCAGCTTCAATTCTCTCGATGTGCAGGTAGGCTGATGTTCCTGGTTAAGGCATCCGTCTGAACTCGGCCTTTGCTGCCCTTTTATTTCCATGAGGCAGACTTTGATCGATGCCTGGAGATTCCTTCACCAGTCACCACTCAATTCTTCACTTGTGCTCATCTTTTGTACTCTGTTACTGGTTATGCTTTAAAAAAAAAAAAAAAAAAAAAAAAATTATTTCAGTCTGCTTTTCAATTCTTATTTGTATCACCTCCACGTTCTCGGATTGCCACCCGCACTTTATCCTTATGGTTAGCTCTGTCTAATACCTGTTGCAATTATCTATTAATCATACACCCACACACACCCTTATTGCTTCTTTTTCTGTAAAATGGAAATACATTTAAAATGGCAGCTTAGCATAAGCATAACTATAGCATAGATATAACATATTTTAGAACATATTCTAACATATTTACCCCTCCCTTGATGCCTAATTTTATCAGGGTATCACACACTTAGCATGTGATGCCACTCTAGCTGCTGTCATTTTTACATCTAATTTATACAATACAAAATAATAACTAACAAGGTTAGCAACACAAATACAACACACAAAACTACTATTGACTATAACACCAAATTAAATATCCCGTTAGCTGATGGTAACCAGCCGAACAGGGTTTAGTTGGCTTGCACTGTGATATGGGTTTGCTTTTTCTATAAAATGGAAGTATGTTTAATATAGCTGCTTAGCATAAGCATAACCATAACATAGATATAACATATTTTAGAACATACATTCTAACAGTGGGAGAGGGCGCAAGTTTAAGATGACCCTCCAATAAATAGATTCTATACATGGAAAATCATAAAAAATAATAATTTTCCATGTGTGGGATCTAATTATCCAAAGCTGTCTTGGATTAAAGTTAATTAAGGTATTTAAACTACTTTTTCTAGTTAGAGAGAGAAAATGATATGTAGAAATCTAGTTAAAACTGCAAGACGAGGAAGCTGGAAGAACTTGGTGTTCTGTAAACAGAACCATACACTTCACAGTAAACTATATTGTATGAAGTATATTTGAAGCAGTTGTTTATATCTTCTCCTGGATAAATAAATATGATGCTTTGACTGAGCCAGAAGGCAGGATTCCATGCAACAGCAGCAGGCGCTTTGGTTTGGAAGCTTTTGATCATTCTCATCTCTAGCTTTTGCTGGGCTATAGAAAGAAGAAAAAATAACCTTTTTCATTTGAAAATAGGTCAGCAAGAAGTAACAATGGCACTTCTAGGTGCTTTAGGCTGTGCTGCTTGAAAATGATTTCTTGTACTAGGTTAAAATACTTTTATTCCAGTGAAGATTATTACTTCAGAACATTTAATCATGGAGTTATAAAGACTTGACAGAGAAGATTTTTTCCAAACTGAAGGGAATGAAGCCATCCTACATAAAGCAGGTCTGGATGACTCCATAGTAAAAGTGCTGTGGCCCTGTCTGTGCCAGTACTTCCATTATTACGCCGATTGGCAGAGCTGAAGTGGTGGGTGGCTTCTGAAAAAATAGTAGTTCTAAACACAGAAAAATGCACACAACCTTTGTTTTTTCACTTCTCATCAAAAACTTTATGATTTTTTTTTAGCACTTTGAAACTTATAAAGCCTTCTGTCAGATCTTTAGCATTTTAAATGCTAAATTTTTATCTATTATTATCTGTCTGATGGCCAAGTTCATTTTGATTTAACTTACCACATCTTTCCTCCTATGTGCAACAGAAATATTTAACACAGACTTCAAAAGGACACTTCTAATAAGTGTTGTGAAATTCTTGCTTATAAACCAGAAAAATCTGGATGATAATTTCAGGTCTTTCAAAACCACAAAACAGCGAATGCACTTTAAAGAGATATTTGAGAGACCATATTTCGGGCTATTAAAACCGGAGGAACTTTTGTTTCTCACATCTTTCCAATGTTGACTTTGTGGATTCACTCACCCATGTAAGCACACAGCCCCATTTTCATGTCTCAAAAACAAAGAGGATGGAAGCTAATAAAAACAGTAGACAAATTATAAAGGTAAGAAAGAGGTGGGCTTGGGGTGAGGGGCAGGCATTCGTTTAGTTCATGTAACAATAGACTCATGAACTCATCAGCCCTTGCAATCTTCTGGACTTCTTTAGGGTAGAAACTGAAACCACCTACAGGGAGTCAGATGGTTCTTCTGACACAGTGTTTCTCCTGGAGTTCCTGTGCTACAGGGAGAAATTAATCGTAGGTTGAAATGGTCTTTATGTTGATGTTGTGACTTTATTTTTCCAACGTATTAGTTTTAAAAATGTTGAAAAGTCAAATTTCATACAGATGGCTCCTTGAGCTGAAAAGCAAAGATTTTAGTTTTTTATCCTCAATTCTGATGATGTAAAATTCACGTGCTTCCCTTTTTGTATCACCTACCTCCAAAGTCTTAGCCTTATACCCAATTTGCCTGTTGTTGCAGCCATATGACTCAACTCGGTCAGATTTGAGTTAGGTCATCATTAGCAACCATTAACTTGACAAAGTCTGACAACCCAATTTGGTATTTATGACAAAATATGACTGCTTTTCTCAGAACCACGCTCCATTTAGGGTCAATCTTGGATCCTTCAGAGTAATTTCTGAAATTGTTGATCAAACCTTGACCAAAAGATAATATGTACAAAGTACATTCCAAAGACGGTCACAATCCTAAAATGATTACGTTACAGTTTTGGATAATGGTGCTGACTCATTAATGCTATTAGTGGTTGTCTGGATTTACCACTTAAATGTATAGTTACAACTGATTGACAAAAGTTTGTGATGACAGCTCTGGAGTAGAACAGCACCGGGAATAAAAGAAAAGCCAGTTCTGTTCTCACTTCACTCCTAGAGAAGAGACAAAAGTTCATGGAGTAGATTCAGATTTTCAAGAGCTTGTGTTCCCTCTCTAAACTATCGACTGGCTCACCACTCCATTTACAGTTTTAAGAATGCTGAGGTTGCTAATTTTTCTTTGAATTACTGCTGTGCATCAAAGATCAGATTTACTGTCTTGACAGGCAGAAGGTAGGGCAGGGTGGAAAGAAACTAACTAGTTCAGAAAGGCATTATCTTTCATAAGTAAAAACCTATTTAATCAGTGCATCTGATGAAATAGGTTGTTGCCTCTAAAGCTTGAGTCAGAAAGGCACTGTCCAAACTATTTCAGTATTCTTGCCTGCCATGTCCTGATATACACTCAGTAGAGGAGGCTGCCCAGAGGGTGAGGCATACTTAGAAAATACAGGCCATTGTCTGGTCCAGAGCTCTTCCCTGGCCCCATCCCTTTTTAATTTAGCTGACCCTTCTAGCTTGGGCCCACTGTTTGGGGCCTCCAGCTCCCAGCTCAGCATTGGTCACGTTTTGTGACCCTAGGTTCCAAGATATATAATATTGCACACATCATCTGCTAGTGTTCCCAAAAATCTTCTTTCTGTGGCTTCTGCCTCCCCTTCAGCCATAATCTGGTCTGCCGGGGGACAGAAATGAAAAGCACGTGAGGCCATTGCCCGCCCCAGTGCACTTCAGTGTCCTGCAGGAGTTCACCTCACCCCAGGTGGCAGGCTCCACGCAGAAGGAAAATGAAATGCATGGGGTATATAGCTTTCTTTCCATGCAGGACCCTCCCTGTTTGCTCAGGACCTCCTTTGAAGGGCTCCTACCATCAGGCTTTGAACCTTGCATATCTCTGGAAGGGCTCTGTCTTCAGCAGCTCCCACAGCCAAATTACCTTGCTCTAGCTTCAGGTATGGGCTTATGCAGCATGCTCTGAATCACCTGACCCTTCACTTCTGCCACCTGGGTTACCTCAGGGATCCTGGTTTTCTCTGTTAAAAAATCCAAAATTCTCTCATTAAAACCCATAAAATACATTTTTTCCCATGATTAAAATGAAATGCCCCCTCTTGATTTATATAGATATATCTATTGAGATATATATTGAGAGAGCAGCGTTTCATTTTAATATTTGCTATGTATATGTGTGTATGTAAATAGGTGTTCTATTGATATATTTCCTATTTTAAAGCAATTTGGAAGCCTACCAAGGGCCTCAATCATAATAATAAAATAAATTCTAAATATGTGTATATTTTGGCATTTTTTATTTTCGTTTTTTATCATGGAAAATCAGAGCTTCCCCTGCCCCCTTCACTCACCAGGACATGGGTCTGGCTGCAACTGCCTCGCTGCTTCATTGTGGAGCTGAGCAGCCCTGATATGCCAGTGCCCTGCCCATGCCATTACCCCTTGCTCCCAACCATCAGCCCCTCCACCTCCCCCCAGGCCGGTTGGTACCCCTCATTCCCAACCTGCAGCTCCCTGGGCCTGCTGGTGCACCTCACTCCTGACCCACAGTCCTCAAGCCCTGCTGGTGCCCCTAACTCCCAAATGCAGCCCCCTGGCCCTGCTGAAGCCCCTAACTCCCAACCCACTGTCCCCTGCCCTAAGGCCCCATCCCG
This sequence comes from Alligator sinensis, assembly GCF_000455745.1. Classification (NCBI taxonomy): domain Eukaryota; kingdom Metazoa; phylum Chordata; order Crocodylia; family Alligatoridae; genus Alligator; species Alligator sinensis. Next base: position 387,755 of record NW_005842258.1, on the reverse strand, counting down.
TGAGTGTGGGGGGAAAGGGGGAGTGTGGGCACTGAAGATTCCATGGGTGACATGCCAGGGGGAAATGGGGGTCCACATGTTTCCCCAGATTTCTGCACCCACAATGGTGCACCGAGCTTCTTGACCCTACTCCACTCTCCCAGGCTGGGTCCCATCTGCTGGGCCACGAAGGCAGCTCCTGCCCAGTGCCAGTCTGACCGGTCTGCAGCCCCATGCCCCATTGTGCGTGCAGAAATCTCTGGGACAGGGATGTGCCTTCCATGCCTCTCCCAACATGTTGTCTATGCCCCCACATGTTGTCTATGCCCCTCCCATAGGCTTACCTGCAGGGAGCTGCAGGACTTGCTCTCTACCACACTGCCTGGCTGCATTGCCGACCATGTGCATGGCGTCTCCTGCCTCTGATCGCCCTCCTCCTGCTCTCCCCAGCCCCAAGAAGCTCCTTGTAGACTGTAAGAGTGCCAGCCTGCAAGAGGAAATGCATGGTTTCATGGGTAACTGGTGCCTCCTGAGCGGCTGATCGTACCAACCCAGAAGCATGAACGGCGCTCCCGGAAGTGTCAGTGGCGCTGTTCCTGGTGGCCCCAGTCCCCAGCCGGCGCTTGCAGGTGAGGCACTGGCAGTCCTGCCTGCCCCGTCACCTAACGGGAGCGCTGGCTGTCAGGGGGTGCACATGCACCCCCTACATGTTGTCACTACAGGGTTTCTTAGGTCTTTTTCCTTTAAAGGGAAAATCCACATTTTTCCATGGGAAACAGAAAACCCAGATCCCTGGTCATCAGGCTCTGTCTGCGCCAGTGCCTGGCAACCATCTGGTTCACAGCCTCAGCCTATGTGCGAATCATGGCAACACCCAGAAGCCAGTTAACCCAGACCCTGTGATAAAGGTAAAGGGAAGGAACCGTTGTATAGAGAGAGAAGGGTGGGGAGGAGGTGGGAAGCAGGTACGGCTGAACTAGAAAGGCTGTTCCTGTGCCAGCAGGCATGAGGTTGGCGAAAGAAGGTGGCTGGGGTAGCACCCTAACCTGCCCAGCCTAAACCCTAAACTGCCCAGCTTTCCTAGTAAGGGAGCCCTTTACACCCACCCTGCCCTACCGTCTGCCTTAATTCAGACTAATACATCTTAACTACCTTTCCACTGTTTTGACAATAAGCAGGTTTTCCTTTTGTTTATGCCACTTTTGTGTATATAACTTGAAAAAAAATACACCCAAGCACATGTAAAATGGATGTTCTGCACAATACATATCTAGTGCGGGAGGCAAGGGGACACATTCTTACCTGAATAGGTAATATGAATGAAAATTCATACAGATTAATTAGTAGGATTGGCAATTCCTTCTTCGGGCTTGATGGTCTTGCTAGTGTGTACCTAGGTATTACTGGGAACGTGTGAAAACACCCATCTTTAAAGGAATTGCATTCTTTCTTAGCAGGCAGAAAAGTCTTGTGCATTGACTCTAGTGCTACTGGATCCATCTACATTAGAATTCAGTATAGAGAGCACACTTGGACAGTAGTTACAGAATTCTTTCCTTGGGTGTGCATCTGGATGTTGAACATTAAGACTGACTGATTTGAAGCGTGATGGTCAAATAGGCTGATGACAGTGTAGGAGATGTGTCAGCATCATTCTAATTGGATAATACCATTCAGGTTTGTGAATCTCTATTAGAATAGTTTCAACTTCAAGAGGCATATTTGTGTCAGGGCAGGAGACCTGTCAAATAATATTTTAATATATTAAAGTATTTCTAAGAACAGTATCACTCTTCCCTGTTATAGGGTTATTAGAACTAACCAATACTGTTTGTGCAAATCTAATTTCTTGTCAAACCCTAGTAAAGAAAGCTAACAGAATCCAAGGAATTTTTTTCTTTTCTGAATACACACAACTTTCTGCTGGTCATTGCACCAGTTAAGAGAGCAGAAGAAGCCCGAGTGCATTCTCCCCCCTCTGACAGTGAGGCTTTCTCCTCAGCCTATGTTTGTAATTATCAAGCCATGATGTTTTGGTATCTACCATCTCTTGGAGAAAATGGACTTATTGCCAAGGACCTACCTGAAGAGCAGAAGAAATTTGGCTAATGCCTTCATAAAAGAAGGATGGCCAGCAACTTACCATGGACTTAGAACTTTGATTGTTCAGATACTGTAGTGAGGGCAGTAGCTTTAGCCATCTTTCTGAGATTACCATGCTTAGCTTAGATCATTTAGTCTTCTGCCTGAAACTAGACCGTTTGTGGAAGTTCGTATATTTGAAGGTGATGTTTTGTTCAAAGCAAGAACAGTAGGCCACCAGCTAGATTGCTAAAGGTTTATCAGCCTTCAAGGAGAAATCTGAAGATCCTGTCTTTAGATAGTGGACAGCAGTATTCTCTTTCATCCTCATGTTTTGCAAAGACATGCTTGTGTTAGCACCTGCTCAACAGCAGCAGAGGAGAAAAAGCTTAAACCCTGTCAACATGGCAAGCAAACTGCATTCTCTTCTTTATCTCAAAGCCATCGACCACAAGTTTGACATGCATCTTGATACCTGGAAACCAGTCTCAAAGCATTCACTTGGTTGGAACCAGTTTTCTCAGTCGTGTAATAACTAGAATATCATTGCTTCATGACACTGCTCTCCTGAAGTTATTGTACCCTCTGGCCCACCCCACCCACCCCATCCCATGCACTTCCAAATGAGGCACCCATCTTGTTTTGTACATTCAGAGACTTTAGCACCACATAAAAGTACCATGGAAGTATATAGATCTGTGGTTCTCAACCTCTTTAGATTCAAGTCGCCTCTACATAACTTTTGTGAACTGAGCAGCACCCCATTTCAAAAACTAGCTTATTAATTACCATGCTTACCTCCTCACACAGGGACCAGGGTGGCCCCTACCTCCTCACACCTCATGGCATGATTAGGAGTCTCAGGGCACTCAGAGTGCTACAGCATCTCAGCTAAGAATCACTGATACAGAAGCTGTGTCATTGAAGTTTGGGGTCTGTCTGGCTCAATCAGTACCCTCTCTGGCTTCTTCAAGTTGTCTTTTACCATACAGAAAGTGAGAAACCCCTATAGTTCCAGTGGTGACCTCTGCTTCGGCTCCAAGATCCTGGTTTTCTCCATGTTGGTCAAATGGAAGTTACAAGCTTTGACCCTAGTTGGACACTGCTAACTTATTTTGTTTGTGCTGTACATCTCTTATGGCACTAAATTACTTCAAGATACCCTTGAAGCCAGTACCCTGATCCCTTACCAGTCTCAGTGAGCTCATCAACCATAAAAATGGATGTTTTATTATTTTGTTGCTTAAATTACTAAGTTTATTTTTCTAAAAAAATGTTTATAGTGAAATCTGAGTTCAGTATGAAATAAGTCATGGCCTAAGCTTATGTTGGTCTCTTAAAACAGGTTGTCCAACTTCTGAGTGGTCAGGGCTGCATGACACCCAGGCAACATGTCATATGGCTCTCTTGCCATGCCACAGGTGCCCATCCCCTCTCCCATTGCACTGCACTGTGCTCCCCTCCCTTGTGCATTGCACTGAACTGCACCACATACCCTTCTCCCCCTGCATAAGGCTTCCTGCTGTGCTGCCCTGGCACCCAAAGTGTTAGGACCACAGGCATTTGAACCTGGAGCAGCTGAGCCAGCAGTTGGTGCTGAGGACTTAGCCTCTGCCTGCTGTCTCAGCTGCTCCAGGTTTGAAAACCATAGTCCTAACACAGTGTTCCTCCAATCCTCCTAGCTGTGGGCTCCCTCAGCTCTGTGGACCATGCTACACTATGGCACCTGTAGGAGTAGGGACTTGCAGTGGAGGCAGAAAGAGGGAAAGGGAGCTTGGAGACTGGCAGCAGGAACAGGAGTGGTTTTTAGACCAAGAGCCCAGGGGCTACAAGTTAACCATTCAGGGGCTGGATGCAGCCTGTGGGTTGCCAGCCAAACAGTCCTGTCTTGAAACATAAATAAAAAATAACTATACTGAATTTGTGAACCTCTGTCAAAAACTGACTTACAAACTATTTGTGGGTCCTGATTACTTACAACCACAGACTTCTAAAAAAAGAGTGAATGGGGGAGAGGGCAGGGAAATAGATATAACTTTTGAGGTTAAGTTTTATAAATATGACACTATAAGTAATGCAGAGTTTTAAGGACTTGATTCAGTAAAGGACTCCAGAGTTTCCTGGTATGAGAGAGAGACTGGCAGTCATCCTTAACATTGGGCCTTTGGCCTTTGACTTCAGGAGATGCCTGTATCTCACCAGTATCATCTGTTAACCCCA
>NW_005842258.1:377470-383443 GCF_000455745.1 Alligator sinensis | reverse complement strand
TGTTGCGGGTTCCAGCAGCCAATGGCCTGTTGGCCTCTTCTGGGCTGTAAAAGGATTAGATCCAGCCTGTGGTGGCAGGGATTGGTGGCATGTGACAGTGGAGACAGCTTTTCTGTTTTGCCATGCATTCCTTTGCTGTGTGCCACAGATCTCATCTACAGCATTGTGTCCCTGCTCTGTGTAAAGGGAGGCATCTCTGTTGTTCCACTGCTACTTCCTCCTGCTGCTGAATTTGTGGCTCCCCATTACAGTTAGTGTCAGAAATTGTTGACAGGTGGTAAGGATAAGTGTAGCACAGAGCAGGGAGGGCTGGAGCATGGCAGAGGGGATATGCGGGGACAGCCAGGTTGCAAGAGGTGCCCTGCCATTCCTAAAGACTATGAATCTCTGTCTTAGTTTCTGTTGCTGAAAGCCTACCTTAGTTTCTCCACACCACACCTCTGCTTGTATATGTTACTCTGTGTAATTTAGTTAAATTCTAGTTACCATATTAATTTCAGCAGCTTGATGCAAATTCTGGGGAAAAAGTTAATAAAGAAGTAATATATCCTTTACCACTATCTAACATAAAAATGTAAAATTAACATTAAGCTAAATAATTAGGCATATTAGACTATATAACTGAATAAATAAATCTTCATTGTTGCATAGTGGACTTCCCTAGGAAGCAAAAATATATCAAAGCTAATGTAAGGGCTCTATCTAGTTGTATAGCTACGTAATTTTAATGCAGGGGTGGGCAAAATACAGCCCACAAGCTGAATCCAGCCTGCAAGTTGATTATATCCAGGCAGTGGCTGCCCCAGTGGCACTCTGCATGGAGTTGAGCTCCACCTTCTCCTGCCCAGGACAGCTTATGCCATGCTCCTGCCTGCACCTGCCCCAACTGTACAGCCCTGGCCCTGGGCAGTGTGCACAGCTTCCCAGTGGGGCAGCCTTCCACCCACTTGGCCACCCACAGGTGGCTGCTCATTGTGCTGGGTGGGTGGAAGATGGTTGGGAGCCCTGCATGCTAGGGCAGAAGCCACCTGGGTGCAGCTTCCCCCTGGCCTGCAGTGGCAGGAGGAAGAGGAGGACAGGCTGCTGGATGTAGGGGTAGCCAAGAAGTACCCAGGCAGCACCACCCTGGCTTGCAGGGACCCCAGCCCAGGGGTGCCTGGGTGGGGAGAGGGGAAGCAGCCTTTGCCAGGCTTTTTGGACAGGGGGAAGCTTGGCCAGACCCTGGCCTCCAGCTGGCACCAAGCAGCAAGAACGGGGCTATGACCAAACCTCTTCTCCCCTCCTCCCTGGTGGCAGGGGAGGACGAGAAGGGGGAGAGTAGCTTCCTGGTGTCTCGGACGGCCAGAGCCGACTCGAGGTGAGTTAGAAATTGCTCGTTCATCAGGGCGGGCTGGTGAATGGAGAAGCAGACAAGGTTTAATGGTTGCAAAAACGTTTACTTACGCCGCCTGTACTTGCGACGCAGATGGTCCAGTCGTCTGAACAACCACGTGAGTTGTTCCAGCTGGCGGGGCCCGAGCCAGTGGATCCATCCGTAAATAAAGCCAGCGGGAAAAGGGTACGTCTGGGATTGCGCTCGGCAACGGGAAGAAAGATCAATAGGTGATCAGTCTATCGATCAGATAGCCGCAAGTCAGATCTCTTTAGAGGCACTCTGCAGCGTGCTCAAAGTTCTTCGACTTGTTTTTAAACGGCCAGCAGGCCAATTACCAGCCGCTACGTGTGAATAATTTAGAACTGGCCAATAGCAAGACACAGATTAGCATTCGAATAGCGGGAACTCTTTGCACCGTGCATTTCTGTGCTGCAAGGAAGAAATGCATCCTGCAAAGAAAGCTGCAAATTGGCGGGAACTCTCTTGCACCGAGGTTCCTCTGTGCAGCAAAAACCTTCGCTGTGCAAGAGGCTCTCGTGGCAAGAAAATTCCATCGTGCCGAGGCACCAAAATCACTGGGTTATGACATGCCCCCTTGCCGACGGCACAACTGGAGTTTTAGACACATGAGCTCATCACACGGCATCTTTGCTTCGGGATTCACTGACCTGGCAACACTTAAACAACCAGTATATATAAACCAAACAACTTGACAGACCGGTCTTCTCAATAAATTACAAAATACAATAACTTTGAACATATAACAACAACTGTTGATCATCGTCTGGTTGGAGGACATCTGCTTGGGACTTTCCTCGTCTAGTAGTCGGTCCGTCCTCTCCTATAACAGACAATGTCAATAAAACACCTGATAAAATAAGAGAAAACAGTGTCATAGTAAGTCCTGAGCAAATGGACGTTCTCCGTCTCAGTGTCTCCTTCACCACCATCACTCTATGGATCCGAATGAACTACAGTCTGGTACTTGATGAATTTCACAATCAGGCTGTTGTGGATTACCGCTTTTGCTGGGGTCAAACCTGTAAAGAAAAGAGAACAACAAAACAAAACAAGAGAGAATCATAATTGGTTTCACTGTAAGGATACTGGGTGAACATCAGAACGGCGAGTCATCCAGTTGTGATGAACGATAATAGGAGGACGATCAGGCTTTTCCTCTAATTGGACAGAATAGGTATTAGGATACTGTCCTGACCGTTGAACTGTTCCTTTGTGAACTTGTGGATGAGACTGATGAGGGTGAGGTATCGAGATCTATACTAACTCATCTGGCTGGAACCTGGGTTTCCATGGTGGGGGTTTCTGGATATTAGCTTCATCCCATAACGTTTTAGCGGTGTTCAATGAGATGAGAACATCATGATTGAACTTGGTCCAGTTTTTAAACGTCCCTCCTCCTCTGAGGCGGAGTTGTTCTTTATACAGGCCTATGTGTCTTTCCACAACGCCATTGGACTGCGGGTGGTACAGCAGATGAAGATGCCATGCTATGCTGTGAAGACGAGCAAATCCATCCAGAGCATTAGAGTTAAACGGGGGCCCTCCATCAGACCGAATCTCATGAGGAGGTTGCCAGGCGGCAAATACCGCAGTCAAGGCAGCAATAACAGCAGTGGCATTGCTCTTGCGCAAGGGAATGACCTGTAACTGTTTTGTTCCTAAGTCCACAACACCAGGTTTCGCAACTCCCCATCCTGATGACAGGTAGGTGCTGGCTTTTATGGTCCTAATACAGCCTCATCGCTCGAGTCGCCGTAGGAGATCAGTAAGGGACTGACCTAGCTAGCTGCGGCTCCATGACAGCCCAGCCCAGCTTGGGTGTGGTGAGCCGGAAGCAATCTGGGTGCACAGCTCCTGCAGCCCCGGCCCAAGCTGCAGCTGGCTGGGAAGAGCCCTTCCCCAACAGCCTAATCTGGGCCAGACCCTCCGCACCCACCCTCAGCAGCGCCCATCTGCTGACCTGGATCAGGCCCTAGCCCCAGACCTGGGTGGATGGTGGGGCCATGCCAGCCAGTGTCTGGCCACACCCCACCCCTGCCACTGTAGCCCCAAGTTGTGGAACAAACCTGGCACGGGTTACTCTGCCCCGGCCATGCAGTGCTCGGCTGTAGTCCCCTGGTGGGAGAGGGGAGGGAGGGGGAAATAAACTCTCTCCCTGCCCCCTTAGCCTTAGGGAGTCATGCTGGCTGGCATCTGGCCACGCCCCTGCTCCCTCCCCAGCTAGAGAGCTGAGGGGTTGAGTCAGCCCTGCTTTTTGGAGCAGAGAGCACAGCCCAGCCCATGGCTGAAAAGCATGCTGGGATTCCGGGGGACTCTGATTTAACTTAAACCAGGAAGAGGTATGGGACAGAAGTTTAAACTGGTCTGATGCAAATCAGTTAAGTCTGATACTACATTCAACCAGGTTTATCTTAAACCAGTTTTGGCCATTTACAGGTTTAAACCCGTTTCTGATCACTTAAACTGATTTATGTGCAACTTCTGTCCCTAGCCCAAAAGATTTTGTGTGTGACCCTCAACAACTTGCCAAAACTTGTTAAGTGGCCTGCCACTGAAATAGTTGCCCACCCCTATTTTAATGGCTCATGAAACTATGAAAATGCACTTTTCTTAGAAAAATAACTTTAATATGTTGACAGTAGGAATACACTTAAGTGTAGCAAAGCTGATCAGAACTGATGATTGTTATAAAAGATTTCCACTTTCTGATTCAAATCATTATTTAAATTGCCTTGATTTCAGTCAGTCCCCCCTGCTGGAGTGGGCTCAGTGAGTCAGGCCTCAGTCCTGATATCAGTCCTAAGCCCAGCTCTACATCTGGTTTCTACACCATTATTTATAGAGATGGCTTGTCAAGAGTCTTTGTTTTGTTCTGACTTGGAGCCAAGTTGGCTCTACTGCCCTTTTGGGTATTCAGTTTATCCAGGATATTGGAAACAGGCCTTGTTACCAAACTGCTTGTTCCTCTGGCTTAGCTGCCAGTGCCTTACCCAGATTGAGAGGATACTCCAGATCTAGGCATCAGATTGGATGACTTGCAGGAAAACAGTTCTTTCTTCTTTTCCTTTCCAGAGGATGCCATTATCCTCATGTTAAGAGGATGTTTGTCTGTGAAGCAGTTGAGATTATACACATCTGAGGTGAAATCTGGAGTGATGCCTGTGAACTCCAGCCACTGCATAGGGAACAGGCTGGACTTCTGTTTGTTTACTTCCTATTAGGAGCCCAGGAAGTGAGTTATCCACTTTTGGCCCTGCAGAATGCCCCTTAACAGGTTGCTGACTATTGTGACAGACACCTCTCTTGGGCTAGGAAGTTTATGTAGTGACCTCCAGGTGCAAGGAGCCTAGATACAGGAAATGAGACTCCATACACCAAGCTGGAATTCTTAGTGATTCAGAGAACCTGTCAAACCTCCCAACACTGCTTGTAGAGCATACTCAGGTTACAATGGACCATAAGCACATCAACATTTTTTACCAACTGAGGTGGCATAACTTCATCCCTTCTGTACAGGGAATCAGTCTGTCTGTAGCCTGATGCATTCTTCAAAAGTATATTTGTTAGTGATACCCTCTTCCTGTCCTCTAGCACACTGTTGTGGTTTTTTCAGCAAGTTCAGGTCCCGATACCATGAGTGAGAGGTCAGCAACTTCTGGGCTTATTCAGGAACACACCGGTTTGCTTCCGCTGTCAGCAGAGAGTGCCAGTCCTTCTGGTCCAAGGAAGGCTGCTGCCCAGGCTCTGTATCTGACACCTTCATCATTGTGTTAAGAATCTTCCTGTGCACCTTCCTACCTGTGCATCTGATTCTGCAAATACTCTACAAGGTGAGAAGGAATTTGGCACAGATAATCCTTTTGGACCCCCATGACTGAGACAGTTCTGGTATCAAGACCTTCTGCTGATATTGGTGAGGGACCCGCAGGGACCTCTTGCTGACCTCAGAGCTCCTTTTACTTAGAGCATAAGGGAGTATTTCACTTAAATTTGTGCTTCCTGTGTCTTGGAGCTTGGATACAGGATCTCACTGGTTGAAACTGGGGCAGTTTGGTCCAGGAGAGGCAGTAGTCTGTTTTGAAGGTCCCAAACAGTTTTAAGCTTTATGGGACAAAACTAACACCTTAAGTTCAGCACCTGTTAGTGCTGAACTAATAGTACAACAGTAGAGAAGCATCAGTGCTTTTTCCTTAGCCTAACGTTCTCTTTGGGGAGATGGTGTATTGGATTTGCAGAAAAATGGATTTAAGTTTTTCCTGTTTCTAACTTGAGGCAGTGTCCTGATTTAAGTTGTTCACATCAGAGACTGGGACTTAGCAGATTCAGAAAGCTTTGTCTGTTTGTTTCTGCCCTGCAGTGCTGACAGTGTGCCAAAATTCCACAGTAAATTTAGAGAAAAGAAAGCAAACAAAATACCAGTTACAAAACAACTAGCTATATCTGTTGGTGCTGTGACCTGTAATTTAGAAACCTATAGTAAAGTCTATAAATAATACTGATATTTGGGGCCTTTTTATTTTCCTTTGCAGCAAAATAAAAACCTTTTTAACTCTTATTTCTTATTCTAAAGTAAAAAA
>NW_005842258.1:366985-377439 GCF_000455745.1 Alligator sinensis | reverse complement strand
AAAGAGGCTGTATTATTTTCAGTCTTCTCAGGATACTTAACAGGGATTGGATTGCATTCTTAGCCTTTAAAAAAAAATCCGCAGATCTCTTCATTTCTGCTTTTGTTAACTGTACAATTGAATAAAATCCTTGACTTTCAGTTCAATCAAAATTCCTTTTGCGCTTCCCAGGACAGTGTAAATTCAGTATACACAGTATGCTGTTACTTTCAAAATAAAACTTTTAGTAGCTTTGCTGCCCTCTGTCTGGTTTTATATTCTGAGTTTCTTAAACTTGACAAGAAAGTCTGGTGCATCTTTCCACCTGTCCAGTTGGAAGATTTATGATCTTTATAAAGGAAAGCCTGGAGAAATATTAAAGATGGCAGCCTTTTTTAAGTAACCTCTTGTGTGAAATTGTATAATAAAATAAATTTCAACCCTTGTTAAGTCAAGAGAATACTTGTGTATGCTTTATACATTGTCTTCTTGTTCCTCTGTTTCAGGGACTGTTGATTTCAGTGGGCATTGGAGAGGGGAGTGAATGTAGATTTTTTAGGCAGAATTGGTCTGCTGCAGATTTAAGGTTCAGTTTTCCTGGCTTTGAATACTTCCAGTTTAATTAAATTAGTCTTTTTTTGCATTGATTTATTTTTAGTAACCAAACCTCGGTCCTAGCAGCCTCATAGTGACACTGAAATCACTTAATGGTAAGAGTCAAATTTTAATTAAGTGTGTGTATGTTTGAATAGATATAGGACATGGTCTTCTCTTATCAAACATCCTTAATTTATTAGTGGATGTGGAAGTGTCACTATCATAACACTCCCAAAATCACAGTGGAAAAGCATACAAGTTTTTGGCCTTTTTTTAGAGGCTGGAAAATAAATTTCATTTACAGGATGATCTTAAGAGCCCTTTGTTTTGTTCTGAATGTTTATTCTGGCGTACACAAAGTTTTCAACATGGCCTGTATATTACTTATTACTTTTCTTCTATTCTTACTACTTGCCATTTTAATACTTGAACAACTGCGCGAGAACTTATAATCCTCTGTTCATTTGGCTTGTCTTCTTAGAGAGTATTTATAAACTAACATTTGTAGAGTCCACAGTGTCACTTAGAACACAGGGAGGGCTTTCAATAATGAGAAAAAAACTAGATTGCTCTATGCTTATGTAGATTTTCTGAATCAGAATGTAAGTCATGAGTTGATAAACGCTCTTCTATACAAACTCATTCAACAAATATATAATACCAGACTGAACATTTCTGTAGCTCTTTTCATATCAACAAGGAAAACTCCATTATATGATCCTAATTAGCCTTCATCAAAAATCTAATGGACAAATGCTATCAAAAATGTAAACAGCATTTTTTTTAAATACTGATCCAGATTAGCCTCCCTTCCAGAGGGAAAAAAAATTGCATGGATTTGGGCTCCAGGGAGGAAACATCCATTAGGAGACGATTTTAAAACTTGTCAGGGAGAGAGACAAGGTTTTCTCTCTAAAGAAAAGGCCATGGGGTACCAACCCAAAAACCTGCCATATCGGTTTGTATATCTGTTGTAAATTAAGTGATTAACACTACTGCTGGTCACACATCAGTCATTGTTGCTACAATGGTGCATGTCAATGATCATGTAGTTGCAGGAATATGTATATGGCCAGTGTAGAGATGGCTTCTTTGCCCTCAAGTATTGACTTCTCATCACAATATCTATGTATACTCATACTGATGTATTTTCTCAGAAGAAACATGCATAGAATCTGTAGGCATCTTCCTACTAGTCATCCAGCTCCCTTTTCCATGGTTTGAGAGGCAATGACTGAAGTTGCTTTTCCAGTATTCCTCTGTGTGTGTTTTCTTTTTAAAGTTGTCTCATAAATTTAATAAAGCCAAACAAAAGTTCAGGTGTAGCTTACTATTTCTTACATATGACAATAAGGAGCAAATACAGAATGAAATCATTTTCCGTTTAAAACAGAGAACTTGTTTTTCTGAGAGGGCTTCTGCTTGAGAAAATTTGCAGCACTCATGGCAAGCCTCTTTCTATGGCTAATGAGATAATTATTATCCATTTTATAAACTTATAAACCACATTGTAAATTTAAAAAAAAAAATCAAAATTTCAAATCTTTGGGGAGGGGAAAAAATAATTTGAGAACTCTTATGAATGTTTCACATTTCTGTGGTAGTAAATGAAATATTTCTTGTCACTGTTGAGTGAAGATGATTTAAAACTTAGAACAACTTAGAGTGGTTAAAGACAGGGCAAAGATGAGAATAAGTTGTCTAATTTTATATAATTTGTTTTTGACCTTTACTTGTATCCTGGTTTGGTAAATGCAAGCATTAGATTCCAAAATGCACTATGGAAATTATTTACAGAGGGCAGTGTTTTTTCTTCCCTCTGAGCATCGTGTGCAAATGTCTGGCTTATGACACTGGAGGGTGTGCTTCCCAGCGGAGCATCTGATTAGTCACTAATTTAGCAAGGAATGTCCTGGCTCACTGTTTATCAAAGCACGTGAACGAATCAGTGGAATAACATGTTTATTTCCTTTAAAGCATTTCAGCATAGTCTAGTGAAATGGCTTGGCATTCTAAACTGCAGGGTTTGGAAACAAAATGTTATGACATTATTTCTTTGAATTGGTTTTGCAAAGGTTTGAGGCTTACATTTTTAGTACTCAGATGTACAGATTACATATCTTCCTTAAATGAAAGACTGAAAATTCTTTAGAGCTGTTATGCAAAATGAAGGAAGGAGGGAAGCATTTGACACTGTGGCTTTTAATGATTTATATTATTATCATGTATCTTGTAAAACTTCTTATTCTTGGTTTAAAAAATAAGAACATTCAAATTTCATACAAAAGGAGCAATAAAGAGGGGGAATGGAAGGTCAGTTGACACCATAGGAACAAAGGGTAAATAACTGGAGTTGGAATACAACCCTGTATTAAATAAAGGAACCAGAACTAGAAAACAAATTAACCTGAGGCTTTTTTTTTATGATGTGTAGTTTAGGAATCACTGATATTTTAATGTTGAACACAGTGTACAGAGCTATACTGAATGTGAAAATGATCCCATTGAGAATTACTTATCACACTTATGTTCAGCTGAATAATTTTAACAAGGGCTATGACCCAGATTCATACAGGGGTCTAGCTTTCCACAAGCTTGGGTAGAATTGAAGTGCATAGTAGGGGCTGCTTGAAATTTTGATGAGTGTTTTGTTCCAAAGCTGTTTCGACGCATTTTGAGCTGAAAACAACGAAATCAAAATGAAACAAAAAGCAGCAAAACAGCTTTGAAATGAAATGAGGGCACTCAAAACATTTCGAAAGTTTCAAAACATTTTGAGTTTCAAAGCAGCCCGGTGGTGGGAGGCTGGGGAGAGCCAGGGCTGCACTCCGAGCGGCTTCGCAGCCCCACATAGCTCAACCTGGTGGAGAGTGCAGCGCCAGCTCTGCCCACCTTCTGCCAGCAGGCTGAGCTCCGAGCAGCTCTGCAGCCCCATAGAGCTCAACCCGGTGGTGGGAGGCGGAGCGCAGTGCCGGCTCTGCCCACCTCCCGCCACCAGGCTGAGTTCCTTGGAGCCTGGCACTGGGCGCGTACTGCACCCAGCACCAGTCCCAGGAGGCAGCAGCAGCCTGTCATCCAGCGCAGATCTGGGGGCCCACACTCCCGGGAGGAGTCTGGCACAGCTCCGCAGCCCTCCTGGGGGTGCAGGGGATCTGTGCCTGGATGATAGGAGGCTGCTGCTCCTGCCTGGGGCCAGCGGCTGCATCTGTCTAACATGGCGCTGGTAGCAGGGATGTGCCCAGCACCAGTCCCAGGTGGTAGCCTCCTGTCATCCAGCGCAAATCTGGGGGCCCGCACTCCTGGTAGGAGTCCAGCACAGCCCTGCAGCCCTCCTGGGGGTGCGAGCCCCCCCCGATCTGTGTGATGGATGACAGGAGGCTGCCTCTGCCAGCAAATTTTGCTTTCAAGATTTGAGGTGCAGTTTCCAAGAAACCTCTGCACCTATCTCCTTGAAACTTGGCAGGCTTCATGACCTCAGAAGGGGCTACCATCCCTGCAGTTTGCATCTGAATCAGGCAAGAAATGACAGTGTTTTAGGCATTTTCATGATTCCCCATTATAGCCTATGGGCGAAACAGGTTGAAAGAGTGAAACAGTTTAGACAAAACAAAGTGGGACAGTGCTTTGAAATGAAACAAAACACTGTCCCTTTGAAACAATGAAATGGACATTGAAATGAAACTATGGTGTTTCACACAGCTCTAGTGCCTAGGTCCAAGAGTATGGTCCACTCCAAATGCCAGAAAGCCTATAGGATTGTATTTTTTTGCCAGTAAAGTGCCGTAAGAGGTGTGTGAGACTATATGTCCAGAACTGCCATTTTCTTGGCAGAGCTGAGCATATCTCATACCTAAACTCCTATTATTTAAATCTCAAGTGACTTGATCTATCCCATGGCAGCAGTATATCCTGACAATGATGGAGCAAGCTGTAGGCAAACTCCAGACCAGGAAGTTTGTCAGTAAGCATGCTCCTGCTCACTCCTTGGTTGCTCTCCAGTTCTTGGTCTCTGCTATGCCCAGTGGTGATCATTCAGGATTTGCTCAGAGCAATTTTCAGGGTTTTGAAGAGCATCATTAGGCTCAAAAAGCTGGGGCATGCTCAGTCACATCCTTCCCAGGACTGGCAGCTGTAGCAATATAGGCAAGCTCCATGGTATCTTTTGGATCTCAGTCTGGTAAGTGTGTTTAGAGCAGTGGTTCTCAACCTTTTTAGATTCAAGGTATCTCTCGGAAAATGTCAGCTTTTAGATTTCACTTGTTCTCATTACTACAGAAAAATAAAGGAACAATTCCTCTGTTGCAGAGAGCTCAGGAAGACCACCACAAATTAGAATGTTTTTTGATACTATGGATTTCTCTTTCAGCATTCAGTTTGGAGAATAAATTCAATATTTTCTGATTCAACAAGAATAAAAAGACTTCAGATAAAAAAGTGGAGTTTTCATGATCTTTCAGTCTGGTTTAGGAAAATTAATAGTTTTGTGAATGCACTAAACCAAGCTTTGAAAATGTAGGAACAAAATACAGATCTTACTGAAATCTCATAGTTTCATAGTTTTAGGGTCGGAAGGGACCTAATAGATCTTCTAGCCCGACCCCCCGCCAGGGCAGGAGAACAACAAAAGAACCCTAAACAAAAAACGGGACTCAAATGAGTCCAGCCAGGTAGGTATCCAGCCTCTTCTTAAAGATCCCCAGGGTAGGGGCCAGCACCACCTCCCCTTTATAGTGTATTTCTGCAAAGGTTTCATTTTCCATAGGTATTACCTTTAGGGAAGTCTCTTAGGAAAAAAAATGAAAAAGACAGTTGCATAACAGTGTATATTTTGATTAAGAAAAATGCAACGTTATCTGGCAAGAAACACTTGGACAGTTTTAAATGTAAATGCTAAAATAACAAAAGCAGTATAATGCATCAATTAAAATTTGTGAAATTAACTCCTAATTTGCTTTTTGTGTACCTGGTATAAGAGCATAATATGAGGTGAGCCATATAAGCATAATGGCTTTAGTATGTCATAGCAACCAAATATTTACTTTGACACTGAAAAGAATCAAGGAGCTAATTAAAGCTTGATGTAATTTCCAAAGAAGACGCCATTGTCACTTTTAAATTTTTAGATCTGGGTCAGATACAGCCAGACTGGGAAATTTTTCTTTTTTAATTTTCTGGTTTAACATCCCACTGAGACTTTAGATTAAGTTAAATGATCATTATCTCTTGCTTGCTTAGACCACACGTATGCCTACCATATTTAAATGATGAATCATTTCCCCCACATCATTCATTTGGCTTAACTTTGTCATTCACTTCTATCTCACAATTTGTTTTAACATAAATAAATGGGGTGGTCTTAAAGTCCAAGGATAGTGCAGGGAGGTAGAATGAGCCATATGCTATGTTTTCTTGCACACAGCACACCCCAGAATATAATAGACACACCCTGTTTTTGTACAGTAGAATGAAGAAAAGATTTTTTTCCCCAGAGTTCTGTCTGCACAGGCAGGAATAAAGCCTAATCTTCAGCTGACTTACCCTCTCTTTTCTGCTAAAGCTAAAACTCTAGCTGCTGCTGAAGATAGATCTGCCTATGGAGAGCAATGATTTTGAAAAGAGCTAAAGAGTCTCCAGGGCTGTGAAATAGGAGCTAGCAGGCAGCAAAATTGCCCAATGAAAGGTTATCTTAATAAGTGGAACATCAGGACCATTAAAAAGGAGAGATGATCATTAACATCTGTGGAATGAAGAACAACGAGCCATTAAGTCAATTGACTCCCCCAGCTGCCTGAATATAGCTATGTTACAGCTGCTGAACAGTGGAAACATAATCAAAGCAGGGTGCTTTTATCCTAGTCAGAAATCAGTTTAATACATAATCCCCAATTTGAGGGGGAAAGATGTGTGTTGTATACGAGAAAATATTGTAGATAATGCATTCCTGAATTCCTATCCCTAGTATTGGTGACTACCTGGGAATCTAGCTGTTAGAAACCTCTAACTTAAGGTGACACCAGATGCAAAATCCTGACAGAGCACTCCCTCCTCAAGGACATTCAGTAGTAGAGTTATGATGTACAATAAACTGCAACTGTAATTATATGTATGTTAATCTAGGCTTGTGGATTTGGTAGGTAACTCGATTTCAGATTTTCACTCTTAAAGATGAGGTGATGCAGTTGGAAAATGCTGAGGACCTTCAACTCTGTGGTGGTAACTGTTAGAATAAATGGGGAGGTTGGGGAGAGGGGTGCTAGCACCAAACGGATTATTAAGATTAGCAACATGCTGGAGGAAAAAAGCCAAGAAAGAAAGGAAAAGAAAGTGTGAGTAGGACCTCAGATTCTGGAGAGGTCAATGGAGGGAAAGCCAAGCATGAGAGTGAACTGGGTCATATCTAAAATTACAACCAACATATACCTTGAGGGAGCACCATAGATAATTCTACCAACAATAAAAAATAAAATACTATTATCGTGAAGAATCGAAAGCCGCTCACCTCTGATGTTCCCTCAGCCATGGGCAGGGACCCGACCAGAATAGCACTTCCACCCTACGGCAGGAGCTTCTGGTGCACCCCAGCGCCACTTTATCACCTCGTCAGGTGAAACGGATTGGTGCGGGTCCGCAGCTGGGGCTTTATCCGGGGACCGTGGGCAGAACCGGGAAGCCGGGGAAAGAAGAGATGGACGACAGCAGCCAGGCTGGAGGCTGGGAGGGCTCAACCCGAAACTGAGGACCCCAGGAGCAGAGCAAGAGCCCGATTGGGCCTCAGAAGCTCCGGGGAGCCCGCGCTAAAAGGGTGAAAGAAGAACGGAAGCAGTATGAGGGGGAAAGAAAAAGGTGAGAGAAAGACAGCGAGGTACGACAGGCGGATTCTTCCGAGCCGCTTGTTTGTTTATTTCTAAAAGTGCCAATTGATCACTGTGGGCTGCCAGTTTAGCTGGGCGTGGCCACGATAAGAAAGAAAAAGAAAAAAAAAAAAAAAAAAAAGGAAGAAAGAAGAGGGAGAGAACGAAAAAGGTCAAACTGAACCCCACTTGCCATTGGCGCCGCGGGTCAGGCATAGGGGAAGAAGAGAGCTACCAACTGGTAGAGAGAGATGGAAGAGGGCACAGCTTTCCCACCTCTTATCTTTGTGTTTGTCCATTTGTTTACCTTGGTTCATTATTGGTCAGGGCTGCCAATTAAGCTGGGCGTGGCTGCAAGCGGGGAAGAGGAAAAAAAGGGATTCCCCAGTTATCTGCCGGTGAAGAAGAGTCAATGCCGGAGAGATTACAAATTAAGCCAAGGGGTTGTCCAGGATTTAGTCCCTGGAGAAGAGATCCGTCAGACATCATAATAAAAGAAAAAAGAATGAAAGGAACAGAACTTTTTCCGTCTGTTTATTTCATCGTTTCTCCAGGGTTTTTTTTTTATTTTATTGACACAGAGCCCGGGGTGGGAACTGATGGTCAGTCATGGTGGAGGCGGGGTAGTCACCACCCCTCCCTTTCGGTAACAACTCCAGAAATTGAAACATCCAAGTCCTGGCAGGCGGGAAGAGAGAGCGAGAAAGAGCCCCCACCCAGACTGACCAAGGGTTGTGGTGTCCCTGGAGGAGACCAGCGGATGTTGACCGGAGGTCAGGGCACACACCCGTACTCAGTGACTACCCGACATTCAGTTTGACTAACTCCAGAGCAGATTGAGGTGGCATACTTAGCATTTCTGAATGTGCCCTGAAGCCAAATAGTTCTCATCTGGCCCATTTTATTGTATTGATTCCTTATTGTTCTAAGGGCTGAGGCTGAATCAGAGAATGAGTCAGGCAGTGTTAGGATGCAGATACACATTGTGATATTCTGTGTATTATGTTCACCTTTCTTCTCTGTGTTCTACCTTTTTACATTGGCTTTGTAGAGAATTAGAGTTGGAAATACTAGACTTCATAATCTTACCATTTTTTGTCCTTATTTGACAATTCTGTAGTTCACAAATGTACCATTAAGCATGCATGTTGATGATGATGATGAAGATAAGTAACAACATGGTGTGTATGTCAGAGGCAACGCCTTTATCCCAGCCAGGCAGTTAATTTAATAAAAGATATCACCTCAAAATCTTTCTCTCTCACAGGTTGCAACATTTCTCCAACATCCTGTCTCAATTGTCTTTGGGTGTTACACAAATTCAGCATCCTACATCTGAGAAAGATTTGCTCCTTGGACGTGTCTAGAATGTGATTGTGCTTTTTACCTTTGAAGCATGCTGTGCCTTTTCTGTCATTCTATCCATCTTGTCTTCCATAAAAAAGGCTAAAACTTGGTACTTCATGGTGATGTACTAACAACACACGCTGAAGAGCTGCTGCTCCTTGTTTACAACCCAGGTTTCGATGTCTGTTGACAGTCATGTCTCCAGTATATATTTTCACTTTTACCTCCTTTTAACAAATATTAATATTAACAAATATTTATATTCTTTGCTCTTCAAATTAATCATTTGTTGTATGCTTTAACTCTCTTGGATGTTTTAATACTACAGTTTTTTTAAATCTCTCATACAAAAACATCTTTTTCTAGATATTTCTCAATTTCTTAAACTCTCAACAATGAAGTTGCTTCCTTCAGGTACTGAGAAGGGCATTACCTTCAGAATTCCATCTGGATGCTAGATATTTGCATTACTGTTTATTTTGGACAATTTCCGTAGTGTCTTGTGAACTGCTGAAAAGTATTTGTCATTGCTATTTATGTACAAATACTCAGTTTTCAGAGAACTAAGTAACAGAGCTCAGGTCTAACTTTCCTGCAGAGAGGCCGGTATTTAATTGCGCGTGTGTGTGTGTGTGTTACACAATAATTTTATCGGTAAAAAAATTATTTTACATTTAGGTTTAAATATAATAAATCAAAAAAGGCCCCTTTGAAATAAATTTATGAAAAATACTAGTTGTATGCCTGCATAATATGTATACAAATGGTTCTACATGTATATGTGTGTGTATACATATAAATGCATGTAATGCTTTGCATAAGCATGTAATGCTTGCTTGCTTTAATTTGTACAGGGATCTTGTTGGCTCAAAGCAGTAGCTAATGATAAAATGCTGTAAAAAAAAAAATCAGTGACCAGGCCCTGATGGACCTGTTTTGAGTAGGGGTTGGACTAGATGAAACTCCTGATGCCCCTTCCAGCCCTAATTTTCTATGATTTTGATGATGAATTTTTAATGTAGGATGACATTACACCATAAATTAACAATTGTTTAATTAAATTCCCTGGTGACCATTCCAAAATTACTTTTTAAATAAACAAATACATAGAACCATGATGGTGACTACTCACCAGAACTCCTATATATCCACTATAAGAAGTTGGATATGAATAGTCATACACAGTTCAAATGCAGTTGGAATTTGAATGGATGGAAGTTATACTCAAGCAGACCTGAAAGGATTGGAACAGAAGTCCTTAACATGTCAAGCCGACTTTGACAAGCTCAGGAGGCTTGTCAGTGAGGCCCTAAGGGACCGTGACCACAGTGAGAGGGGAGTTCAAGAGGAGTGGTTGCTCCTCAAGGGAGCGATCCTCAATGCACAAACTAAGTCTATTCCATCTCGGAGGAAAGGCAGCAAGAGGGCACAGCAGCCCCCCTGGCTCTCCAGGGACCTAGCAGATCTCCTGAGGCTAAAAAGAAAGGCCTACAAAGGGTGGAGGATGGGAGGCACCTCCAAGGAGGATTATTCTGCACTGGTCCGGTCCTGTAGGGAGCAGACCAGGAAAGCCAAGGCTGCAACTGAACTCCAGCTAGCTTTGAGCATCAAGGAAAATAAGAAGTCCTTTTTCAGATATGCGGGGAGCCGGAGGAAAAGCAGGGGCAACATTGGACCCCT
>NW_005842258.1:348202-366458 GCF_000455745.1 Alligator sinensis | reverse complement strand
AAGTCCTTTTTCAGATATGTGGGGAGCCGGAGGAAAAGCAGGGGCAACATTGGACCCCTACTGAACCAGATGGGGCAACTGACAACTGACACCCAGGAAAAAGCCAACCTATTAAATAGGTACTTTGCGTCAGTCTTTCATCAGTCCCATGGGATGCCCATGCCCGCTACAGGGCCGGGAAGTCCGGGTGAGGGTGATCCCCTGCCCTCCTTTAATGCTGACTTTCTGAAGGAACATCTTGAGAAGCTGGATACCTTCAAGTCAGCTGGCCCTGACAATCTTCACCCCAGGGTACTCAAGGAGCTGGCGAGCATCATAGCCCAGCTATGTTGGCTAGCACTATGGAAGAAAGAGACTTGGGGGTCATCTTTGACCACAAGATGAACATGAGCCTGCAATGCGATGCGGCGGCTAGTAAAGCGACCAAAATGCTGGCTTGCATCCATAGATGCTTCTCAAGCAAATCCCGGGACGTCATTCTCCCCCTGTACTCGGCCTTAGTGAGGCCGCAGCTGGAGTACTGTGTCCAGTTTTGGGCTCCACAATTCAAAAAGGATGTGGAGAAGCTTGAGAGAGTCCAGAGAAGAGCCACGTGCATGATCAGAGGTCAGGGAAGCAGACCCTACGATGACAGGCTGAGAGCCCTGGGGCTCTTTAGCCTGAAAAAGCGCAGGCTCAGGGGTGATCTGATGGCCACCTACAAGTTTATCAGGGGTGACCACCAGCATCTGGGGGAACGTTTGTTCACTAGAGCGCCCCAAGGGATGATGAGGTCGAATGGTCACAAACTACTTCAAGATCGTTTCAGGCTGGACATAAGGAAGAACTTCTTTGCTGTCCGAGCCCCCAAGGTCTGGAACAGCCTGCCACCGGAGGTGGTTCAAGCGCCTTCATTGAACACCTTCAAGATGAAACTGGATGCTTATCTTGCTGGGATCCTATGACCCCAGCTGACTTCCTGCCCTTTGGGCGGGGGGCTGGACTCGATGATCTTCCGAGGTCCCTTCCAGCCCTGATGTCTATGAAATCTATGAACATGCCTCATCTATTCTAGCAAATGTGGGGTGTTAGACAAAGCTTGCTGTAATAGACTGCTCTGATGAAAGTAGTGTAAAGTGTGTGTGTGTGTGTGTGTGTGTGTGAGAGAGAGAGAATTGCATATATTTACAAAGCAGGACAGTATATTCATTTTCTCATATAGAAAAGGAAGGTAGTAATTTTTAGGTATTATTTGACTAAAATTGCCTTGTAACTGCATATTTTTCCATGCAAAATGAGCATATATCAGTTTTTTAAAAAGATATACATTTATTTATTCTGAAATTGTGAGAAATCTTAAATATAATTTTAACAGTGTTGTACAGAGCTCTGTGCAGTTTTCTAAGTCCAAAGTGCTCTTTTTAAAACATTAACTTTGTGAAAAATAATTTTTCTAGAATACATGTTCTGGAGTCATTAAACTTTATTTTTCTACTGTTATTGGGGAAGTATTATGTTCTGGTTATTACTTCAGTTTAATGATTCCTGCCACAGTTTAAACAAAATATGAGTTATCATTAAGCCTTCCTTGAAAGTAACTTCAGTATAATCCATTTCTATAGAAAATAAAGTTTAAATTTCCTGTTCTAGTTCCAAAAATAGTTTGTTCTAAATTGAATGTAAGAACACAGTTACTGTGCAGTAGGATTTTGCTTTAGATTTAAGTAGGCACATAATGTGATTCGCGTTGCTGTTTTATCTACTTTGGCTGTATTAAAACTATGGAATTCACTCTTAGCTAAGTAATTTTGTTTTATATGTTAAAGGCCCAAGTCTGTGAATAGCCTCACTGGGTAAGGCAATAAGTGTATCTCTGTATTCATATAGAAAAATTGGTCTACATGCTAGATCACTATACAAGCACAGCCAAAATTTCATCACTGTACAAGCATAGCCAAAATTCATATTACAAGTCCTCCTGTGCTTACAGTCAAATCTAGGTTGGTATGGATCTGTTTGTAAAATGAGTTTTAAGTTCTATGCTTTGCTCACTGTTCAAGAGCAAAGTGTCTATTTATGTCTAGACTTTCAGATACTTTGAATCTTGATTGCCAGAGGTGGAAGGAGTTAACATTCCTCCTTACTTACTTCACTGAATGGAGTAGAGAGGAAGACCTTTCATATCCATATGACTGTAGGCATAGGGACATGTGTGGGCACATAATTAATGCCGTATTTAATGCATGATGTTGCCTATGCTTTTCTTGCCTATAATAAATCTTACATAAACTACGCGTTGCAGAATGAAATCACAATTTATTGGTGTTTTGAGTAATTTAAGGTGCAAGTAAGATGATTCATAAAATATTAAAATATCCTTTATATACAGAAGCAGTATGTATCCCTCACTAGTTAAACAAATAACCAAAGGCCAAAGAAGAGAGCCCATGCCTGAAATGTTGCCCAACAGCTCTCCCAACTCTATACGTGGTTCAATAAAAGATATTACAGATAATCTTTGTCTCTCATGCAAATTATATATCCATTATAACACATTATACCAGGTAGTTCCTTATTCTTTTTTTTCCACGCTATAAAACAAACACAAATCTTGTACATTACATGAACAGTTTTCATACTTCATTTCTCTCTTGATCTGGGTATTCAGTGCCAATTGGAGTATGAATCAACACACTCAGTAATGCACAGGAAGTGAACATCTTCCTTGTGCAATCAGAATCAGAAAGAGAGACAGAAGCCTCATAGAGTAGATGAAAACTCTGATAGGGACATTGTACTCAAAACTAGTGATCATGTAGGTTCATTACTAGCCTACTGCTTATCTTCAGGAACTGGAACTCATACATCGTACAAGCCATGTCGTAACATTAGCATGATTAGTTATGAAGAGCTGAGTCATGGCCCAAGTGAACCCTGTCTGCTTCTTTCTCACCTTCATCCTTCAAATGTTCTTCCACTCCTTTGGTGAAAGTGAAACAAATTATTTCAGCAAACACAGTAGCTCTAGTGCCAGGCATATTTTAGAGTACATACAGAACAACTATTAACGGATGGATGAAATGCACGTTCTTTCAACATTTGTTTCATTGTTGCTGTATTTGGAAAAGTGATTTAAATCAAGGTTGGCTAACAGGTGGCCTGTGGGCTGCAAATGGCCCCCAAAAGGTTAGCATGCAGATTGCAGGCTTCCACCCAGCTGCCCCTGCTACACTGCTACTCTTGTTGCAACAGCCAGGTTCTTCGGGTTTCCCCACACTCCCCCAGCTTCTACTTCATGCCCCTGCTCCTAGGGACAGGGTGGCACAGTGATAGGGGGCTGGGATACTCGAGCTGCGTGCACAGCAGGGGAACCAGAGCATCCGTGCTGCACATGAAAAGCCAGGCAAAAGGCTGTGCATATTACAGGTGGGCAGTGTGCATGGCTTGGAGGAGAGTGAAGCTGCCCTATAGAGTTGGCTAATACAAAGGATGCCATCCCACTGTTGCTATCAGTTCTTTATTAGCTTAGGTTTGCTCAGCAAATCTAAAGGTTCCAAGCCTGGCTATAATTTTGCCAGTGTCTTATGAAATGTGTTGTTTTCATTTCTTTTAAGTTAGGAAATTTCATGCACACACAAAACTAAGCTAAAATGTTAAGGTTGCAGAATAAGGTACTTTAACAAATCAGGAAATATCAGAACTAAGTTTGCCTGTATGTTATAATCCTTCTTTCATGCACAGGTATTATGTTATACCCTTTAATTATAATTATCCTAATTTTCCCTAGGGCTTCTGCCTCATTCAGGACACAGGATGTTTTGTAGATGAATCAGGATTGTGTAGTGAAGTTGACAGTGCATAGGACTCCTTCATTTGTTGAAGAGGTTGGAAGTTCTATAGTGAA
Source organism: Alligator sinensis (assembly GCF_000455745.1). Taxonomy (NCBI): domain Eukaryota; kingdom Metazoa; phylum Chordata; order Crocodylia; family Alligatoridae; genus Alligator; species Alligator sinensis. Next base: position 362,575 of record NW_005842258.1, on the reverse strand, counting down.
TAAGCCAAGGGATTGCAGATCAAAAATTACTTTGGGTGAAGCACCATACTAACGTAACTTATACCAAACCTCATTTTCAGAGCTATGTTAGATGTTTGTACTGCACTGAATAGTGTGATGTAGACAAATCTTTGTGTTCCTCCTTTTTTGGAATGTTTGGCTTGAAGGTCTAGGTCAGGGGCGGGCAATTATTTCGGGTGAAGGACCATCTACTGAGTTTTGGCAAGCTGTCGAGCGCTGCATGGGTAGCCCCGCCCCTTGACAGGTGCCCTGCACCCTGGTCACCATCTTGTGACTGGAAGTCCCACCCCTGACCCCTGACCTTTGCCACCAGAAGTCCCTCCCTTTGCCCCCAGAAGTGCTGGTTTTGCCAGATGGCAAAACCCCGTGCACCAAGGGGTTTTGCCATCTCAGAACCAGAAAAATATCAAATTATATTCTAAAAAGAGAACATCTACCACATTCATTAATTTCAAAAACTATTTTTGTCCTGGTTTACATGTGTTTGTGCATATAAAGGTGATTATAATAGCTTAAAATTAAGTCTTATTCTTGTATGTTGTGAGGGGGGTATAGAGGAGGGTGTGGGTGTGTGGGGGCATGTGGGTGGGTGTGTGGATATGTGGGGTGTGGGTGGGTATGGTGTTTGTGGGGGGGAGGGTGGCTGTAGCATGTGTGGGTGTGGGGGTCTACATGTATGGCAATGCGAGGGGGTGTGTGAGTGTGCGTGTGTGGTGTGGTGTGTATGGTGCATGTGGGACTCAGCCTACAAACATACACACTCCCTCCCCACAGACACACACACACACCCCAGGATACCAGTGCAGCCCTGCAGTGCAGGCCAGTCCAGTCCAGCAATGCAGCCAGGAGCCATGTGGTGCTGGAGCAGTGCAGGAGCAGGAAGAGAGTGAAATGACTGGGGGTGGGACTGGGCTGGGCTGGGCTGGGCTGGGCTGCTGTGTCCTGCTGCCACCCCCCTGTGTCCTGCTGCCAGCCCCCCCGGGTCCTACTGCCACTGGCTCCTGTCGTCTTTGACGGGCAGCCAGGAGCTGATAAATATTAATTTTCTAAATTTTTTATGGGCCCCGCTGGCCGGATACAATGGCCTGGTGGGTCAGATCCAGCCTGTGGGCCATATTTTGCCTGCCCCTGGTGTAGGTCCTCTTGAGCGTGGGGTGGTGTGCGTGAGGTATCAGGGGTGCCAAGCAACCCCTTGCAGGCTAGAACTCTGGACCCTTTCATATAGTCTTGCGACCCACTTTTGGGTCACAACCCACGGGTTGAGAAATGCTGCTCGAGAGACCTGATTTGTCATAGTGTAACACTGAAATCAATAGGAGCTGGACTTCAAACATATAAAGGGCTGTCTAATGTGAAGTACACTGACAATCGGATCCTAGGTAGCCCACATTAATTGATCAAAGTTAATGGACACTTTTGGCCTAATTAATGTTGCTCTAGGGATAGCCAGCTTCTAAATGGGCTGCACTAATATAAGCCATGGTTCCCCCAGATCACATACTGTACAACTGGGCATGTCTCTGGTACACCATAACATGGACTCCCCCTGGCACTGTGGTCTGTGCTGCAGAAGCCAGAGGAGCCCAGAGACCCTGGCTACTGCTGCAGCCAGGGTGATGGTGGGAATGGCAGCTGAGTGAGAGCCTTGGGGGCTGTAGATTATCCCACAAACTACTAGTTACAGCCTTGGTCTAAATTATAGTTGGGAGTGAAGATGGGCTTTGCATTAGATTGCTTAGCTACTTGAGATTGGGCCATCAGGAATACAAGAGACTGCTTTGCATATGAGTGAACATTCATCCCAAATGTCTCTGTTGCTTAAAGCAGCATTTTTAGTAGTATGCTCACAGTTTTTGAATCATTAAGTATAGAACAGCACCCAAGGCTGTTGGACCCTTAACATTTTTAACAAAGTGGGGCTGGAATGAAGGGTTAGGAGGAAAAGATGGCTAGGTTGGGATTAAAGGTATGTACAAAATGTGGAAGACTAGTGGGATTAGGAAATTGATATTGTCTATAAATTTGGGGACAGGGAGAAAAGGAGGAAATGTTCTCTTACTTTTGCAGTTGTGTAGTCCTGTGCATTTCTTCTGTTATCTGCCTATTTCCTAAGACTGCAAAATGGTTTTTAATCCAAATGTTTATGAGCCCAGTTTACGTGTGTGATTTGAAATAGATGGTCTTTGATGGTATAATCTATGTGAAGAATTGGGTCCATTATTGCTAGAGACTAGACTTGGATACTGTTTGTTTAGAGTCCCTTTATTTTAAAAACGTGCATTCTTTTTTTCTTGTTTTAGTTTATTCTTTTTAAATAAGAAACTATTTGCTGATCAGTATTGTAGTACTTATAGTATGCATTATAAACTTCAAAAGTCTTAGCAAATATAATATTTTTCTCCTTACACAGTATGTCCACTTGGAACAGATACTTAGATTTTTTTTTTCTTTGATTTAAGACTTGACAGTCCAAAAACAATTCTGCATATCCTTCTTCAGGTAGGGGAAACTTGTTGATTCCCTTTGGACATATCTACACATTGCCCTATGGTGATGTAGTGATGCGCTATATCACCATATGGCACACTACAGCGACATAGCTATCACGTGTGCCTACACATGATCGGCAGCTACTGCGACGTAGTGGCAAAATCTACCCGTGCACCATGCACATGGTGCAGTAACTGCCTGTACTGCGCTGTGGTTTAGTACTTCTGCAAGGAAGTAGTAAAGCACAGCACTGTTGCAGCATCGCCATATGGCGACATGTAGACACACCCTTTCTGGAAAAAAGATTCTTACATGATACCCATAAGTAGCAGTGGTCTTCAGTAATATAAAGATCTCATGCCTCGGTAAAGCAGTCAAGTGAAGGAACAGTTTTACTCAACAGATTTGCAACTACATACCAAATCAGGAAACACATGCCCATATCACGAGAGAGAATAAATCCTAACTGGAAACTTAAGCTTTTCCCCATTCATTTTTCCTAAAGAGCTTAGTCTTTAGATATCTCTGAAGTCAGCAGAGGGAAAATAGCAACAGTATTGCAGTGCCTGCCAACTGCATGGCTAACACAGCCAGCAAATATAACATAGATTGTATCATAGTTACAGTATAACTTATAAATCCTTCTCTACAGTATTTCCTTGATTTGATTTGTTAAATTCCTGCTCAGATCCGTGTGGTTTAGCTTGCTATCATTTTGATAGTGTTTAGTTCTAACAATAAAAGGTGCTGACTAAAGGGAAGAACTTGTAAGGCAGGTACATAAAGATTAATAACTGGGTTCTGATTCTTTCTCACATGACCATGGAAAAAAATGTTTGGCTTTTGGGTTGTGCTTGCTACCAAACTGCCTGTCGTAGTGCGTGGAGTAAAATGTGACTTGTTTATTTATAGAACTAGCCAATCAAAACAGAGCACAGTGAACTTCATTCAAGACTAGCAGAAGCTTAGAATGTGTGTAAACACACCGCTCTGAGCAAAAAGCACACGGAGCAGAGTCCTGGATTATCCTTTTCTTAAGAAAAAAAAAAGTAAAATAGAAAAGCTTTGCCTGGATTAACGAGTTTGGTGGTTGTTTTTTTAACATTTGAAATGTCAGAAGGTGAGGACTTTGGACAAAGTAAAAGGTACTGTAACGTTTTCATATACATCTTTTCTATTGTTTTTTATATTTTAAAAGAGTATAATTTATGTAGATTTAAGACAGGTGTTCCTATGTTCTAATAATAATTTTGACATCAGCTTGCAGTATGGTTGTAGAGAGTAAATTTTCCTGTGTTGGGGCCCCACTATGTAATGGGTCTAAATTGACGTGGAACACAGAAGTGTTGGAAATTAGTGTTTATACAGGTCTTTTGAGTTGTATGATTAGTATTATCTTTTTTTAAGTTAAAAAAATAGGTAAATGATACACAAGGGTATGATTTTCATAAACTCATTCTTCCCAGCCAGGGCCCTGACAACACATAAGCTTCAAAATGTCAGAGACATAAATTACTTCCTTTGGAGCCTGCTATTGACAGATCCATAATTCATACAAGATAGAGCACTGTGTCCTTTGAGGCATATTAATGTTGATAGGACTTGTTCCTGCCACATTTTGATCCTGGAACTCCCACTGATTTCATTGGCCCAGATTGTACCTTCCAAATCTACATATCTCCATTAGGGCAACCAGGTTTGAAAGATGGTATAGCCAGAAAGCTGAAGATTTTTTTTCTCATTTTACTTGCCTTTTTGTCTTCCTGTCGAAGAGAGCATAATGATTCTTTTTTTGGATACTTAATCCTCACTTGAGTAAATTCTAAGGTAATGTAAAATGACTGCTAAACATGCATCAAGAAAAATATATTTTGGTTTTACTACAACCTTATAATGTTTTATTTTATACATAGTTTCCACTGTAGTCTGTATGTGTCAGTGCTTTGGAGCATTAAATACAGTTAAGCTTTACAGTTCTCCTCCTGATATTTTAGGCAAAGCAATAAAACTTGACATGCATAGCTGCCTTATCTCACCTCCGTAGGTCATATGATTTTGCTTAGCAATCATAGGGCTTCCCAGATGGAAAGTGCAGAGGCAGAGGGAGAAAAACGGGCACAGTCTGTGAATGAGTGAGACATTAGTGTCAAACCTTGGATATTGAGAGGTGCAACATAGCTGCTTCTGAGGAGTAGATATACTGTAGTTAGCTTGGAGATTTGCAAGAATGGAGTTGACTGTGTAGTTGTTTGCCATCTTTGAGGGCACAGGACTTACTTGTGTATTTTTTGTAAACAAATTCATTTCAGTTAAAAAGAAATGACTGTTTGCATTGCCTTCTTCAATTCCAAACAGGAAATTGACCTGCAGTGTCCCAAATTTTGCTAGAAAGGCAACAGTGTGATACCATGTAGCAATATTTTTGTATTTACATGTATAAAACAAGTCTCTAATTACATGTTTGTTAGCACTGAAAGGCTTATTTTCTGACGACATTTTTAGGATAATAAAAATCCTCCCTCATTTAGCAAAATTAAGACTTTAGACCAGTAGTATTTGTGTATTGTATTGCATCACACCATTTTTAAATGATCTCAAATCACAAGTCTGATGTTCTAAAACACTAACGTTGTACAAGAGGTACTGAAGAGAGTTGGAATTGCTGGTCAAAGACAGCCTTTCTTTAAAGGCTGCCCAATAAGATTTGCTCCAAAAAGTAACTTTGTATGGACCAATGGTTCTCCAACTTTTTTTTTCACGGACCACTTGAAAATTGCTGAGGGTCTCAGTGGGCCACTTAATAAACTTTTTTTTGTTCTACAAATCAAAGCACACAACTCATATTTTAATATCAGTAGTCTTATCTTACAAGTACAGATATTCTCGATTGTTCCACAACCTGTCTGTGGACCACCTAAGTAGAGCTCGTGGACCAGTGGTGGTCCGCAGACCACAGTTTGAGAACCTCTGATATAGACAGATGTGATGGTAGTTGAAATGCTCAAAAGGTTTGGTTGGGATTAATGTAATTTATTTAGCAATAAGTCTTAGCAAATTCAGCTAAGTTTATTGTGATTGTCTTTTGGAACTAGGGACAGGATTATTAAATATAACTAGTCTAATATCTGTATCTCACAACTGAACATTGGAGGAAGGAGTGTATATTCCCAGATTGAGTCATAAAATAAAATTTAAAAAACCCTTTTATATCACTCATCCTGTATCTCAGGCTTTTCATGAATTGAGGTGATTGAGTGCCCTTTCTTCAGAGTAGATTCCAGGTAGAGGTCTTTTCTTCTAAGTGTAGCTAGGTGCCTCACCTACTTTCTGCTGGTTCCCCCTGGTGAGTTTGTAGACGGCCACCAGATCCCCACTCAGGCTTCTCTTGTGGAGGCTGAATAGATTCAGGCCCTTTAGTCTATTGTCATAGGGCCTGGCCTGCTGCCCCCTAACCATGTGAATGGCCTTCCTCTGGACCCTCTCAAGGTTAGCCATATCCCTCTTGAAGTGTGGCGCCCAGCACTGGATGCAGTACCCCAACTGTGACATGACCAGTGCCACATAGAGGGGAAGGATCACCTCCCTGGACTTGCTTGTGATACATCTATAGATACATGATAAGGTATGAGTTTTGGACTCATTTGAGTCCCGTTTTTGTTTTTAGGGTGAGTGGTTTTGTTTGTGTTTTTGGGTTGTTCTCCCGCCCTGGCGGGGGGGCGGGCTAGAAGATCTATTAGGTCCCTTCCGACCCTGAAACTATGAAACTATGAAACTATGGTTAGCGTTACTGCCTGCTAGCACCCTGCCCAGGGGATGCCGCCACTGTGAAGGAACGAACTGGGGCCTCCTGCACAAACTGGGGCCACTCAGCCTACCGGCAGCTTGCACAGGCAGACTGTGCTGGAAAAGAAAACAGCGAGGGCCCTGATCCTTTTTTATCTTTTCATGGAGCCTGCCTGCAGCTGGGAGGTGAGCTGCCAGCAGGCTCTGAGCTGTGAGGGTCCCTGGTCCTTCCCTCCATGGTGGCAGCACCACAATGGGGCCACCCAGGCAGGGTGTTATCGCGGAGTCAGCACCTGCCAGATCCAACTCTTCCCCGAACCCTCCCAAGGAGCAGCACCCTATGCACCATTCCTGCCTCCTAGGACCAGAGAAGGCAGCAGGGACGGTGCGTGGTGAGCTGGAAGCCCAGGTGGACTCGGAGAAGCATTGCATTAGGCACCTCCAATCTGGGGCAGCACCCACCCACTAGCAGAACACCCAGACAGCCCTGGCGGGCACCGCCATTGCGGAGGGAAGGACCAGGCCCCCTGCAGTTCAGGGGCTACTTGGCCCGCTGTCAGCTTTCCCCCCCGACCACGGGAAAGGCAGACAGGCTCCACAAAAAAAAAAGTATTGGGACCAGGAAACTACAGGCCCATTAGACTTACCTCTGTCCTGGGGAAGCTCTTTGAGAAAATTATCCAGGAACATATCTGCGAGGGACCAGCAGGGGAGATCATGCTTAGGGGAAACCAACATGGGTTCATTCCTGTCAGACCAACCTGGTGACCTCCTACAACCAGGTCACAAAATCCTTGGACGCAGGTGTCGCGTTGGACGTAGTCTTTCTGGACTTTAGGAAGGCCTTCGACACTGTCTCTCACCCCATTCTAATTAAGAAATTAGGCAACTGTGACATTGATGCCTACACAGTCAGATGGGTCGCAAATTGGCTGGAGAGCCACATCCAGAGTGGTGGTGGATGGGTCTTTTTCGACCTGGAGGGATGTAGGCAGTGGGGTCTCCCAAGGCTCGGTCCTCAGTCCCGCACTGTTCAACATTTTTATCAGCAACTTTTACGAGGGGGTTAAAAGCACCTTGTTCAAATTCACAGATGACACTAAGATGTAGGGAGAAGTAGGCACGCTGGAGGAGAGGGACAGGCTGCAACTAGATCTAGACAGGTTACAGGGGTGGGCAGATGAGAACAGGATGGAATTCAGTACTGACAAGTACAAGATGCTGCACCTGGGGAGGAAGAACCAGCAGAATACCTACAGGTTGGGGAACTCCCTTCTAGTCAGCACAGAGGCAGAAAAGGATCTTGGTGTCATTATTGATTCCAAAATTAACAGGGCCGCCAATGTGGTCAGGAAGGCTAACCGCACCTTGTCATGCATCCACAGATGCATCACGAGCAGGTCCAAGGAGGTGGTCCTCCCCCTCTATGTGACACTGTTCAGAGCTCAGTTGGAGTACTGCATCCAGTTCTGGGCGCTGCACTTCAGGAGGAATGTGGACAGCATCGAGAGGGTCCAGAGGAGGGCCACTCGCATGATCAGGGGGCAGCAGGGCAGGCCCTATGAGGAGAGGCTGAGGGACCTGAACCTGTTCAGCCTCCACAAGAGAAGGCTGAGAGGGGATCTGGTGGCCATCTACAAACTGGCCAAGGGGAGCCAGTAGGCTATGGGAGAGTCCCTGTTCCCCTGAGCACTACCAGGAGTAATCAGGAATAATGGCCATAAATTGACCGAGAGTAGATTCAGGCTAGATATCAGGAGGCACTACTTCACAGTCAGGACGGCTAGGATCTGGAACCAACTTCCAAGTGAAGTGGTGCTCGCTCCTACCCTGAGGGTCTTCAAAAGGAGGCTAGGTAATCACCTAGCTGGGGTCGTTTGACCTGCCCGTGGCAGGGGGTCGGACTTGATCTGCTCAGGTCCCTTCTGACTCTATTTACTATGAAACTATGAACCCTCACCGTAACAGTGAAAGGAGCCCCTAAATTGAAATTGAATAGCTTGGGTTTTTAATCATCACAATTAAAAACCCACTATTTCAATTTAGGGGACTAAACCCCTGTCACATGTACAAGTGCCCATGGTTTTCAAAGTATTCTGTGGAACCCTGGGATTCTGCAAAAAGTTTGGGAGTAATGGCAGCACCAGCTGGGGGCAGTACACTGCCATTGCTGGGCCAAGTCGCCTGGCTCCTTGGTTGCAAGTAGGGGTTATGCAGCAGAAGTGATATGAAGAATTCCATTACTTTAGAAAGTTTGAAACCCCTGCTGTAAACTAGCACTATCATCTAAATTTCTGCAATTACAGAAGTTGGTAGTATTCTGCAGCTAATCCAAAAGCAGGATATTCCATTATTAGTTCAATAAAAGAAAATACTAACAAGGGTTGGTGTATTCCATACTATTGAAAGCAGAGATGGTATGTAGGCATCTTGATCATGCATTTTTTACAGTGTTTTAAAAACGGAGTGTTTTCAGTGTGGGTATATGTGGAATTCACCGTAGATCAGAGGTGGCATACTTCAGTCCTTTTAGCAGTAGAAGTTCTGAGCTTAACTAAATTGAATGTATTCAGTATCTGTAACCATTAAAACTGTTTCCTCTTGGTAACTGCATCTACCAAGAGAGACTACCAAGAGAGACTGAGTCAGGAGCCTAATTGTTTCCTGCTCAGCTACAATGTTCTTTTGCAATGTTACCTGAAATTACACCGAATTAAAAATTGCATTTGATTGTAGCTATTAGTTTTTCTCTTTTTTGCCAGAATTCTTCCAGGCTAAAAAGGTGGTGCCACACATTGTTAGAAGAGCTGTGAAACACTGTGCAGCATTAAAAATGAATTCATTTAGGGTGTCAGAAGTAAAGTCCTCAAATAAGAGAATTGGAGGAAGTTTGGATTAGCCAATGAACAGCTTTAATCTAAAAGAAATCCAAAAAAAATCCTCTGATCACAAAGGTTACTGGGAGGCAAAGTACCACCAGAAAACTAGTCATAACTTGAAGTGCTGGGACTGCTTGTGGGTTAATCAGGTACAGCTGCCATGTGAGAGCATAAATCTTGAGATGACTAGAGAGAGCATGACCTGCTTTAGGAAGACTGAACTGTTTATAATGAGTAAAGTAAAAACCACAAGTGTTTAGACAAGGAACAAACCAGTTTCTTGATTGAGGACGAAGTATATTTCTAGGTGATGACTATGTTTCTTTTTCCTCCCCAATAAAACACTATTTTATGAAACAGTTCAAAGAAATATAACTTGCTTGAACTCAGTGACTGATGTAATTAATGTTATGAACACTTTTTGCTTTGTCATTGTCAGCTGACATAAGTTAATCTTATTATCTTAATATATCAAATTATTGCATTGGGAACCCCATATAGCACAGAATAAAACACATACAAGTTTGATTATGTAGCATTCCCAGTTGGGCAGATGTCATTAAGAATGTATGGCATGAGTTCACACTAGATCTTTCTACCTAGCACAAAAAGGATTCTGCATAAAACATTCATAGAGTCATAGATTGTAGAGTCGGAAGGGACCACAATAGATCATCGTGTCCAACCCCCTGCCCCTGGCAGGAAAGAGGGCCGAGGTCAGATGACCCCAGCCAGGTGACTATCTAGCCTCCTCTTGAAGACCTCCAAGCTAGGTGATAGCACCACCTCTCTTGGAAGCCCATTCCAGATCCTGGCCGCCCTTATTGTGAAAAATTTCTTCCTAATATCTAACCTAAATCCACTCGCAACTAGTTTACACCCGTTATTCCTAGTCACTCCCTGGGGCACCCTAGTAAACAGCACTTCCCCTATTCCCCGTTGACCTCCCCTAATAAATTTATAGGCAGCCACAAGATCTCCCCTCAGCCGTCTCTTGTGAAGGCTGAAGAGATTCAGCTCTCTCAACCTCCCCCTGTAGCATCTATCACGAAGGCCACTAATGCAAGTGGCCCTCCTCTGGACCCTCTCCAGATTCCCCGCGTCCCTCTTGAAGTGTGGCGCTCAAAACTGGACACAGTACTCCAACTGCGGCCTGACCAGTGCCGCATAGAGGGAGAGCATCACCTCCTTTGATCTGTTAGTCATGCACCTGCTAATGCACGACAAGGTGCAATTGGCCTTGGGGGTGAGCTGCTGGCAGGCCAAGCAGCCCCTGAACTGCAGGGGACTCTGTTTCTTCCCTCCACAGAGGTGACGCCCCCTGGGGCTGCCCAGGCAGGCTCCTAGCAGGCAGGTGCTGCCCCACCTCGGAGGCACCCAATCAAATGCTTCCCTGAGCCTGCCTTGGCTTCCAGCTCACTGTGCGCCATCCCCGCCACCTTCTCCAGCTGCCAGCACACCTGCCCGCCCTCCTGCCGCTTCCCCATGCTGCCCCAGGGGCAAGGCAGCCTGTTCCTGGGTGGTCTCAGGCAGTGGAAGGGTGGCAGGAATGGTACATAGATTGCTGCTCCCCAGGTGGGCTCGGGGAAGAGTTGGATCTGCAGGCACTGCCTCTGAGCTGGGACAGCACCTAGTTTAATAGTTTCTAGGGTCAGAAGGGATCTGAACAGATCATCAAGTCTGACCCCCTGCCCTGGGCAGAAACAAGTGCTGGTATCATAATACCCCAGTCAGATATCTATCTGTGCCCACCTCTGCTCTACCAGGCGTTCTCGTGCGGCCTTAGCCCAGACTATCAATCTTGCCTGTCCCGTGCTTGCGAGTGGACCCCAAAGGCTACCCCAGCTGACGTCCCCTTAACTCGCCTGCGATGACTTTGAATGGAACCTCAGTGGAGGGGTTCCCCTTCGAGGCAGCCTCCAGGGTTGTCACACCTCTTGGCGGGCACTCACGGGGCTCTGACCTCCCCTACACCCCGGCCACTCACCACCTTCGGTCGCAGGTCTTCTGGCCCTTTGGCGTCCCTGGTTCCACTCGGTTTCTTCCCCAGCCTCCCGTGGCCCTCCAGCCACAAGTCCCTGGGTCGCGGCTCAGGCGTGAAGGCTTCGAGGCCCTTGGTCCTAGATCCAACTATCCTGTATCCCTAGTGCCCTATTCCAACCACCCTGTGACGTAACGTGCGATCCCCACTACCGTGACTGCCGGAGAGATGCAACCAGCGGACCTGGAGGCCACAAAGGAATAAAGAGTGCACTTAGTCTATGGGCCCTGTGTTTTCCCTGTGCCTAGGTGCCCCAGCCCTGGTTGCTTGCCCCACTCGGGGCTCCTATCTCTCCCCTAGGCTTGACCCTACTCGGGTATGGTGTCCCGCTCGACTCTTCTTGGGATGTTGTGGACCTGTCTGCTGGTTAACCGTGCCTGCTTGGGGTCTTCTGCCGCACCCCGCAGCTATCCCCATTGGGGTTCCTGTCAGCCTCGCCCTCGTTACCTCCTCTCCAGGCTTCCCTGTAGTTGCTCTTGCCTCCTCGGCACTCGTCTCCTCTTCTGCTCCTGCCACTCACCACTACTCCCTTTGTCAGCTTCCCCGCCGGCTCTTCTGCCGGCGTCCCTGCCGGCTTGCCAGTTGGTGTCCCTGCCGGCTTGCCAGTCGGTGCCTCCACTGGTTCTGCTGCCGGCTTCTCTGCCGGCTCCACTGCCTGTGCCCCCACCAGCCTCGCTGCCAGGGCTGCTGCCGGCTCCGCTGCCTGTGCCTTCGCCGGCTCTGCTGCCGACTTCTCTGCCGGTGCCACTGCTGGTGCCTCCACTGGCTCCACCCCCGTAGTCCCGGGCTGCCTGACGCAGCGGCTGTGTCCTTCGGGGTGTGGGCTTCCCCGCCGAGCCTTTGCTTGCCAGCCTCCTTCCTGTGCCTCTAGGGCTGCCTTTTGTTTCCGCCGGGTGGCGTCTCCAGCTGATGTCACCCAGCCCCAGCTGAATATGAACGCGGCTGATGAGCCGCATGGGCGGTTTCTCTGCGTGCGCCTTCTCACTCCTCTCTCTCGGCCCCTGCAAATTGTAAGTTGGGGCTTTCTTCTATTTTGGGTTCGGGTTCTCCTGTAACCCCGGGACACTATCCAACCTCCTCTTGAAGACCCCCAAGGTAGGGGAGAGCACCACCACCCTTGGGAGCCCATTCCAGAGCCTGGCAGCCCTAACTGTAAAGTAACGCCTCCTGATATCAAGCCTGAACCTACTCTCAATCAATTTGTGGCCATTATTCCTTGTTATCCCAGGCGGTGCCCAGGGGAACAGCGGACTGGTGCCATGAGGACATCCGTCAATGATCGAGGTGGGGGAATTGGCTTGGTCAGTACATAGAAATACTGAAGCGAAGAACTCATTGAAGAGCTCTGCTTTTTTCCGCACGTTAACCACCAGCTGTCCTGATTTGTCCTGCAGGGGCCCTATGTTGCTCTGAGCTTTCCTTTTGCCCACTATATACCTGAAGGACTTTTTATTGTCCTTGATTGTTGAAGCCAGCCTGAGCTCAAGCCCAGCCTTGGCCTGTATAACTGATTCCCTGCAGTAGCGCACCAGGGAGATATATTCCTCCTTGGTGGCTGCTCCCTGCTTCCATTGCCTATACATCTCTTTCTTTGCCCCCAGACTCTCCTGGAATTCCCTGTTCAGCCAAGGGGGCTTTTTTGCCCCCTTACCTCCCTTCCTACATAGTGGGATAGACTCCTTTTGAGCCCCAAGGATCACTCCCTTGAGATACCTCCAACCCTCCTGGACCCCCATATGCTCTATGTTCTTCAGTTGCATCCCCTCACTAACTAGCCTTCTAAGCTTGCTAAAGTTGGCCCTTCTGAAGTCCACCACCTTAGCCCCACTAGTTACTTTACCCACCCTTCGCTGGACAGTGAATTTGACCAAGTGATGGTCACTATCTCCCAGGCTACCGTGAACTCGCATGTTCCCCACAAGATCGTCCCCTGTTGATTAGACCAGGTCAAGCAAGGCGCTACCCCTGGTGAGACTAGACACCACCTGGGTTAGGTGGAGGTCCTGCACACAGTGTAAGAACCTCCATGAGCGGCTTGTTTTGGCTGTCTGCTCCTCCCAGCAGATATCTGGGTAGTTTAGATCTCCCATGACCACCACCTCCCTCGCCTGTGTGGCGTCTGCTAGCTGCCCGGAGAATACATTGTCTAGCTCTTGATCCTGATGAGGAGGCCTGTAATAGACCCCCACAACCAAGTCCTTTTCCCTGACCCCCCCCGGATCCTGACCCACAATGCCTTGGCGTTGCCCTCCTCCACCCCCACCCCTGCCTTAATGGTGGAAGACGTATACTGCTCCTTAACATAAAGTGCTACTCCCCCCACCTTTTCCCCCGCTCTGTCACACCTATACAACCTATGCCCCTCAATGCCCACCACCCAGTCGTGTGTAGAATCCCACCATGTTTCGGTTAGTCCGACTAGGTCATACTGGGTGCTTAGCAAGCAAGAGTGTGAGCAAGAGTGTGAGCTTGTTCCCCATACTCCTGGCGTTTGTATAAAGACATTTTAGCCCCCCAAAGGGGGCTCTTGGTGCCCCTGTGCCTTGATGGCATGTGTTCCCTTTATTACTTACCTGGTGCGATCTGGCGTCTTGTTTGTGGTTTACCAACCCTGGACTCTCTTTGACCACCAGTTCCCCAACCCTCGTCAGTGTTCACAGATATGAAATATTGATTTATAACAGATATGTTCGTACAGCTTAATTTTTCTCCCCCCAAAGGGGGCTCTTGGTGCCCCTGTGCCTTGATGGCATGTGTTCCCTTTATTACTTACCTGGTGCGATCTGGCGTCTTGTTTGTGGTTTACCAACCCTGGACTCTCTTTGACCACCAGTTCCCCAACCCTCGTCAGTGTTCACAGATATGAAATATTGATTTATAACAGATATGTTCGTACAGCTTAATTTTTCTACTGTGTTTCATAGTTTCATAGTTGGTAGGGTCGGAAGGGACCTGAGGAGATCATCTAGTCCAACCACCTGCCATGGCAGGAAAGAGTACTGGGGTCAAACGACCCTGGCCAGATGTTCATCCAGCCTCCTTTTAAAGACCCCCAGGGTAGCAGCCAGCAACACTTCTTTTGGAAGTTGGTTCCAGGTCCTAGCCGCCCTGACAGTGCAATAGCGCTTCCTAATGTATAGCCTGAAACTACCCTCCGCC
>NW_005842258.1:345146-348043 GCF_000455745.1 Alligator sinensis | reverse complement strand
CGTAGGGCCTGCCCTGCTGACCCCTGATCATGCGAGTGGCCCTCCTTTGGACCCTCTCCATATTGGCCACATCCCTCCTTAAGTGCGACGCTCAGAACTGGACGTAGTACTCCAGCTACAGCCTGACCAGTGTTGCATAGAGGGGGAGGATCACCTCCTTGGACCTGCGTGAGATGGATCTGTGGATGCACGACAAGGTATGGTTGACCGCGTCCCCACACTGTTGGCCCAGGTTCATTGTGACATCAATGATGACTCCAAGATTCTTTTCTGTCCCAACACTGGCAAGAAGGGAGTTCCCTGTTTTCTTTGGCCCACCCCTCTAACCTGTCTAGATCCGCTTGCAGCCTGTTCCTTTCTACTAGCATACCCACTTCACCCCACATCTTAGTGTCATCTGCGAACTTGAACAGGGTGCTTTCTACCCCCTCACCCAAGTCACTAATGTAGATGTTGAATAGTGCGGGCCTGAGGACCGAGCCCTGGGGAACCCCACTGCTCACATCCCTCCAGGTCGAATAAGACCCGTCCACCACCACCCTCTGGGTGCGGCCCTCGAGCCAGTTACTGACCCATCTGACCGTGTAGGCATCAACACCACTGTCTCCTACTTTCTTACTGAGAATGGGGTGAGAGCCCGTGTTGAAGGCCTTCCTGAAGTCCAGAAAGACTATATCCACTGCGACACCTGCATCCAAGGACTTGGTGACCTGGTCATAGAAGGCCGCCAAGTTGGTTTGACAAGACCTGCCCCTAATGAACCCATGCTGGTTGCCCCTGAGCATAACCTCCCCTGCTGGCCCTTCCTGGACATGTGCCAGGATAATTCTTTCGAAAAGCTTCCCCAGGACCGAGGTAAGACTCACGGGCCTATAGTTTCCTGGGTCCTCCTTCCTCCCTTTTTTGAAGATGGGGACCACATTGGCCCTTTTCCAATCCTCTGGCACATCGCCCGAGCGCCATGAATGCTTGTACTTCTAGCCTATGTTCTAGGAATATAAAATTAAAACAGAGTTGTTCTTTTACAGAAAAGTTTGGGATTTTTGTTTTTTACTTATCATCAGGTATATACAGTCAGGTGACATCTAAATTTTTATGGAACACATTTAAATGTATCAACACATTAGCATTAGTACAATATCCAAAGCTAATCTTGTTATCTTCATGACTGCATATCTGTAAAAACATAGTTTAATGAGATTTTCAAATGTGTTTGACTCTGTAAAGCTTTTGAATTAACAGAATTCCCACCATGAAATTTTTACTATCAAGTTCTGTTTTATGTCAGTCAAAGTTTTGGAGAGGTGCACTTTCTAGAATATGTTTCGGTCATGCTTTGCAAACTTACTGTCATTTTTTCAAGGTTTGTGCTTACTGCTAGTAGCCAATGGGATATGTCTTTTGGCATTTGAGTCATCTAGTTGTGTTATTTTATACAATTCTGTAAAGTTCCTAAATGGAAGTCCTAAGTAACAGCTAAAAAGTAACTTCTCTGATCTTAGTTTAAATTGAGAAAGATCAACTGACTACAGAGATTACAAAAATAGGCAGGTTGATTATGCTTTGATTTCTGTATCTATAGGAATTTAACTTTTAATTCTTCTATCTTGACCAGTAGGTCCTGAATGGCATCTTCAGGTCTATAAAGCCTGCAGAAGTTTGTGCTTATGGTTGTTAGGAAATCAGAAAAGCTTTAAGCTGTATAATTACAAACGCTTTCCTTATGTGTTTATAATTGTCCAGTTGCTACATCATGTTCTACTTTGTCATGGCTGTAATTTTGAGTGGTATGCCTGTGTGTATGTATGAAAACGTGTACACGTGATTTAAAAGATCCAGCACAACGTGGTGAGAAGTTTAAATCAGTAACATGAGACTAAGTGACCTTTCTAAGAAAAATGTAATGGGGCATTGCTTGGGCAGATGTCTACATACAAACTGAGAACATGAAACCATTCGTCATTTTCAGAGAACATAATGCCACTGAATCTCCTGGCTAAAATTTGTGACCGTGATAGGTCAAAGCATCTGTTTTTTACAGTTGTTAAGTGACAGCTTGTGCATTTGTTCAGTTTTAGAAATGATGTAGCAGTTTGCCACAAGGATGAGGAAAAGATCAAAAAATAAAAGCCAAAGTTCAAAAACAATTATTTGGTTAGACTTTTGTTTTGTTTTGTGTTTTTAAAGGCTTGTATCACATACAAATGAAATAACCTTTCTTCTACGGATACTAACATGAGAGGAATCTCATCAATACAAGTTTTCTCCTTTATATACAGATATAACTATAATAGTCATTTCTGTCTGAATCTTACAAAGTACCGAGCTGTCTAGTCCCTGTTCAGTAAAGCACTTAAACACATGCTTAATTTTAAGCACTAAGCACTTATACTGAAGTTGAATCGGACTTGGCACACAGGTAAGTTAAACATGAGTGTGTTTTGCTGAACCAGGTACTCAGCAATATAGGCCACCCCAAGCACATCTTGCCTTTCCCTCTGCTTTCTTCAGTGGCTTCATATAGAATAGAGTATATAAGGTTCAAGGTTTCCCTCTTTGCCTTAAGGCAGGGGTAAGCAATGTTTTTGGCCAGAGTGTTGAAAAAACCTCAGTGACTACCTTGTAAGGTGCTAGAGTGCATGCCAAAAAAACAAAACCAGGACGGGGGTACATGGCAGGACGCGCTGCATATTAATATCGCTAATAATCATAAATGTTGATTTTTTTTTTTACAGTAAGTACCAGGTTTTCTAAATAATTATAGACGTGGTGACAAGAAATAAAACTTCATATACTACCTTTGTTCTTGTGTATTCTTTTTTGTTGAAAAAGAAGAGAAAAAAGAGAGAGAGGAAAAGAGAAAAAGAAAAAGAGAGAAAGAAAATGAGAGAGGGAAA
>NW_005842258.1:325426-345129 GCF_000455745.1 Alligator sinensis | reverse complement strand
AATGAGAAGACAAGGAAAAAGAGAAAAGGAAAGGAGAGAGAAAAAAGAGAGAAAGAGGTAAAGAAAGGATAGAGAAAAAGAAGAGAGAAAAGAGAGAAAAGAAAAAAGAGAGAAAGAGGAGAGAGACAAAGAAATAGAAGAGAGAAAGAGGGCGTGTCCCTCTCCACCCATATCTCCCACGGCTACTGGCTGTGGCTTGGGCCCACTGGTTCAGTGCAGCATCTGGCAGAGGGAGGCAGCGACACCCCAGCAGCAGCCACTAGGGCGCTCAGGCCGTCCCAATGGTCCCAGAGTGCAGGGAGCCTGGGCCCAGCGCTGAGAAGGAGAGCCCAGTCAGGGCTCAGGCAGATAAATGCCACGTCCCACCCAGGCAGGGGCAGCACCAGGGCACCAAGTGCCAGGGGCCAGGCACTCAGGGCAGGGTCCGGGTGACACAGGGAGAAGCAGGCACGGGGGCAGGCTGACCTAGCTGGGCTGACCTAGCAAGCTGACCTAGCTGGGCCCTAGGGAAGACAGCAGCTGGAGGAGAGCGGGGATCAGGTGGGAGGCAGGGGCTGCCCTGGGTCTCTGCAAACTCAGGCTGTGGCAGGGGGGGGGGGGCGCCCAGCCGCACCCGAGGTGTGGACTGGCCCAGCCCACATAGCTCTTCATGGATGTGCTGCAGCTGCTCTGCCCACAAGGCGACACCGCCTGGCCAGGGCAGGATGCCAGACTCAGGGGACTCCCGGCTCGGCTTCCCTTGCATGTTTGTTCCACTCATGCTGTGCCTGAGCCACCCCTGGTGCAAGGGCCCAGCTGCAGGAGCCCCCAGGTCTGGGAAGCACAGCCACAGGCAGTGCTCAGTGCTGAGCCAGGCTAGGGACTCCAGCACAGAGGCTCCTGCAGTGCCTGCCTGGGCCCTGGTCTTGCCCCCCACAGCTCCCTTCCAGGGGCCTGGCCAGGGTAGAGGTCGCAGCCTGGGGACAGGGGATGGGGTCAGCAGAACACAAACAGTGTCCCTTCCTGTGTTCTCCTGACTCCACTCCCCATGCCTGCCGCAGCGCTAGAACCTGTGGATGCTCTGGAGAGCCCAGAGCATCAACTTAAAAAATATACATTTTTTTAAACAATTTCCTTGCACACCACCTGGCGTGCCGAGGAAAATGTCTCCACATGCCACTAATTGGCACATGTGCTGGGGGTTGCCTATCCCTTCCTTAGATGAACACCGCGCTGGATCAGTGCACTTCTTGGGCATAATGGAATTTCCTATCATAAGGGTAAAGGGTCACCTGTGAAAAGTCTAAGGTTTCTTAAGGACTGGTCCCAGGCAAATAAGTTTTCATACAGTGAAGGATTATCACAAACTTCATTGCTTGAAGCTCAACCACAGGCTTTCAATTCAAAAACAGTTTTGACACTTGTTTTGCAAAAATGCCAGTAACATTTATTTTGTTTCAATCTGGAACAAAAGCACATTTCAAGACATTCAAAATGGTTGTGAATTTAATGATCATTCTCCAGTGAGTGACCCCTAATAACAAATAATTTTATATGTTGAAGTGGCCAACATTAATAAATAGCAATATTATGCAACATAATGCTTAAAGAAAATTAATTGCGATGGGTATTTGCATTAAAATACATATAAATGTTCTACCTTGTAATCCTCCTGCTCTCAACAGTTTGTTCTGTAGGCCCATAAAGCCTACCAGGGGTATCTCAGTTGGCTGGTTGCTTTTTGCTTGATAACAAAGGAAATAGGGAAAAGAGAGGCAGATGCTCTTTTGCAGAAGAATACAGGAAGAAGCACTCATGACAAGCAAAAGAGATCTTTTCCACTGAGATACTCCTAAGTATCCTCTGCTTACTAGAATCTTATGCTGAGACCCTAAAAAGTTGAGTAGTTATGAAAATCTTTAATTGTTGAATGTTTAAGGTTGTCTACCTGCATTCTGTAAAAATAATTAAGACAGTCTATAAAAGATAAAGGATGTTATCGAACTTTTTTAGAACCACCTAACAGCTGAAATTCATTACCGTTGCAATTTAAAACTAAACTAAACTTCAGCAGTAACCAATCAAATTAAATGGTGTCATTCACTTCTCTCCTACACACTCTGATAAATTATTTCACTTGCGTTCGTGCTTTGCTGCTCAGTCTAAGCCTGAATTATATCCTATTTGAAGGCAACTAAAGCATAATTGTACTGAACCTTGTTTTTCATTAATTTTATCAAATGTTTTCCAGGTGTTCTTATAGAAAGACCTTTGAATGTATGGAGTACTTTGTAATTAGTTAGGCTTCATAACACACCAGTGAGGAATGTACAGTACATTCTTTTTCTGTTCTTTATGTAAATTGGTAAAGTGAAGCACACAGAGGTTGCTCGCAGTTGTGTAACATGTCTTTTGCAGGTTCAGAAATGTAATGAATGAGTTTGCATTGGGCCATGCTTGTCCACTGATATCTTTTCTATTTTACATAGAACATATAGGCCTGTGCAAAGCAAAAAGTATTCACTTCAGATTTGGAGGGACAGTGATTTGATTTGACTCAGCCGAATCTGAAGATATTTGGCGCTGAATCTTATTTGGCCATAGAGTATACAGGCAGGCAGGAGCAGCTTGGGGAGCAGCTGGATGAGCCCTGGCTTGAGCTGGCAGCCCCAGGAGAAACCGCTGCTCATCTGGCTGCTCCCCCCGCCAGGGTGAGGCAGGCCATGCTGGCAGCCCCAGGAGAAGTTGCAGGGGCTGCAGGGAATGATCGGGGGGATCGAAACGGGAACTGGGGAATCAAATAGGGAGCTGGGGAGAAGCCCCTGTTCATTCCCCCAGCCCCCCAGTCATTCCTCCCAGCCTCTGCGGCTTCTCCCGGGGCTGCAGCTCAAGCTGTGGCTCATCCGGCTGCGCCCCCCCCCAGGGCGAGGCAGGCAGTGCTGGCAGCCCCAGGAGAAGCCACAGGGGCTGGGGGCAGTGATCAGGGAGCTGAAGGGAATGATTGGGAGCTGGGGGGTCGAACTGGGAACTGGGGGGAAGCCCCTGTTTGTTCCCCCAGTTCCCCCAGCTCCCTGATCATTCCCCCCAGTCCCTGCGGCTTCTCCCGGGGCTTCTCCCAGCACTGCCTGCCTCACCCTGGTGGGGGAGCAGCCGGACGAGCCGCAGCTTCTCCTGGGGCTGCTGGCTCAATTCGGGGCTCATCTGGCTGCTCCCTCTGCTGCTTCCACCGGCACTGCCTAGTGCCTGCCTGTACAGTCTATGGCTGAATCTCTCTGAATCAATTCAGAGGCTTCTGATTTGATTCAGAGTTGAAGATTTGTGGGCCAAATCTTGTCCAAATTGAATCAGCTACCGAAGCTTCACACAGCCCTAATATGCTACATTTTAGAAATTAAATATAATATCAAGATTAAAATGAAAAGATGAGGCTCTGTATGCATAAAGAGTATACAAATAATCTGCATCTAAAACAAGAAGGACTGAAAAGGGTATGTTGTTGCAGTTTGAAAATCTGTACTATTGTAACTTTAGTGTTTAGTGGGATGATGTTCCAGGTATATTAGGAACCTGCATGGACATACAAAGCCATAGTTGGGAGAAGGAAACAGTAACAAGAGACAATTTGAAAGCCAAGAGAGACATGAGAACTAAGAATTCTTTGGGAAATAAGATGATTCATGTTTTTAAAGGTGAATTTAAGAAGACTGAATTTGAGAGTATGAGACAGGAAGTCACTTAATGGACCTAACAGGGGTTGATAAGACTATAACATCCGTAAAAGAAATGTAGTTGTATTTGAGAGGAACTGTGAGGAGCCAAGGTGGAACAATGGGAGGCTGGAGAGCAGCATGTTTTATGGTTTTGTGTTGTATTCTGTGGAAATAACTGGCAATGCAATTAAGAAGGTTGCCAAACTACACAATATGCTTGCTTTATTTTCTCTTTTAACGTTAATAATATTCCATTTCTTTTTCACCGTTTTTGAATCCCTAAAGTTTTGCATGCTCTGCAGTAACTGAAGAAATCGATATACATTGAAAAAGAATGGGACTAAAGTTCATAAAATGTTTTTATAATATAGGTTACTGGTATAATTTTAGTTCTCTGTACTAGCATAAGAAACCCACTTTCTTAAAGTAGACATTAGACTGATAACTTCAGACAAGAGATGGAGATAGTGGCTCAGTTCGCAAACTGGTAGCTCTTTTGTGTGGGTGGCATTGTACATACATTTCATAAACCTTTAGTTATCACCATGAGGAAATAACGTGGTAATGGTATTTCTCGTTGGTGGAAGACAGCATCTCTTCCATAGAATTAGTTGTACACATATAGGTAGTTACCCACCCTCTTCATCTACCCAGACTAGTTCACTTCTCCTACTTCTGAACTAAGTTTGTTTTCAAAACCAAATGTTCCAAGTCGCTTTAATTTACATAAACACTTAGCTACATTACTAGGTTTGTGTACTAATCATGGGAAGCATCAAAGACTAATTAGCTTTTGCCTCAAACGCTAGCAATTATCAGTATGTGGAGAAGAAAAGAAAGGGTTTAGGTCTACAGGGCCATATTAGTGATGGTAATGTTGACACTCGGTGGAACTGTATTATTATGATTATAGTTATATGTAGACTTTTAAGGCCAGAAGGAACCATTGTGATCTTGTATTCTGGTCACACATATAAGATAAGCCACAGACACCCCCCCCCCCCCTCGTAATCCCTATATTAAAGCCAGTTATTTATTTGTAGTATTTGGACTTTTCCACTTGAGAAATTGTAATTCAATTACTCAATTCAATAACTACAAAGAAATGTAGGTGTCCAAGTAACTATTTTTGCAGATTCCAGAAAATATTACAGCAAAATATTGTGTACTAACTAACTAGGATTAGCTTTCTTTTAGTGTTATTAGAATTTAGATTACTAAGAGATTATGATTACAATTAATCATACTACAGAACACAACTGGAAAAAAAGGGTTTTTTTAAATATACATTGAATCTACAAATGCCCACAGAGATGATGAAGCCAAAAAAGGAAATGGTTTCAGATAATTAAATAATCAAGTGTAGTACACATGTCAGTTGTACCTTTGGACTGGGTGTCATAACTTCCTTAGTGTACAAAGTTCAGGTCAGCTATATTAGTAAAGCACTGACAAATTCAGTTAAAGGTTTCCAGAGGCTATTCCACATGTTTATGATGCAGCTGCTGTGTCTGTAGCAGTTAACATAGACACCTTGTAATATGCTGAATTTTACATATCTTGCAAAGGTAACTTAGCCTCTTAGTTATAATATTTTGAACTGATAACTCTCAGATTAATTATTTCATATTCATTGTGATTTTTTTCATAAGAAATTGAAAATCTGATAGTGTGTGGGGATAGTCACACTTAACTATATCAACAAAATTAAATAAAAAAACCACAACTATATCAACAAAATTAAATAAAATAATAAAATAATAAACTAGTTCATGCTATTAAAATATATGTACAGTGGCTATTAATACTGTACTTGTTTTTCTTTCCATCATGATTTATATTTCTCATATGTTTGCTTCAGTAAAAATCACCTTGCAGTTACTATTTATAAGGACTCCTGAAATGGATTCCAAAGCTCGTTATAATTTAGTTTTATTACACTACCATCTAGTGGTGCAGTTGATATGTAGGAACTGAATACAAATTGTAGACAAAAGTAAGGTTTCTGTACTCATAAAAAATATTAAATGCCCTCAGAAGTTAACTCAGACTTTTGCCAGTAATTTGTCTGAGCAATTTCAGGTTTGAATAAAATACATGTACAAAATAATAATAGTTTTGAACACATTTTGAATACATTTATAAAGCAGATTCCAAAAAATCAGCCAAGGAAGATTGGAAGTTTGCCTAATTGGTCTGTTATTTTATTGACTAGCCTTGATGAAAAAGGAGGAGGGAAACATACCTCACAGATTGTTCATTGTCACATGCAGAATGACAGTTGTCTGTTTGGACTTTTTCAAAGGACCACTTGCACAGCAATGAGTGTTAGTCATAAAATTATAACCATGTGATTAAAGAAAAACTGTCAATTTGAATGGCAAGTTTGATTAAAATATGTGCCTACCAGAGTGACAGTAGTGCCTCCAGACTTTTGTGACTGAAGGACTCTAGCAAAAAAACCCGTCCATTTTGTACACATGGTAAATAGTTAACATCATCGGTAAGGCACTACTGGAGTGGCAATCAGCATGTCCCCCCAACCACTGCTTAAATTATTTTGTGATCCATAGTTATCAGTTCATAATTATTGTTTTTATTTTATAATCTAATGCAGTAAAAACGTTTTGTCCTCCGATACTGGTACTTAGGCTATACACAGACATTCAGTTGCTGCTGGCAGAGTTGCTGCTCTCACAGTAGAAACCATGAGTCTACAGATGTTCGGGATGTCAGCAAAAATGGCCATTCCAGAAGAAAGAAAAACCCAGGAACAACCAGGGTTAAATCGCTCTTGGGAATGTTTCTGTATACTTATCTTCTGAGAGAAGCTGCAGAACAGTCCTCCAGAATCCCAGTGTGCTTTGTTCCAAGCTCTCTCCCCTTACCATGGGTCCAGGGAGAAAGTCTGTCTTTGGACTGGACTTTAGTGTTCCAGCTGAGCAGGAAGCTGCTTCACAAGCTCACATTATGCTACAGTCTGGATCAGCTAATCGGGGCCACCCCATGCACTGCTGTTATCTTATGCCAGGCAGATTGGGGACCTGCAGAGCATGCTGAGATATGTATACAGGGGGCTGGTTGGGCAGTGGCTTGGCATTCAAACATCAGTTCAGGGGTCTCCAGATAAATTTTTCAGGCAGGAAAGCAAAACCAGGAGAATTCTTCCAGATAAACATCTTTTGAACATGTGTATTCAGCCTTTGTCTCCTGTTATCATAGAATATTTCTTCATTTGATCAAGACTGTTTGTCACCCTTTCAGTCATTTGGCCCCTTAATAATCTTCTGTACTGTACTTTATTAGTAGGTTATATCTGCTGCCAAAGATTATGTGAGGTAAGACATACTGTATGTAAGTAATCGCCTCTCTGTCAATTCAATATCAACATGTAGTCCTATTCCACCAACAGAAACGTTTCAAGAGCAAGTCCTTCTAGGAAAAATTAACATCTTAATTTACAAAGTTCAGAGCAATTATATGCTATTGCAATTTTTCAAATAAGTAGCCCAATAAAATTAAAATATAAACTTTATATTTTCATCCATTTAATTGTCTCTTAGGGCTGCATACGTGAAATTGTTGCTCTCTCTAGAAAGCTCTACTTAGATGTCAGTGCAAGTACACTTCTCGGCCTCTTGAAGGCTGAGATCTAGCGTGAGCTTCCGACATTAAAGCACTACAGTTTTCATCCTGTAAACTCTGGCAAGTAAACCAGACAGCAAAGGAGAACATTTTGCCCTACAAAAGAATACAGGAGGGAGTTTGTAGTGCATGACCATGGCAACTACTTGCATTTTCAGCTCACATATTGCATATGAACTGATATCGGTTGGAGAAGTTGGAGAGCATGAACTATGTTGTGCACCTACACTCTTGTATTTAGTCGTGAATGGGCTCCACATCTGTGCTACTGCAGTGTCTTGTGAGATGCAACTGCTGTATAGCACCTAATAGTGAATCAGTGTCATTCTTAATGTTATGGTTTCTTGGTTGTGTTATTTAGTAAAATGTCTTTATAACATTGGTACTTAATACTATTTTCAAAAAACAGCTTCTTTTTCAAAAGGTAATACATAGCATCACTGATATAACACATTGCATTCAGGTGCAATGACTTAGCATTCCCATTCCAGTCAGGACTAGCTTTGATAAACTGAACATCCTCATTCCAGCAGGGAACAGGTGTTTCAGGGATTTGGCATTCAATTCCATTGCCTGCTGTGCCTCTGATAACCCGTGTAATAACATCTCCGTGTCTAAGTTTTCTGTAGAACAGGTATGGTAAAATACCTATAGTACTTTACAGGGATATAAATAAAATAAATTAAAGGTTGGTGTGGATGTAGATGGAAATCTCAAGGTTTCAACAGGTGGTTATCTTCTATAAAAGGGTAGAAAAATAATCTATTTTAAAATGTCAGATTTGCAAAAATAATTAAAAAATCAAAGAATAAATGAATGCAAATATTATACAATAGGTGAAGTTTATAAATTTGAAGTTATCCATATGCCATGTTGTGAAAAAGACCCTGATAATGATTTATTTAAAATTAAACACCTGTAAGTCAAGTTTGATATTCGATTTCTTATGTAATTTTGGTCAGGGCTAGCTTTGAAGTTAAAGCTCTCCATTGGTGCAGCATGAATAAGTAATAATTCCTAGTGTGATTGTTTACATAAGCAAAAAGTTCATATTTTAGTGCACTGAGTCTTAGGATATTTTGGAGACATCCACTCACATACCTGCTTTATGTTTGTTTAACAATGTATATAATGCATTGATTCACAATATGGGGGATACTGCTCTAATCTAGAATACCTGAAGCTTATTGAAACAGAAAGCTTTGGTTTTTAACTTCTTACAAAAGGCTTTTTTTTCCTTTCCAGTTGGGAAGTTGTCAGTTCCAAATCGGACTACAGACCCCGAATAAATCAATGTATTGCTGAAGCACTGATGAATTTGTTTATATTTCTTGAAGAGATGTCACACTTCAAAGAGCAGAATCCTGGCAAGGTAAGTTCAGTAAATAAGATGAGTGATTTTATCCTGTTTTTATGAGAATCGGATGTATGTCTCACATACATGTCTTTGCAAACAACGATAAACAAATGTTCCTATGGTCTCTTCTTCAAAATAAAGATACCATGCTAGATTCTGTCTGCAACATCTTCTTGGACAGACAAAAGCTACGCCATGGGAAGATTTACAGCAGCAAGCCTCCTCCTCTTTTAACTCCTGGGCTCTCAACCCACTTTTACAATACCAGAATTGGGACTGGGACTATACACTATGTTGGAGTTCCCAGTAAAGGTGAAATCTGCTTCCTGTAGTAGACAGATTCATTCATTTACTGTTTTTAAAAATAGGAAAAATCTGTACCATTTCTAAGTGTATATAGGTATTTTCAGACTAATTGTGATTGAACTCAGAAATCATCACAGAAATATTATTTAAATACCATGGGCTATAAGGAGATCTTATCTGTTCTATAGACTATATTATTCTTCTGTTTATAAGTGTAGAGCAGGGGTGGCCAAAATATGGCCCACGGGCTGAATCTGGCCCACCAGGGTATTCTATCCAGCCTGCGAGGCCCCTAAAAAATTTAGAAAATTAATATTTTTCTGCTCCTGGCTGCCTGTCAAAGATGACAGGAGCCAGGGGCAGTAGAACCCAGGGGGAGCTGACAGCAGTACACAGCAGCCCAGGCCCGCCGCACCCCCAGCAATTTCCCTGCCTTCTTGCTTCCACACTGCTCCAGCACCACATGGCTCCTGGCTGCATTGCCAGACCTAGGAGTATGGGGCCACACTGGTGTGCGCGTGTGTTCATAGGGTGAGTCCCACACACACACACACACACATACAACCATACACGTGCACCTACACCCCCCCTTGCACTGCCATACACACAGACACACACACCCCCTTAACATACCCCAGCCACCCTCCCTCCCACAAACCCCATACCACCCACACCCCACATATCCACACACATACCCACATGCTCCCTCACTCCACCCCCACCCTTGTCCATCCCCCACAGACACACCCACACCCCACATACCCACATACCTACAGCTCCCCACAAACCTATACCCATGCCTGCCACACCCCTCCACAAAATACAAGAGTAAGACTTCATTTTAAGCTATTATAGCTTAAAATATCATCACCTCTATGTATACTGCACAAACATGTAAATTTTCAAAAATGTAATTTTGTACGTGAAATGTACTTTCAAAAAAGTATTTAAAAAAAGTTTTGAAATCAAATTAATGAATGTTGCAGATCAGGGGTTCTCAACCTTTTTTTAAAGAAGTGTGCCCCTTCTGTGGGTACCCCTTCCGCACTGTACTTCCAGGGACAGGGAGAGGGGGGAGAATGGCAAAGGTGAGGGGTTAGGGGGCGGGACTTCCAGTCACAAGATGGCGACCTGGGGGTGGGGCACCTGTCACCCCCCTCCACAATATACAAGAGTAAGACTTGATTTTAAGCTATTATATATCATCACCTCTACATACACTGCACAAATGCATGTAAATCAGGACAAAAATATTTTTTGAAATCAAATGTAATTAATAGCATTGCCTTTCTAGAGAATTGTTTCTATTGCACTGTTGTCAATATTGTCATGGGATTATGGATTCTGATCATCATTTCCAATGTGTTCTGTTGCCAGTTTTGCCTTCTAGTCTGCAGTGTATGTACATTTTTCACCGTCTTGGGAAGTTATGTTCCTGGAGTTGTACTGTCCTACTTTCTGTGTAAGTATAGTCTTTTCACCCATGTCTTGTGTGTGGTATGTTTGTAATGCAGTCTCACATACTGTGGGATGAATAGTGCAGTATATGGCTCTTGATCAATGATGTGCTTTATCTGGTTTCAGTTTACAAGTTTTTCAGCTTGTCAGCTAAAGTTGTAGCACAACACAGTTCAGCTGCATCATATCTAACACCAACCATAATAAAAAAACTTTGGTTGTTAGTAAAAAGTTTGCAGATAATCTGTTAAAAAAAAAATTCTTTTGTTGGCAACCCCACTTGACTGCAGGAATGGTTTTACACTCTGGTGCCCCCACTTCAGCAATCCCCTATTTATCCCAACATGCTGATGCCCCCAACAGTACCCCATACTATCCTGCTACGTACCCCCCAGCCTTACCACTGCTGGTCCTGGCCCCTGCCTCCCCTCCCTCTCTCTCTCTCTCTACCTGTCCTGGCACAGACCCTTGAAAGCAGGAACTCAGCAGTGTTACAGGCAGGTAATGGAACGTCACAGGAGCAACAGCTCTTGGCAGCAGGGGGAGAGATGAGGCATGTGTGGGAGGCTATGGAGGCGTCTGTGGGCTACAAAGCCGTCTGAGAATGCTCCCTATAGGATGCTGGTGGTGCTGCTCAATTCTGTCTGTCCAGTGCTTTACCTCCCACATTTTTATGCCCGGGGATCTTCAGTCAAGCTTCTGGTTGCTTTGTTTTTGGTTTGTTTGGTTTTTCTTTTACGGTCAGCTCCAATTTTTTTTACAGACAGGCATTTTTAACCTTGTTTTTCACAGACTATCTATAAATTTATGGTCAGTTGGCAACCCTGACTATGACCACAAACTCCCTTGTGATTGTGTTGCTTTCTCATAGAAGCCAATACTCTCAAAAACAGGTCAGAATGTGCTGTTCCCAATTTTTCACAGTACATTTTCCTTTCTCAGAAAGTGATGTCTTCAGATGCTGATGGTAGGTTTCAGTGGCAGACTGTCCTGTTACCATTACTACTTTCTTCAGATTTTGCTACCTGACACCTATATTATTTGCTGTATCCAAACAAGACATTTGTACACATGTTTGTACCGCAGCACTGGGCACTTTTAAAAGCACCAGGCACTGCGGCACATGCATTTGTATAAACAGCAAAATGCGTGTCAGTGATGAGAAAATGGTGTTGGCATGCTTTTGAACTAAAACACATCAAAGGTGTTTTAGTTCAAAGCGCACCACCATTTTCTCCACACTGACATGCATTTCGCCACTTATATATCTGCATGCGATGCAGTGCCATGCACGTCAACTCATGTGCGGACCAAACTCAATTAAT
This sequence comes from Alligator sinensis, assembly GCF_000455745.1. NCBI lineage: Eukaryota > Metazoa > Chordata > Crocodylia > Alligatoridae > Alligator > Alligator sinensis. Next base: position 333,349 of record NW_005842258.1, on the reverse strand, counting down.
CGAGTCTGCTCTGACACACTATCTCTGGCATGTTGCAGCACAAAAAAGTATGTGTATAAATGCCCGCAGTGTCCAAATACAATGGTGTATATGCTATTAGGACTTTTTATCTCAGATTCTGAGAGAAGGAAGAGTAAGGAGTTTGCCATTGTATGTGTACTGTCCGTACAGGGATAGTCAAGGTAGTTGAGACACATGATATCATGTAACAGAGCAGGAAATAGGGATCCCAGTCTTAAAAGTAGTCTAAATAATATCAGCTAGAATCCTAATCAGGGGGCATGGTCCATTGTGCTAGACATTATAGTTGGGAACTAGATAGAGAAGCTCCTTTGATGTGGACATTTACTGTTGCTTCAGTTTTATAAAACTTACTCCTCATTTTGATTAAATCTGTTGTAGAATCTTTATTCAGTACTTCAAGTAGAGATATTTAAATACAGCTTCTCTTTATATTGTCATTTTTATTGCAGTACTCTGTGCCTTTTTATGTCCTTTCTTCAAGTGCAATGAATTTGGGCAGAAAGTGTGCAGCAAAATTAAGTCAGTTCTGCTGAAACTGGATTTTGGAATTGGGGATTATATCAACCAAAAGAAAAGAGAACGATCTGGTAAGTAGCTAAAGTGGGGGTTATTAGAATTTTAGCTAAAAGATAGCAACCAGGTTTAGGCTGGACTAATAGTGTATATTAGGGTCAAAATAGGGTTAAAAATTACTCATGTAAAAAGAAACAAGGCAGGACTGATTTTGCTTATCATACTTGATTTTATAAGTTTGATTTTACTGGTTTGTAAATTCAGGAAACCTTCTAGTTGTGATGTATGAAACATAAGATATCTAGATTTTTTTGAACTTGGCATGTACTTCAAAGTGCGTGGGTTCTATTTACATCATTATACATGTAAAAACTAGCAGTTAGATCACAATTCTGACTCAGATTTCAGGACCTGTGAATTTATTCCCTGGAAAATCATGCTGCTGTGACTGGGTCACTTAACTTTTATGCCTGTATTTTTCCCATTGTGGTATATTGCCTGACTTAATTATTGATATCCTTTGGAATTAAGGACCTTACATGTGTTCATTATTTATTTTGCTATTAAGATGTTTACTAAGAGAGGAAGAACAAAAAGCTGTTACTGAAAACGAGAATATGACATGACATCCTTATTTCACATTTCTTTACCAATTTATTTAAGGCTTACAATGACTTAATGAGGGGGCATTATCTCCTTCAGAAGGACAATACAAGGGGATGAAATGTACAAAGGAACTTAAGTACCTAAAATATGACTTAGGCACCTCAGTTCAAAAAACCAATCTCTAATGCCACCAACCTGCTTAGGCACCCAGAAACTGTTACTTCTACATTTTTACAGAAAACCTAATGAGGTACTTAAAGTTTTGCTACTGCGCATGCCCTGAGGCACTGACATCTTGCTGAGTCAAGCACTTAGATGCGTCTCCCCCAACCTGAAGTTATTTTCAGTTCACAAACTAAGTGTCCAGACATTTAAATCCTGACGCAGTCCATCTAGTCAGTAACCACTTGACTGTATTCAGTTCAGTGCCCTGAAATAATTTAATTAAAAAATGTAGAGGGTGCCCACCTGTGTGCTTAAAAACAAGTGGTTAGGACATGTGCCTCAGGAGGTGGAACACATAGGTTCAGTTGCCTCCTCACCTGGACAGAGTTAAAACTCACATCACCCACCTCCCCTCCCAGGAGAGTGCACTGACCATTAATCTAGAAGCTAGGCTGAACTGACCCTTTCCACACAGCTTGTTGAAGTTGGGTCACTGTGTAAAAAGGGTTGCAAGACTCAGAAGTTTAGATGGGAAATTTAACAAAAGGGGAATATAAGTGTAATCCAAAGGAGAGTCCTGCATTCTTATCCCTGCTCCCAGCAGTGTTTATATTTTATCCAAAGACTCTAATGCCATAACCATCACCATCACCTCCCTTTATCCTCTTCTTTCTCCATGAAAGGAAAGAGGGAACCAGCCACCTGTACCCAAAGAGATGACTTGCTCGCCTAAGACTAGGCAGTTCCTTTCAAGTTGTGAATCACACGCTCCCTTCAGTATTTCTTGTTGGTTGGAATAGGTGTCACCCCCCTTTCTTCCCAAACGCATCCAAATTTGAGGTAGGGGAACGTAAGTTACCATACCTATGCCCCTTTGGAAACCTTGTCCAAAGAATTCTAGAAAACTGCTCAGGAAGGTGCACCAAGTAGTATAGAACCAGAAATAGAACCTGCAGTTGGTTACTGGAATCCAACCTCAGTATCCAAATCCACTTGTCTCTAACTAGACTAGAGAAAAGAAAAATTCACGTATTAGAATAAATACTCCAAATATTCCATAAGCATTTAAGAATTGCAGTTAGACAATCCCCACAAACTAATCAGAACTGTAATGGAAATGGGAAAGGAAATATTCTGATATAAAGAATTCCCGTCTCACTTGAGTTTCTTTCAAACATGTAGATTACAGCAGATTCCATCAGGCTTTAGGAAATAAATCTATTTCAGGGGGAAGAAAAGTTTCATATATAGATTTTCTTACTCTTGTCCTAACTGATTTTTTCATATATATTACATTTTAAAATTAAAATCAAGAAATAAGGGACGCATAACTTGTACCTTGAGCTTGCTGTGTGTACGCAGGAAGTTTGAAAATAAGTAAAAATGGCATTGAACGCATCACATATTTGTCAGCTCTTATGCTGGGCTCCAGTGCTTCTTCCAGTTAACTGCTTTTAATAAGAAAATGCGGTCAAATGAAGAGACTGAAATAAAGGCATGGGAAGAGGATAAGGCAAAATGTATGTTCACTCCTTATACTGTATTTACTCAAATCTAAGATGAACCTGAATTTAAGACAGCCCCCAATAATTAGATTCTATTTATGGACAATTTATAAACTTGGTAGGTTTTTTTCATACATAAATTCATAGATTGTTAGGGGCTGGAAGGGACCTTGCAGATCATTGGGTCTTGCCCCTCCGCTCTAGGCAGGAAGATAACTGGGGTCAGGTGACCCCAGCAAGGTGACCCTCTAGTCTCCTCTTAAAAACCTCCAGGGTAGATGAATGCACCACCTCTGGAGGGAGTTTATTCCACAGTCTGGACACCCTGACTGTGAAGAAGTTTTTCCTGGTATTAAGCATGAAGTGACCTTCCAGGAGTTTGTATCCATTGGTCCTGGTCTTCCCTGGGGATGCCCTAGTGAACAGTTGTTCACCGAGCTCCTGATGCACTCCTCTGGTATAGCGGTAAGCCACTATCAAGTCCCCTCTCAACCTTTTCTTCTTTAGGCTAAAGAGGCCCAGGTCCCTCAGCCTTTCCTCGTATGGCTTGCCTTGCAAGTCCCTGATCATACAGGTGGCTCTTTTCTGGACCCTCTCAAGTTTTTCCATGTCCTTATTGAAGTGCGGTGCCCAGAACTGGACACAGTACTCCAACTGTGGTCTCACCAGTGCTGAATACAGTGGGAGTATCACTTCCTTAGTTTTACATGAGATGCATCGGTTGATGCATGCCAGCATGTTGTTTGCTCTGCTGACCACCGCCTCACACTGACTGCTCATATTCACGCAATGGTCAATCATTACCTCTAGGTCCCTTTCAGCCGTGGTGCAAGTCCAGCTGTCACCACCAAGCCTGTATGCATGTTGAGGGTTGTTTGCCCCCAAATGAAGCACCTTACACTTGGAAGTGTTAAACTTCATCTGGTTCTGGTCTGCCCAACTCTCGAGCCTGTCCAGGTCCACCTGTATCTGCAACATATCTTTTGACGTGACCATACTGCCCCATAACTTGGTGTCATCCACGAACTTGGCCAGCGAGCTTTTCAGTGAAATCATCCAAATCATTGATAAAGATGTTGAAAAGCACCGGTCCAAGCATGGACCCCTGAGGGACACCACTGGCCACTTTGTGCCAGGATGACACAGACCTGTTCTCTGGGTCCTACCCTGTAGCCAGGTTCTCAACCACTGTACTGTCAAGCAGCTGAGCCCACAATCATCCAGTTTTCCCACAAGGATATTGTGGGATACTAGATCAGAAACCTTTTGGAAGTCTAGGTATATAACATCTACCATGTCTCCCGTGTCCAGGTGGCAAGAGACCTGGTCATAGAAGGAGATGCGATTGGTAAGACAAGACCTACCTGCGACAAAGCCATGCTGGCTGTTCTGCGAGCGTATCGCACATAGATTCTTTAATGAGCTTTTCCAGGATTTTCCCTGGGATGGAGGTTAGGCTGATTGACCTATAGTTGCCCGGGGCCTCCCTCTTCCACTTCTTGAAGATGGGCACAGTGCTGACCCTCTTCCAATCCTCAGGGATTTTCCCCTGTGCACCACAGGGGAAATTGTTATAATTTTTCAGGTATAGAATCTAATTATCAGAGGTTTGTCTTGAATTTTTCCACCTTCCACTACTACAACTGTGGGGTCAAGTAGCTCCCTTGCCCTTTGTCACCCCAACTTCTTTTCGAGGGGCAAATTTGAAACACAAAGGACCAAAACACACTGACCTTAAAATAAACTTACCTGTAGCAATTTGTGTATAGGCATATTACTCTGGGTACCTATAGACTTAGTTAATCCAGAATTGATGTATTTGACATTTTTGCAAACTGCTTTAAGCTTCAGCACAGGTACTTCATAAACACAGTTTTTAGCAGCGCTTTTGTACCTATGTATACTTAGTACTAATTATGCATATTAGTCTAAAGCCAAAACGCTTATGATTTATCATATGGTTCACTAAGCTGGGCCCCAGCAGAATCAAGAGTGTTTCAAGCCATGGTGACCTCATAGCCCAGCTCTATTCAGTATGTGTGCGCACTCCAGATACCTCCCCCACAAAGGATCCAAGTTCCCCACTTGTGACTGGAACTGGGTATTCTTGTCATGGGTCCTGGGATCCTCCAAAATGTTATTTGTGGGGAGGCATGGGGCCACCTAGTCTGGCTCAACCTCGTGGAGGGCGGGGCCACACCAGTCGCATGCAACAGGCCAACAGGGGATGACAGAGCCTCTCATCTTACATAGATGTTTAGTGATGTTTGCCAGATATTTAAGGCTGGTGAAGAAAAAGAAATCCTTGGAAACAGGAGAGAAAGGTGCAGCTTAGCTGTGGGAGTGAAGAGAAAGTTGAAATGTATGCAGTGTAGTAGTTCACCATGAGTTGCAAAGCAGTTAACACTGAGGGGGACTGAGCAACAGACTCTATATCTTATTCACTTTTAGAATAAAAGCACTAACTTATCCTTGTGGTAGGTTTCTGACTTACCTGGCATGGGAAACGCTATGTATCTGAGTTTAGGAAGGCAGTTTTCCTTTAGCGTTCCCAGGGATAGCTGTTCTTCTGGCGTGGTTTAGTATCCACCAAAGCGTTGGTCTTAAAGAATAGTGGCTATGTGCTTTATAGGTCAACTTTGAAGTTGGTTACCATTACAGAGCACTTGCTGCTTCTGGCAGCAACAGTTTAATAATAGACAGTGTATTTAATGAGGAGGTTTTCTTGTATACAAATTTAAGATGAGGGGCTTTTCCCCCCATGCTGACTGGGGGAAAAACTTCATCTTATATTTGAGTACGTGTAGTATATTGGGGACCAAAGAAAGAGTCTATCAGATTTACTAGACTTCTCTCAATAGCAATTTTAAGATAGGCGAAGTGAGTATAGGAAAAAAAAAATAACTAGTGCTAAGAATGGCGAAAATTCTGTGAATGAAGCCTAATATATCCAGAAAATGGCAGCCTTTAAACCATAGGAAAGCAGCCTATAATATACATTCCATTGTCTGTGTTAAATTGCTATGGTGTAGCCATCTTACCATGAGGTGGAAGGTGTAATTTTGAATAGCAGCTATTTGAATAGTTTCATTGGTAATAACCTATACTGGCAATATTGTTTCAGAGAGAAATATATGTTGTAAGAGTGCTTCCCAGAACAGCAAGCAGCAGAGGCTGTTGAAAGGAATACATTTAGCAAAGGCAGATAAGTGATCAGAGTGGCAGAGCAAAGGAATTTTGCCTTTCCAGCTATAGCAGCTACAGAAATTACTTTGATAAACATCCAGCCTCAAAATGAGCACGTTTACATCACTACACCTATTACATATATCATTCATGATGTCAATAAATGAAGCCGTTAACATTCCTGAATTATTTAAGGAGCTCATGCTGTTCAACAGAGGCCACAGAAAAGACTCATAAATGGATTGAGAGAACCATGTTATCCTGCAGTCAATCAGAAATGGATGTCATCAGGATAGGATGAAAAATAACAGACTACAAATTTATTTCTTTCAGAAGCAGCAAAAACAAAATCCACAGAAGATGAGAGTGAATTAGACATATCAGCTTTGTGTCCTAAGGTGATTTGTTTTCAGTCAGTTATTTGTATTTATTTTGTATTTTAAAGCATTAAGAGCATCAAGATTACTTGTTCTCTGAGTTCTCTACAAAACATTTTTGCCCCTTAATTTCAGACATGCTTTTATTAACCAAGAACCCAGTATCGCATCACATTCTAAAAGTGACTCATAATCTCCACCCTGAGGGCTTGACGCAGGGAATGCCTACATCATATAATGCAGTTGCCAATAAGCTTGTTTGTGTACTAGGAGCAACATTAGCACCACCTGAAGGAGTCAGGCTAATTAATGTGGATAATGCACTTCCAGTTCTTGTTCAGAACTAGCTCAGGTGTCTGAGCACATCTCAAGGCACTGCTTTGGGCTTTGTAGATGTGCCCCCCTGTAATTAACCCCACATGTGCCTACTGTCCCTCCAAATATTTGGGGCTAATTGGAGCCTTCACCTGGAAAACATGTTAATGACTGTATAATGACTGTACCACAGTTCCAGAGCAGCTGACACTTTCCTGTTTTGGTAGACTCTGCAAAATTAGCTGAAACCATTGTAGAGCAGATTCATTTTACTATTTGTGCTTTCCCTGTCTAATTTCAAAACATAAAGAGAAAAACATTTCTATAGAATGGACTGAGTATGAAAACGCCACATTTTATGCTTTTTTATATGTAGGTTAGTCCTGCAGTTGTTGCCAAAGAGCTATCAGTGTCTGACACAGATGTATCAGAGGTATCTTGGACTGATAATGGGACCTTTAATTTATCTGAAGGATACACTCCCCAGACAGACACATCTGATGGTATGTAATAGTTTTATTTAAGTATTTAATTGTAGTACTAGAAACTATGTAAAATAAATTTAGGGAATTTTAGGACATGGCATACATTTTCTTTTAAAACTATATTGATTATGAAAATGTTTTGCTGTAGGTTCATTTTTAATTTTTTAATTTTTTTTTACATTCTGTGGGTAAGAATCATCTCTGTCATATAACTTGGAGCCCTTCAGTGTATAACTTAAACTTAAGCAGCAGTGGTGATGTTGCATACTAAATAGGTCTAAACTACATACATGCCCGACAAATATACTCAGAGCCAGCCAGACTTCTCAGACAGAGTGAAATCTAGGTTAATCCTCTTGCTCTTTGGCTGAAAGTACTATGTGGATGTAAGAGGAAGAATGTGAAGGGGAAATACCATGAGGTGTTCAGCAACCAGTTAAAGAAAAGCTTTGATGGACTTCCAATATTGGAATCTTATTGGAAGAGATGGGCATCAATGAGCCAGAATGAGAAAGGAGGCTCTGAGTAGAGACCTTTAAAGACTATTCTCTCAAGGCCACATCCTGAGGTCCTGAGTCTTCACTCCATTTCATTCCATTGTTTTTTAAGCAGCCTCCCAGTGGGAATTTAAGTAAGGACTAAGTGAAAAAACAGTGTGGCCATATCTAGATGAGAGGAAATGTGTGTTTTCCAGATGACAAGTAGCAGCGGCACACTTTGTGCGCCGCTGCTGCTTGTCCCTCAGGA
>NW_005842258.1:321440-325413 GCF_000455745.1 Alligator sinensis | reverse complement strand
GGAATGCCTGTGCCACGTGTGCTCTGGCGCACAGCAGATTACCCCAGGTAGGGGAGGGGAGGCTGGGCTGGGGCCAGCAACTGTGCTGGCCCCAGCAGCTTTGCCTGGGGGCCTCAGAAAGCTGCAGCCACGGTGCTCCTTCAGCAGGGATCCTGGTTGGCAGCCAGGGCATGGCTCTGTCAGGGAAGGCTCTGTATTTGGGTCGTGTGCGCTGCTGCCATGTGTGCTGCCCCTTTTTTTCAGTGTGGGTTTTTTTTAACCCCAGAATCTCCCGGCGTCAAAACCTCCGGGAGAACCTCCCAGGGTCAAAACTAGGACTGCATGAGCAGCCCCAACCCAACCCTCTCACTGGGAAGAATCCAGTGCCATCCCCAGCCCCAACCTGTAGCGGCAACCCACCCTAGCCCCACACACAAATCTGGGGAGCATGTGCCCCTCATGGCTTCCCCAGGGGTGTGCATAGCAGCAGGATCCACCCCACTGATGAGGTGTGTGGCTCTGTCCCGTGCTCTACCCCGCCTCGGCTGGGCAGCTCCTGCCCCAGCCCCACTCCCTCCCTCACTCTTGGGGTCTCAATCTGCCTCATCCCTGTGACCCTTCCCTCCCCAACAGACTTACCAGCCAGACACTGCTTTCCAAGCTGCTCGGCTGCATATCAGCCGATATGTCTCATTAATAATCAGCCACTGGTATCGTACCAAAATTTTTTTACCAGTGTACGTACTCCTTTTGGGAACCACTAAGCTAAGATATGTAGAGCCTCCACTGAGCAAAAGCCTGAGTATCGCTACAGTAATTGTAATTTAAGCACCTCAGAGTCCATATCTGTGTTGTTATTCAAGTCATGCATGTGTCTCCTCCTAAAAGGAAAGATACTAAAACGACAAGAAAAATATTATTACATAGTGAAGTTATAATTCCCCAGTCACTGTTATTTAATCTTTTTTTAAAGGGTAGCTATGCCAGTTTACAGTTGGACAGCACCATGTGGTGGAAATACAAGTTAATAACACATGTTTATTTATCAGAACAGTTCATCACTTCTTTATAGAAAAGAAAGGAAATCCAGGGTGTCATTTATTAAAACACTACATATTAAATAGAGCAAAGGTGCTTTTAAAATTAGGGGTGCACTGATAGAGATTTTTGCAGACGGTACCGATAGCTGATTTTTAAGGAGGCATATCGGCTGATACTGATCTGATTTCCGATACCAGCCCAGCAGCATGGATAACTGCCTCCAGCTGATAAGTCTGGTGTGGGGGGAGAGAGAAGGGAAGGGACATGGTGGGAGGCAGAACAAGGCCCCTACGGGGAAAGACACTGAGCCTGGGGCAGGGGCTGCTTGGGCGAGGCAGGAGCAGAATGGAGTGGCGGCTCATCCAGGGGGCAGGGGGGATGGAGCTGCTTCTGCTGCTGCATGCTGCTTGGCTGGGAGCCGCTGGTCCGGTGGCTCGTCCAGTGCCTGCCTGCTCATCCATTGGCTCCTGCCACTTGGCCAGGAGGGCATGGGGGGGCGTGTGACCCCCACATCTGCGTGAATTTGTGTCTGAAGTGCCCCCCTCCCCCCGTAGCCTCCTGCTAGCGCAGGCCCACTGGGAAGAGCTTGGTGCAGCCCCAGCTTCAGCCTGCCCCACTCAGATCCAGGGGCACACACACACCCATGCCCTCCCAGACAAGTGGTGGGAGCAGCAGCAGGAGCTGCAGGATCAGCAGGAGAGTGCCAGATGAGTTGCCAGACCAGCAACTCCCAGCTGCACAGCACGCAGCAGTGGGAGTAGCCCCCTCCTCCTCACGCCTCCCAGACAAGTTGCTGCTCCAGACCCACACCCAACCCACCCTACCCCAGCTGGGAAACCCCAGCCGCATGCCTCCCTCCCCACGGGGGCCTTGATCTGCCCCACCAGGTCCCTTCCCTCCCTTCCACCACACCAGACTTACAAGCTGGAGGCAGCTCTCCATGCTGCCGGGCTGTGCAGAGCAAAGGAGTTTTCCTGCGCACATACATGGGCCATTTATCAGCCAAATTATCAGCCTGATTTGGCCAATTTCCGATATGTTAAATTTTCTTTATATTGTAACTGATCCGATATCAGACCCATGTATCGGTGCACCTCTATTTAAAATGTATTTTTCTTAATTCTTTCCATTGGGTCCTACCCTCTAGGCTTGCAGCCAGTAGGTTTTTACGTTAGTAAGATGATGATGATGATGCATACTAAATCTAATTAAGTTTTCATTATTTTGGACAGCTCTTCATATTTTGCCCTTCACCCTATTGAAAAGGTGAAGCTTCAGTAGTCAGTTTCTTATATTTCATTCTCTGCTCTCTGTGCATCAATAGATAAGTATACTAATAATTTAAATATGAATACATTGTTTTCAGTTCACTTCATAAAATAGTCAAAATTTGTCTATAAAAAGATTGTACAAAATCTGTTGGCACAACCTAAACTGTACATCTAATATAAATAATTTTGATAAAGTGATACTGTTGTGCAGTTCCAGCACATTAAGATTATATTTTTGAGATCTTGTAAGGTGTTTTATCAAATTCTTGATATCAAGTGAAGAATCTTAGCAAGTGTTATCAAAAAGGGTTTTTTAATCGATTTATACATTTTAAAGATTTTTTTTTTCCACCCCCATCAGCAAAATGCCATGGAATCAGCACAGGGGCTGCATCCACACAAGAGGGATGTGCATTTACAGCAACGCAAATAGTAGCAGCACAAACTTGTCTTGCTACTTTGTGCCACAGTGCACACCCCTGCCCCTGAGCTTTGCAGCGAGAAATTGTCTCACTGCTCCGCATTGCAGGGTGGGCTGGCTGGGGCACAGTGTGCCTCAACATGGGGACAGCCAGCAGGCAGCCGTCCACCTTGCCCCAGCTAGCCAGGGATTGGCATGTGGAGACAGGGGAGAAGCCAGCCCAAGGCTGCTTGCTCCCCCATCTCAAGGCATGCTGCGTACCAGCCAGCTGGGGAGCAGCTGGCTGGGGCACAGGGTGTCTCAGTGTGAGGGCTCCACGGTGTGCAGAAACAAAGGAGCTGGCAGCCCTGGGTTGCCTGCTCCTATCTCCACGTTTATCCCAGCCCACGCCACTTTGCCATGCTTTGCACCACTTTTTTCTTCTGGGATTTTTTTGCTACTGAGAAATCGCAGTAGCAAATTTTGCCCCAGCGCTGCAAATTAGCAATGCGGTGTGTGGTTTAGTGTACAATGCATATGGTTTGTGATTACCACTGGGCATTTTGTCTGTATGTACAGACAGATTTTGTATCAGGTTGATGTTAACTGGTTTGAAATACCAGTCTTTTAAACCATGAAACATTTTAGAAGTGCCAGAAAGCTCTCCTACCCCAGCACTGTGGGGCAGTTAATTTATTTCAGTTAAGCTTTTGTAATTATTTGTATTCTTTATTCCTCCTTTGTTTGCTGACTGTATTTCTTGCTATTAAACATTTGCTAGATTTTGACCGGCCAAGTGATCATGAAGAAGCTTTTGCCAGAGATCTTGCAGAATTTCCCTCCTTAGAAAATGGTGCAGGAACGAATGATGATGATGACTCAAGCATTGGCCTGCCTACTCAGCAAAAGAGAAAAAAGGAACAAATGCCTTTCAAGGCAGATCATTCTCCCAAACAGAGTAGAGAGAGACCATCTGCTGCAGGCTTCTCCTTGCCTTTGACCAGTGGCCAAACCTTTAACTTAGTGAGTGGTATTGCTGGCGATGTCATTGCAGCTGCAGTATCTGCTGCCATCAAAGACCAGTTGCAATCTGCACAGAAAGCCCCTTTACAGGCATTCCCCAGTCTGAGCGAGGAGACAGATACAGAAGAAGCTGATGATTTTGAACTGCTCGACCAGTCAGAGCTTGAGCAAATTGAGAGCGAACTGGGTCTTACACAAGGCCAGGAAGGGCAACCACAGGGAAAAAAGAAATCTAAAGGCTTCCTTTCAAATCTACTTG
>NW_005842258.1:298693-321430 GCF_000455745.1 Alligator sinensis | reverse complement strand
AGGAATGAAACAAAAAAAACCCAATAAAATGCAAAAAAGGAAAAATGTGAGCTGTAAGCTTTAACTATTACTTTAGATGTGTTGTAATAATTCCCTTTATGCAGAGTGAATTAACTGGATACATAACAGCTGACACTGATAGTTTCATGTTCCTGATAGTTATGCCTCAGTGTAGTAGCATGGAAACGAATTATCTATCCACTGTTTGGTCACAGATGAATGTTGGAGGTCAGTTGTTCTTCAAAAACAAACATTGACAAATTTATATTTGGGGTCATCAGCCAAATGCTCTCCATCTTGGGTTTGTTTACACATAGTTTTCAAAAATGCAAAGCATTTAATGATAAATAGAATTATCAGTGGGATGCAACAAGATGAGCAAAATCTTTTAACTGTCTCGCTAATCCATATAGTCATCAATGTATGCAGTGCATTTGATGTTCACAAACGTTTTAACCAGTATAACTCTCTAGTTTAAGTATGTGTGCAACACCATCAAAATAAACTAAAGTCGTGTTGCTTATGTAAAACTTGAAAATTATTTTTATGGGATAGGCTGATACATTTCCAAGTTCTCTGTTGTTTAGGTTTGTAGTTATGAAATGGCATGCTACTAGATTGACCATGTGCTGTGTTCTCTGCTACAGTTTGTACTGGGCGGCATTGCCCATAGAAAACAAAGTTGTATTTGAGATTATGACTATCATGTAAACTGAACAAGGAGTGAACAAGGTGAGTTTTTTATTCTTGTTGATATTATTAGTAGTATTATTACAATTATAGTTTGGAATAGAGAAGCCATGAAAAGATGAACTGCGAAGCTTTATACTTGTTACTTCCGGAATTCAAAGTTCTGTTTTTTTCTTGAGATAACTTTTTTCATGAGTTGACATCACTTGCAAAAGAAGTTCTGTAGAGAGCTATATTCCTTAAGTTGTTTCAAGCATTGAGTGATTTAGGTCAGCTCTGACAGAAGAAATGCAGAATCATCTTGGCATGTGCATGAAGGAAGAACTTGTGTTAAAATATTTATTTGTAATGTTTAGCTCCACATAGACTTGATTACTGACTTGGGAAGTTAAATGTATAACTTATTGAAATTTTAAACGTTTTGGATCATTTTCAAACACATAAAAGGTAATACCAGTTTAAACAAAGATTGATAGGAAGTAAAGCTAGTTTTATTAATGTGATGTAAACTGTTAGCAGGGTTGAGGGACCATGTCAGCTGTTGCCACTAATCTTAACTGATATCCCTTTTGCTGGCATTTTACAGATAGGCGTTGTCATCTAGGACCCTCAGAAAGTACAGCCCCAGCTTTTAGCAAGGTTTGCTTTTCTTCCACAATAGTCGACACTTAGATTAACCCCCATGTTCTACAGTAACACAGTTTTAAATTTGCTTTTCTTTCTGAGGTGTTAAAGAACTAGACAGATTGCCAAAAAATGTAGGTAAAGGAAAACTACTGAAGACTTTTGACACTAACTGTATTGTTACTTGTGCTTACGTGTCAGTAATGCCTATTGACTGTGTTTGCTGTCCTTTATCAGTACAAAAGTGAGCCTGTGCCTTCATTGTCAAACCCATTATAAAACAAGTGAAAGCTGGATGTAGAGCCCACAAAATGTAGCTTCTTAAATGATATCATCTTCACATTTAATGCAGATTTCTGGAAATTATTAAGAAAATGAAGTATGGCACACATCTTTCACAATGTATTAAGTATTAGGTTTCTTTTATAAATTTTCCCAGTCTGTGCTTCCCCATTTTAAAAAAAAACAAACCTTTGGCCAGGAAATTAGCATAAAAGCTGTTTCAGTTTTTCAGAGAAACGAAAAACTCTGTTTCCTTAATACATGTTTGAGACGATCTATATAGTAAGAAGAGTATAAGTTATAAGTCAGTGATGAAGCTTTACAGAATATGTAGACTGTGCGCTTCCCTTATGGGATGTTATAAGTGCTAAGTTACAAGACCTGAAAAAAATAGGATGGGGAGGGCTGGAGGGGAGCAGTTGTTAACAAGACTTTAACAAGTGGACGATGAAGCATACCAGCTTGCTGTCAATGGTGGCATTGTAACAGTGTGCACTTTATTGTTGTTTTATGAAGAAAACTGTGGTTACAAAAGTATATAACACAGGGCACTCTTCTATAATTGTTAGTTAGTTACATTGAGGGAAAAAAGTTGCAGGAGGAGTTGCTCAGACTTTTTGTGAATGAACCATTTTCTGGTTTCGAGATAGAAAAGTAAATTGATTGACTACCTGTTCTGGTGTAGAATGAGTTCCGTGTTACCCATAGAAAGCAAGGCAAAGCAAAACATGGATTTATCATCTTTAACTGTTTGTTCAAGACGTATTGCAGTAGTCATTATTCCTCTTAAATCACTGGCAGATGCTTTATAAAAGTATATGAGTCTATATTTTGTTCATTTCCAATTAACCTGTGAGCATCTGTTAGAGCAGAGCCAGAATCAAGGCTTTTGAGCATGGCCTGATTTTCCACAAAATTTTCACAAACAAGAAGCACTTGCTTGAGGGGGAAAAAAAAAAAAATTTGCTAGGCAGTCCAATACCACTAAGTGAATTGTTGTGCAAGAAGGAACAGCTTCTCTCCTCCTAAAAGATCCTGTTCTCATTGTGTTTATTTGGAATCCATGTTAGGAATGCTAATGTTACTATATTCCAGTGTCAGCAACAAAATAGCCTTCATTTAAGAATTCCTGCATTCTAGTCTCCCAGTGATCCCACAACTGCTTTCATAACAAGTTTACTCCCAAACTTTTGCATTCCCAAATTAAATAAAATACCAACCTCCCCACCCCTCCCCCCAAAATTAAAAAAAAAACCATGGGAGCACGAGAAAGTAAAATCAACACTTTAAAACATATATTTGCGTCTTTATAAACCTGCTTTGATAAATATATCATAAAACAAAACAGTCACAATCTAGTTGGATCTGTATGTATCCAAAGACATTTTCCACTGGTTAGAAGTGTAGATGGACCATAGTTCAGCACTGCATGCTCATTAAAATTCCTGGACTTTTCTGAGCCTTTCCTAAGAAAGGAGTGCTGAATTGGGGGCCTTAATTATGCAAATCCTGCTTCTTGAACAACATGTTAAAGTCCTGAACAAAAGAGCCTGCTTTCAAATAACTTTGATGTTGATATAGAAGCTTTTGGGCTTTTGTATGTGTAATCATGTATATATACAATATAGAAAATCTGTGAGGAGGAGGGGTAGATGATAATATTTGAACACAAAAGACCAGGACCTAACAAAATATGAAAAATACAGATTTTACTTGCTTTTGGTTCATTTTGCACTTTTTCTAGACAAATATGTATGTTTATCTAAGCACTCTGAACAAATGCACCTTGCTCTAAATTTGTTTTACTATAAAAAAAAGCAACGTAACCATCTGTAAATACAGCCTATCCAGGTACCAGAAACTGGAAAATTACAAAATGTCATTGAACAGTTTTTAGACTGTTTATCTAAAATATTTTGCAGCACTTTACCTAACATGATTACTGTTTTATAAACATAGAGTTATTATACCAGTTGTTTGTAAAACCATTTAATAAATATATGTTGGTTTTTATCTTTCATTATATATAATTGTATGTTTGTTATCCAAGGGGAAAAAAACTTTAAAAAAACTTTAGTCAACTTAGTGCCACTTCTTGTTTTTGTTTTCATTTTTCCTTAATCTGATGTGAACCACTGTTTAATAGTGTGATGGGTCATACTAAATAAACATTAATCTTAGCTTTCAGCTACAGCCTGATAATTTTAGAACTTTATTAATAGGAAGTGTAGAGGCTGTTTTACAAGAGCTGTTCTATCTGGGCAAATACGCTGTGCAACTTGAAAATGTTCCAATTTTTCTTCATTGCTCTATTAAGGCAAGGTCAGCTATTTAAATCCAGCCTGGACCAATAGCGTTGGAAAGTTTATATGAAATGAGTAAGTGGTACCACTTCAGTTACCCTGGCTTGAGTTTAGAAGATCTGTGGAAACCAACAGGAGTTGTGAGCTCTGATCACCTTTTTTTAAAAAGCAGGCCACAAAAAGCAGTGCCCATATAAGAATAAAGCATCACTGTAGCACACTCATTCCTTCCTCTTAACTAAAGAGCAGTCTTATAAGATGCATCAAATATTAAAATAAGGAAGGTTGCCACTGCATCTTGCCCAACTGTGCCTGATCCAGAGGTTAAATGAGGATTTCACTTTCCCCTGCCTTCTGGCACCCTTCCTGAGCACTAATGAAATGGTGACAATCTACATTTTCCAAAAAGAAAATTCCTGATCGGCAAAGCATTCATCAGAATAGGAGGGATATAATTTGGCTTCTGCTACATAACATTATTTTGGTATCTGTGAATATATATGTAATTTAGGGCTGTCAAGTGATTAAAAAAGTCGCAATTAGTTGCCCGGTTAAAAAACATTAGTCGTAATTAATCGTGATTTTAATCACACAACTAAAAACTCAAAATTATGCTCAGAAAAACTCAGTTATGCAAAATTATTCAGGTACTTTGTATGGTTGGGGTGGGTGGGGTGGGGTCTGTGCGTGGGGGGGGAATTTGTGGGGGTGTGGGGGCCTGTGGGTGCATGTGGGGAGTTTGGAGCCCGAAGAGGGAGGTTCCAGCATACCCTGGCAGGATGTAGGGTACTGTGGGTCAGGACTGAGGGGTAGCAGCAGGGCTGGGGTGGCTGTGGCTTGGGAGTGAGGGGCAGATGCACGCACACACACAGACACCACTCAGCAGTTAAGTGTTTGGGGGGGAAGGGGTGTGGGAGAGGGAAGGAGCACGGGGGGGGCAAATCGAGGCCCCACAGTGAGGGAGGGAGTGGGGCAGAGGCAGGGGGACTGGGGTGAATGGGGTGCCAGGGCCAGGGCAAGTTATGAGACGGAGCTGCAGGCGGCCCATCCAGGAGCGTGGCAGGGGGCCACTCTTGCCTTTTATGTGCATCCCCAGGGAGGCATGGGGGGCATGTGACCCCAGATATGTGCTTGGGGTGGAGGACTGCTGCGATGTGCTAGGCTCTGCACCCCACTGCTTTTGCCCTGGGAACCTCTTGACACCATGCTGTTCCTCCCGCCACTGGGCGGGCAAGGGATGTGGCACAGCCAGCACATGGCTCCTAGGGCAAAAGCAGTCGGCCGCAGAGCCCCAAGCCACAGCAGCAGTGCACCTCCGCCCTGCACACACATCCGGGAGGCACATGCTCCCCATGCCTCCCGCAGTGGCAGGAGTCCCCCGCACCGCTGGACAAACCAACCGCGGCTCCATCCCACAACCCAACCCAGCCCAAGGGCCCTATTCACCCTTTGCCCTACTCCCTACCTCACCATGGGGGCCTCAATCAGCCCCTCCCCCCATGCTCCTTCCTCCCCCACACCCTTTCCCCTTCACAGACTTGTCTGCTGGGCATTGTTCCACATGCTGCCAGGTTGCGTTCCTGGCTGCCTGCAGGCTGCAGCTGTGTGTCTGTCTGTGCGCACCCCATTCCCTGCCATCCCCACTGCAGCCACCTGGAGCCTGCACATGGGCTGCCCTGCAGTCCTCTGTGCTGCCACTGCTGCCCCGTGGGGCGGCCCAGAGGTGGCAGTGGCAGCGGTGGAGCGGAGCCCAGTTGCAGGCTCCAAAACTACATGCATGATTAACGTGTTAAATTAACACGAACAACGATTAACACATTGATCTTTCTCATTAACCACGATTAATTGACAGCCCTAGTAATTAGTAATGTGTGCAATGTAACACTATTAAAATAATTTAACAGCATCGTTGCTTTATATTACACAGCTGATTCCCTAGATAGTTATAATATTGAGACAAAAGTTTTGTAGTCATATCATAAAGATCTTGACTTCTACTTGGTCTGGATCTTTGTCCACTGAAAGATTGCAGACTTTTACAAAATTTGATTTTGTGCATCTCATTCTACAGTAGGTTTGTGGAGTTGGCTTGTTTATCAGCTGTACCTTGCATGTGGTCAAGGTTCAGCTAGGCCTGTTCTATGCTAGGAAAGTTTTGCTAACAAGCCACAAGTTAGACAGCCCTAGCTAGTAGAAGCTAGCCCCTAATAAATAGGGATCTCCAGAATTTGGGCCAGAAGTGTGTGACGTAGTGGGTTCTTTAATCTTGGAGTTCCCCACACATGCCCCCCTGGCTGCTGAGGGAGGGGCCCCGTTGCTCACCACTTGCACCTGATGGCTGGGAGGTAAAAACCATGGTTTTAAATATGCTGCCGTTTGCCTCCTGGCCATCAGGCGAGCCATGGGGCCCCTCCACCAGTCATCAGTGTGGGGGTGCATGGGAGAAACTCCAAGATTAAAGCAGCTGCTGTGCCGCACACTTCTGGTATGAATTCCAGCCATCCCTACTAATAACTTAATTTGATAAATAGCTCAGTAATAAAAGATGAAAATAGGCTTTAATGAAGAAGGATAGTTCAGCTGTTTGAACAGAAAACCAAGTCTGGTTCTTTGAGAACTCTACCCAACAAAGTTCAAACAAGAATCTGAAGTTTAAAGGCATCATTTAATAAGAATTAACTCAGTAATTGATGAATAATATTGAGACCCAATCAGTGTGCTCTTTTAAAGGGGCCTAAGAGAGTTCAGTAACCATCTGTGGTTACAACTGTAT
This sequence comes from Alligator sinensis, assembly GCF_000455745.1. Classification (NCBI taxonomy): domain Eukaryota; kingdom Metazoa; phylum Chordata; order Crocodylia; family Alligatoridae; genus Alligator; species Alligator sinensis. The sequence goes on along the minus strand of NW_005842258.1, from coordinate 314,758 downwards.
AGCAACTGGATACCTAATTCCTAGGCTCTTTTACAATCTCTGCTCATTTTAAAAATGGAACTTAAATTCTCCAGAAGGCAAATCTGTACCTAGCACTAGACTTTTTCCCTCTCCTAAATCCCGGTTACAGCACATCACTTTCAAAATCTTGACAAGTGGTTGTGTCAGATATTTCAGCCAGTAGGTTTTCCTTTCCCTATAATCAGACTCTATTTTAATTCCTCTTCTCACAAATAAAACAGCCTATGTTAGAACCATGCAGGTTGACTGTGGTGCACAGTCTCCTCCACTCATCCTGTGCCAATCATAAATCCAAATGGCATCTGAATATTGGCCATACTAGAGGAACCCCATTTAAAATCAGATTCCCTTATTCATCCAAAAAGTGACTATGTTAAAAATGTTCTTCTTATTCATCAAATCCAATTTATGTTAAAGTCAGTGCAGGTGATTGTCAGTGCAGGTGATTATGGTGAAATACTTTTCTGTGCTGCTTTTCATTCACACTGGGTGCTTACAGACATGGGGAAAAAAACAAAAACTACTTTTAGCTCGGTGCACCTCTGCACCAAGTGCAGCACATGCCCAGGAGAGGAATTGCACCAGTTTGACCTGTTTGCACAGCGTCTATATAACTCACATGCTTCAGCAGTAATTTTTGACTGAATCAGCTATTAGATAAAAGTGTCTAAAAGCCCTTCTGAAAGGTGTGAGCTATACAGATGCTGGGGAACCAGGTCAAATTGGCACGATTCTTCTTCCACTAAAATGCTGGGTTTTGGGGGGTTCCTCCCCTCCTATGTCTGTCAGCACCCACTGTGCCTTGAGACCCAATACACCTGACAAAGAAGTATGTTACCTCTGCAGGATTCTGCAATACTAACATAGCAAAAACTGCCAGAACTTTAACCGCGCTTCATTTCACGCCAGCTTCAGGCCATTTAGCTCACTTGTATTGCTACAGGCTCGGACAAACGTAAGATCTCAACAGCTGTGTCACACTCCCAAGCAGAAGTTCCCCCTCCCCTTTTAAAGTGCAATTGTATGTTTGTCCATAGCATCTGTTTATTGACACCAACCCCAAAACCTTGAATTTAGAAGGTAAATGATCTCCTTTTTAAATATTTTGGTTTAAAAGTTGTCCTCATAACTGCGTAAGAGCTGACCTGTGATTTACAGATTGTTTGAGGTTAACAATACTGTAGTGTTAAGGGGTGAGTTTGGCCTGCAAAACTGGTGATAGTGTAAAAGAAGAGCCCAAGGGAATCACAGCTGAGTTAAGGTTGGAAGTCTAAAAGAAACTCATTATTTGCAAACCACATGCTTCTCAGAACTTGAGAGGCATGCAATATGATGATAACCTTTGGAACAGACTCAAGGCAGCTCTTGGCTTGCACTTGTTTTATGACCATGGAAGAATAATAGATCAATTTTTCTCTCGTAGCGATCTCAGAAAGACCACCACCAGTCAGAATGGTTTCGACACTGTGGAGTCCTAGTTGAAATCTCTGGGTTTATCTTGTGAATCATGCATAGGTGTTTGCACATCTAACAATGCTAATATTGAGCATCACCCTGTTACACCCTTAATAGGATCTTGCAGCACCCTGGGTGAGAGTCACCGCTTTAGAGTTACTGTAAAAAAACCTGGTTTCTGCAGGCAGGCTTTACCCCCTGCAGAGCTCCTCAACTAGTCCTCCCAAATAAAACATGGTCTTTTGAACAGACAAAACCAAAATCTTACTGTCCTGTCCTAGATACTGGGGTGATGGGGGATTGGGAGGGGAGCCCCTTTGGCTCTGGTCCCAGCACAGCAGCCTAGCCCTCCATATAGGACGCAGTCCAGCCCACAGCTTGCCTATCCTTCTACATACTCCCCTGGGTTTTAAGATCCCAGTGGGACATCCCCTCATTAACCAACTGCCTTGCAGCTGGGCTCTCTCAATAGGTCTGGCTGTTCCTTTTTAAACACTTCCTTTTGCGATTAGGTGTTTTTTAGAGTAAAATCAAATATAAGTATAACGGGGTCATCCAGTCTGGAAGCATCTAATGTATCTATTTAAGATCATTATTAACTCAATTCACTGCAGAGCAGAGTAGATTCACAATAGTTCTTACTTCCTTCTGAAGCAGATCTTTCCCCCCCACCAGTCTATCTCAATTTAGACTGATGCCTATATTCAGCATGTTTGCTATAACAGACAACCCTTCTCAGGGATTTTGTTTCCTGTGAAGCTTACGGTAACTTTCCTTGATACAAGAAATGCCATCCAATATGGAAAAATCGCTCAATAAGAAAAAATTGAGAGAAATTAAATGGTGCCTATTTTATTTACATAATATTTTTTTCTTTCTTAGGATGTCCTTAAGTCATCATCTCTTAGCTCTGCGTTATTCTCACCTTTTTTTTTTAATCTCTTACGCCGCCTGATATCCTTTTAGCAGACCTTTGACTGGGCCATGTGTGTTAATTGTTATATGCAAGCTCTCTTGAGTCACCACTATTTACATTACCTCATATCACTCTAAAGGAGCATGCAGCATTTGCCATAATTCCCGTGTATTCACCTTCCAGAGTTGATCCATCAATTTATTATTTACATGTTTTTAACACTGTTTTTGAAAAAGTATGTTGATGTAGGACTAAAGCTGGTACAACAACTATCAAAAACAAAGACTTTTTACAACTTTTTTTTCCCCTAAAAAAAACTACGTCCATTTTTGGACCAGTTCTCTCTTTAACAGTTCTGTATTTTCTTTCTAGACATTTTTCCTCATAAAGAATTATTTAACCCTGTTTTTTAGAAAATATTTTCATGAGTTTTTTGGTTTTTTAAGACACCTGAAAAAGATCTGAAACTAGTATGAACTTGGCATATGAATGGGTTTTTTATTTGATTCTATGGTATTGCTCATGCTCATGTTATATCATTAATCCTAAATACAAGAGAAAGTTGTAATTAAAAAGTTAATGGTCAGGGACTCCATCAAAAGGGCACGAGACTAGGCCCATTGATATCTTCTGCTGATGAGCTAAGCTGTAGATTTTCTCGTCACTGCCTCTTCCAAAGGAAAAGGAAATGTTTGTTAGTGCTATTACAGAAGGATAGAAGATATGACTAAGAAAAATATGACTACATTTTTCAAGCATCAAGTCTTCTATTCTTAATCAACACACTGTATGTGAAGCATTGTGGCACTTGAGGAAGACCTACAGCAAGGAAGCGTGTGCAGTTAACAGACAAATGACAGCTTTTAAAACATGGAAAAACTCAGGCCATTGGGAATGTTTGTATTTTCTAAAGGGGAAAAAAGTACCTGGTAAGTATGGAAGGAGCAAAACCAGGAACTAAGTCTGTATGCAGAGATGACCAGTGTTATCAGTGTTGTCATTGCTGTTCTCCTTGTCAGGTGTTAAGAACTGCGGTGTCGGCAAGTTGCAGCCAGGAGATTCCAACACCAATTTTGTCTTAAAGAACAACAGGTTGGGTTCAGTGGCAAAAAATACTGCCAGGTTTATTGTCTGTAAGCACAGCCCTAACATGATTTGGCCTAACAAATGCATCGGGTCAGGAGTCAGGACAAAACCATGTAGGCTCCACCAGGATGCTACAAAAGTTTCCCTGCTTTCCAATTCTCCTTTTATACAGTGATCAAAACAAATTACATATTGCCTTCCATCTGCATCTTAAATGTCTCAAACTGTCCTGAACCAGGGACTTGTTTCACATTCTGACCTGGGTATTCCCATTCCAGCCTTATCATCCTGAATTATCCTACACCTTTGCCATCTCCCTCTCCCATCCCATAATGGGAATGCACATCTGGCCCACATGCCAAGTTTTGCTTGTGAGGGGTTCAGACATCAGCCACCTGTTGTTGTGGTTCAGTGGTAAAGTCCATGTGTGCCATGTGGGAATCATGGGTTCGATTTCTGGAGGTGCATATAACTATAGCCATAGAGGTATCAAACATCTGGACTTAGCCTGGCCTTTGGATTCTGTCTCAATGGTCTAAAAAGGGAGGATGGAAGGTCTGAGCAGTCTCTACTCTTCTGTGGTCCTCCTAGGTGTAGATGTTGAAGGTCTGGGTAGCCTTTCATACATACACCATGATCCAATAGGATTAACAGTTGCCTGCTGTATACCTTAGTCACATTTGCTGGTTAGGTCTCCTCTGGCTAAAACGTTAGCAAAGGCTTTGTGTGAGCAATATATAGATCAATGCTCCAGTGAGGCCTACAACCAGGTAGGCTAGAGAGGATAAAATAAGTGTAAAATTCCTTGAACTATCATAAAGGGGGAGACACAAAAATGAGTGAGATTTATTGCCATGAATAACAGCCAAAACCCTGGAACAAGATTACCAATTGAGTATTGTAACCTGAAATAGTCCAAGGCTGTAAAAGAGAGACTTTTTATACTGGGCAATTATTTTGGGGTGGAGGGCAGCTTACTGAGTTTTAGCAAGCTGTCGAGGGCTTCATGGGTAGCCCCACCCCTTGATGGGTGCCCTATTCCCTGGTTGCCATCTTGTGACTGGAAGTCCCACCCCCTAACCTTTGCCACCAGAAGGCCCTCACCTTGCCCCCAGAAATACTCCTTTCAGCAAGGGGGTTTGCCCTCTCAGAACCAGAAAAATACCAAATTATATTCTAAAAATTAAACATCTACAACATTCATTAATTTGATTTTAAAATATAGTTTTGTCCTGATTTACATGTATTTTTGCAGTGTACATAGAGGTGATGATATATAATAGCTTAAAATGAAGTCTTACTCTTGTATATTGTGGGTGTGTGTGGGTATTTGTGGTGTGGGGGAGGGTGTGGATGTGTCTATGGGGGGTGGATGGGGTGGGGGTGGAGTGAGGGAGCATGTGGGTATGCGTGTGGATATGTGGGGCATAGGTGGGTATGGGGTTTGTGGGGGAAAGGGTGGCTGAAGTGTGTGAGGGGGTGTGGGTCTGCGTGTATAGCAGTGTGAGGGGGGTGTGGGTGCATGTGTCTGGTGGGGTGTGTGTGGGACTCGCCCTACAAACATATACACACACAGTCCCTCCCTATGCACACACACAAACCGTGCAATGCAGCCAGGAGCCACGTGGTGCTGGAGCCATACAGGGGCAGGAAGGTAGGGAAATGGCTGGGCTGCTGCATACTGCTGCTTGCTCCCCCTGAACCCTACTGCCCCTGGTTCCTGTCATCTTTGACAGGCAGCCAGGAGCAAATAAATTTTCTAAATTTTTTAGGGGCCCCATGGGCTGGATAGAATGGCCTGGTGGGCTGGATTTTGTCCGCCTCTGTTTTATACCTTAAAATAGCTTGCAGAAGAGGGGATAAATTCCCATATATTATAGGGTTGAGAACTCTGAAATCCATATTTCAGTTCTCAACCCTATAATATATACAAATGGTATATATATAGACATAAGAGATGTATGCATTTATGGGAGATGTGATTCCAGGTTATGAGAGACAGAGTTGAGGAAAACATTTACTCCTAGGGAAATGCTCCCAAATAGCAAGAATAGCTAAAAGCAGCTATTACTGTAGAACAAGTAAATAGATTCAACCTAAAGAAACAGGCAGTAGGACAGAGAGACTGATTGAGAATGCAGATACAATGGACCAGTGTGTATGTTTTGGAAAGCAACAAAAAATCAGGAAGAAAAATACCCACTCTGAGGGCAACTATGCAAAGAATATAGGTTGCAGACCCATTTTATGTGCCCAAATGAGCTAGGAAAACATAACAATGTGAAGTCTTATTTTAAGGACATGACAGGGCAGGCTGATGTTTGAAGTAGACCGCCGCCATCTGCATTCCATACGGCCACTGAAATGGAGCCCCTGATGGCAAGGAGGGTTGCCATATTGCACTGGGTAAGATGTCTAGGAGCAGTACAGGCAGTCCTCGATTTACAACGTTTCGAGTTACAATCTTTCACAAGTCACTGTGTCACCCATCTCCCTGGAGAACGTCTGTCCAAACTTCCTTGGACACTTTCTTTAAGAAAGCAGACTAGACTCCAGAAAAACCTGCAGCCAAGACTCCTGAGAAGAATCCAGCCAAGAACCCTTCAAAAAGTCTAGCAAAGTCACCTCGAAGTCCTTCCAAATCAATATGATTGCTATTTACAATATAAATACATTAATGTAGCTATATTACTCATCTATAATTGATTGAGTACAAAATTCTGGGTTATTTTTGGTGAAAACAGGGTATTGGGCCTTGATTCAGGAACCAAGCCCCGATTTATAACCTTGTTTCCTATGGGAAAATCAGTTCCAAGTTACATTTTGACTTAAGACGCAGTTTTCAGAAACCAATTGTGTCGTAAGTCCGAGGACTGCCTGTGTAGTCCCAGAAATTAATTATCAGTAGAAAAGCTCTTGGGACTCGTGATATTAATGTAGGACAGTTGCATACGTGTCAAGGATAAAGGAAATTCAAGGCCATAGGATCAAGCGTAGAGTCTGAGAGTGGAATATTGGGGTGATTGCAGCCAAATTGAAGCTGAAAACAGGGCCTCCACATCAAAGATCTGGTGATTTCTGAGGGAGTGTGGTAGGACCCTGTGGAACTGAGTGTCATTGAAAGAAATAACCATACCAGAGGATGTGAAGTGATTTAGTGATGTATAGGGAAGGCCAACTATCCTTCAAGTTTCTGAGCCCACTATGAGCCCTTCAGACAGTTAATAGACAATAGTGCCCCCAGGGAATGGTCAGAAACCCTGACATTTAATGAAGACCAATCACAAATAAGGTATAATCTATGATATACTCCAAACATTCAGAGCAACTGTAGGCCCCAGGAGGCCTAGGAGTGACACTGACACAAAGCAAGTAGGCCACGGCATTTGCCAGCAGAGCCCTCAAACATAAAATGGATAGGTTCATAGACACAAGTTGCTACTTGTCAGTGTTGTGCAAAATATAACTATTCCACCTATTTACCTCTGTTCACATAGTGAATGTGCAATTCAGTCATAGGCCTTTAGAAAGCATCAGGAAGCTGCTACTGCTGAGTAGCACTGTTTTGCTCCAACTTTTGTTTCGACATTTTGACGGAACAGTGTTTTGTTTTGAGTTTAATTTTGTTTCGAAAGCTCTGTTCTGTTTCGTTTCGTCAAAACAGTTTTTCTGTTTTGATGTTTCGCCCATTGCCTGTAATGGGGAAGCACGAAACTAAAGGAGGAGGAGCTTTCTGTGATCCCAGGCAGATCGGGGCCCGCACCCCGGGGGAGGAGTCTGGCAGAGCCCCCGCAGAACTCCCGGGGCTGTGGGCAGGAGGCTGCCCCTGCTGCCTGGGACTGGCGTTGGGACCTAAGCCGGTGGCGGGAGGCAGAACGCAGCCCCAGCGCGTTCTGCTTCCTCCCACCAGGCTCAGTTCCACAGGGCTCCAAGCAGCTGGGAACAGAGCCCGGGTGAGGGCAGAGTGCAGCCTTGGGGCAGCACCCTGCATCCCTCCACTAGGCTGCAAGCTGCTGGGACCTGAGCCTGGTGCAGGGAGCAGAGCACAGCCCCTGGGCTGGACCCAACCCCTGCACCAGGCTGCAAGCAGCTGGGAGCCAAGCCCAGTGTGGGGGGGGACAGAGCACAGCCCCCAGGCTGTGCCCTGCTCCAGGCTGCAAGCAGCTGGGACCAGAGCCTGGGGACTGTGCTTCCCCCGCCCGGCTCAGTGCCCAGGTGCTTGCAGCCCAGTGGAGGAGGCAGGGCGCAGGCCCGGCAATGCTTTGCCTCCCTCCACCGGGCTTGGCACCCAGCGGCTTATAGCCCCATGGAACTCAGCCCAGTGGTGGGAGGTGGAGTGTAGCCCCAGGTCTCCCTGCCTCCCACCACTGGGATGAGCTCTGTGGGGCTGCTGGTACTGATCAGAGTGCAGCCTTGTGGTGGGAGGCGAGGAGAGCCAGGGCTGCACTCCCCTGTGTCCCACCACCTGGCTGCTGCTTCGAAACTCGAAACTTTTGAAACGTTTCGACTGGCCTTGTTTCATTTTGATTTTGCTGTTTCAAGCTCAAAAAAGTTGAAATAGTGCTGAAATGAAACAGCTGGCGAAATTTCACAGAGCCCTACTGCTGAGTGCATACAGGCAATTACAGTGCATGCTACTGAGCCTTCAGCACTATGTTGTGTCCGTAAGGTACTGCTAAGCTAAGTCATCACAAGGGTTAGGATGGGTACATTCAGCTCAGTACATCATACCATGGATTAGGAGGCAGTTTTTCAAAATACTACACTACCTTTGCATCTCAAAGATGCAACAGGCAATAAAACTATTATGCTCTGGAGCTGGCCACATTATAAGGTTATCAAATGACAAATGAGCGGCGTGTACAAGAAGGAATTTTATTTAGAGGGGATTGAACAGTAAGCCTAGCAGGTATAAGGGCTGACATCAAAGAAAACCACACCTGGGGATAGAAGCAAGCCTGACGTACCACAGAGTGTATCTGTTGTCCAGGCATTAATGCCCAGTTGAGTACAAAGAAGCCTATGAAACAACAGTCTGACCCTGGGGGAACTTTGGAACAGATCTGCTCACTTTTAATGATAGGAATTGTGTGGTCAAAGTATACTACAATTTTTCAGGGGTGGACTTATTTGGAGGACAAGAGCAATAATATGGAAACTAAATGCACATCGTGCCTGGCACACATTTCTCAGGAAAAGGGTCACAATACACTGCAACAGAATTCAAACAATCCAGCTCCAAAATGGTAGGTGAAGCCCAAGGTGCAGTGTTCCCGCTAAGCTGTGTGGAGTGCGCGGCCACACAGGTGCTCTCATGCCATGCAGCCGCGCACACCACACAACTTAGAGAGAATGCTGCCCAGGTGTATCCCCTGTGTACTCACAAAGTAATAGGAAAGTTATGTTTCATAGATTCCTAGATGTTAGGGGCTGGAAGGGATCTCTTGAGATAGTCAGGTCCAGCCCCCCTGCGCTTGGCCAGGAAAGACTGCTGGAGTCAGATGACCCCAACAAGGTGAGCGTCCAGATGTTTTTTGAAGATATCCAGAATAGGTGATTGCACCACCATTGGGGGGGAGTCTATTCCACACCCTGGATACTTGAGTTGTAAATAAATTTTTCCTTATGTCTAATCTAAAGCTGTCTTCTAGCAATTTATGACCATTAGTCCTAGTCTTCCCCTGGGGAGCCCTGGTGAACAGAAGTTCCCTCAGTCCCTGATATATGCCCCTTACATACTTATAGGTTGCTACCAAGTCCCATCTGAATCTTCTCTTCTCCAGGCTGAACAAATCCATGTCTCTCAGCCTCTCATCATATGCCCTGCTCTCCATACCTCTAACCATATGCATAGCCCTCCTTTGGACCCTCTCAAGTCTCTCCACATCCTTCCTGAAGGATGGTGCCCAGAACTGGATGCAGTACTCCAGCTGTGGCCTAACCAAGGCCAAGTAAAGCAGGGGGAGGACATCCTTAGTCTTGTTTGAGATGCATCGATAGATGCATGCTAGTGTTGTGTTTGCTTTGCCAGCTACGACATCACATTGATGGCTCAAGTTCATTCTATGGTCTATCACAGGGGTAGGCAACATTTTTTGGCCAGAGTGCCAAAAACCCCACAATGTCTACCTTGGAAGGTGCAGGAGTTCCAGCATGCCAGAAAAACAAAATTGGGGGTGGGGGGGGTATATGTCAGGACGCACTGCATATTAGTATGTTTAATAATCATAGATGTTGCCTTTGTTGTTGTGTATTCCTTTTTTGTTGAACATGTTGCAGTGAGAGAGAGAGAAGCAGACACATACACACATGCACACAGAGAACCACATGCACAAACACAAAGAACCAGAACACACCCAGAACAGACATATGCACACACACATCCAGAACCAGACCGAGGCAGACAAACACAAAACCAGGTGCACGGAGCCATGCTCCTGGGCCACTGGACAAAGTCCAACCCAACAATGCACTGGTCGTGCCAGAGCCCCTGTGCTTCCCTGGAGAGCCAGGCCCCAGGCTGCAGCACAGCAGGCGGAGGCCCTGGCCCGGAGCCTGCCCATCAGCCCAACCACCCACCCACCCCGCACAGGTAAGCCCACAAAAGGTGCGGTGCTCCTGGCAAGGGGCAGTGCTAACCTCATCCTGGTCGGGGGGCTGGGCCAGGGCTGGGCTCGGAGCAGGTGGGAGTCAGGCAGGCTCAGTTGTCATCCTTGCTGCAAGCAGCCTGGGCTCCATGGTTGGCAGTAGCTACTAGAGCCTGGGCTGGCTGCAGCTGGGAGGCTACAAACGGCTGCTCCGGGCTCTGGCATCAGCTCCATACTGGCGGGTGCACATGCACCTCAAAGCAGACAGTGGGGCTAGGGCCTGAGGCAGCACAGCCCTCCCGCTGTCCGCTCTGGGGTGCACGTGCATTCACCGCCAGCATGGAGCTGATGCCAAGCCTGCCCGCTGCCTGCTGCAGCTGCCCAGAGCCCAGGTTCGCTACAAATAGTTGCACCAGGCTCCAGAGCCCAGCCATCAGCTCTGTGGTGGCAGTGGGGGAGAGGCTGGGCTTGCGCTGCCTCAGGCCGCTCCCCCACCATCCGCTCCAAGGCGCGCGTGCACCCGCCAGTATGGAGCTAATGCCGGAGCCTGGAGCAGATGTTTGCAGCCTCCTGGCTGCAACTGGCCCAGGCTCTGGGTAGCTGCTGTCAACCACGGAGCCTGGTCCGCTTGCAGCAGGGCTTGCAGCTGCCCACCAGGGCTTCGTGGCTGGCAGCAGCTGCCTAGAACCCAAACTGGTGGTGGTGTGCCAAGCAAAATGGCCTCATGTGCCGTGCTCAGCACATGTGCTGGGGGTTGCTGACCCCTGGTCTATCAAGACCCTGAGGTCTCTTTCAGTTGTAGCACTAGTAAGTGTAGTGCTGCTGAGCCTTTAAGCATGATGCAGGTTGTTTCACCCCAGGTGGAGCACCTTATACTTTTTGGTGTTGAACATCATCAGGTTTTGATCCACCCACCTTGCGAGCCTGTCCAGGTCAGCCTGTATCCCCAGCCTATCCTCCATCCTGACCACAGTCCCCCATAATTTGGTGTCATCTGTGAACTTTATCGAGTTCTGCAGTTCCCCAATTTGACCATGAACACATTGTGGGAGCCCAAGTCAAAGATTTTTTTGAAATCCAAGTATATGACATCAACCTCATCTTTCTTGTTGGTAATCAGAACAGACAAAAGACAAATTGAAAGAGGCAGGAAGGACCATACAACACACCTTGTTGTAGACTAAAATAGCACAGGGACCAATTGCCTGGAAAACTAGAACTTTGCTTGCTGTGGGGGGACACACACAGAGTAACATCTGCGAGGCATGGGACCTGTGGCAAGGAGGTTGGAGCGGGTATTAAGGCCCTTGTCAGCAGGGCAAGTAATGGGTAGCTGCCTTAGTAACAACTCTCATATTTTTCCATCAAGGTGTGGCAGGTGAGTGAAGTGGGTGGTTACCCCAGGAGCAGGGCTGCTGGTGGAGACCTAATGAGGAGGCCACCCTGTTACAGAGTGAACATGTTCCCACAAACAGATGAGTTATTTCTAAATATGGAACTTAATTCCTGAAATCGCTTAGACATTTGTGAAAAATTAGACACCAGGAACATTTTTTTTACTGCTCCTACTTGCATTGCTTGTGCAATCATTCCCTAAAAAGAGGCACCTTTACTCTATAGACTGTCATGCACTGAAATAGCAGCTGCCAAAGTGCCTGCCAGTATGCATGATTCTCCATTTTTCATGCATAAATATAATTTATGGAAAAGCCACTGTGTAAGCATGTGTTGTTTCTAAACGTTTGTGTCCCAGCCACCAGCGGAGGGTTCGGGATTGAGAGAGTGGTCAGGGGTAAAAAGGTAAGAAAGGTTTATTGACTTAACAAACACACACAACTACACGTAATATAATAAGACAACAATGACAGACAATAACAATTCGCGTCGGCAACTTAAAAGCGGTCCCCTCTGATGCCTGATGTACGACAAGTTCCTCTTCTACAAAGCTCAGTGAAGTCAGGTGTCCCCGATCAGCGCTGTCCGAGGAGTACCAGGAAGGACCCTGGTATTCAGTCCTCATGCTTCTTGAGATCCACTGGCCCACCGAATCCAGGTCAGCAGCTAATTTTAAATCAGAAGCTTCTCTCAGACTGCTGCATCTTCTGTCTAATGATTTCCAGATGTGCTAGCCAATTTATAACTTCTGAGCTATGCTGATAACTTACAGCCATTCACATTTTCACACTACAAACTTTCCTTAGTACTGACCAATAGCAGTACAAGCCTTTGCATTCTTCTGATAAGGTTAATTTTGACTATGCCACAAGGCCTACTACTACTTCTACAAGGCCTTGCTAAATTTACTAGGCCTTACTATATACAAGGCCTCACTAATCTTCGACTTTAATTAGGCTCTTAGCAGCAACATACAATGTACAATATCTAAACAAACAACAAAAACACCTGGTCTAATCCTCACAGAGCGCTCAGCAAGCACCTTTATCACACAGACATAGTTTTCAGCTGTCACAGTCTGTCCCACACCTCCCTCCAGATCTTGAAATATCTCAACACACCAAAACAATCAATGTTATTTAAAGATGATTCTTGTGCATTTTAATATTCTCCCAGTTTGCATACTTGACATAAGCAGGCAGGCTGAGGAGACTGCAAAATATGCATTCTTTAATCCAGACAAAGCTGGCCAGTCTAATTTTAAGCATACTTGCACTGACTTTGTCAGAACTCCATTAGAAATCTATAGAAATACCGCATTCTATTAGAAATAGATAATCCATTTTCCTGTCAGGTAAAAAAGGAAAGAAATGAACATGCACATATTTTTCTAGTTATTTTATTTTTATCTTTCTCTTTTGCTTGATTTTTCATTTTTTTATGTTTATTTCTTGGATTTATCATATTTGATAGTAAAGAAATTGACTTAAAGGAGACTGCCTTGTATAGATACTTTGCACCAGAAAACCAATCAGCAAATGTTGTACAAGAATCACCCTTGCCACCAAGAAAAGATGGAACAACGGGCCTGGATGCACAAATGGTGAATGTCCAGCTGGAAAGCTGGCTGCCATGGGTCTCTCTCTGTAAGCAGCTCTCTTAATACTGATCCAATTTCCTTTCCCCAAGCACAAGGTCTTCTCACTTGGATACATGGAGCAGGAAACAATGGACACCCTAGTGTTGTGCTGGCAGAACTGCTTTGGTTAATTAAGCTGTTTGTTTTTACGTGTATATACAAGGGTCTGGGCCCAGTTTTAGAGGATGAAGGTGCCTGGTGCCAGTAGAGGGAATCCCCCCTGCTCCTAAGGAAAATTCAGTGCACACACTTCAGAAGACACCCCAAAACCCTGCCCAGCCTCATCCTTGTGATGTCCCTCACTGGCTCCTAGCTTCCCCAGGGAGCCGGGAAAGGTACACGCGCGGCAGGGTCGGCTCGAGTACACAGGCAGGACCTTTTGTTGCTTTCTGGGCAGGGTCAATGAGCCCCCGCGTGACCCTCCGTGCTGCCAGGGCCAAAGCTGCCAACACCCCGCTGAGCCCCACAGGCACGATCCCTGTGTTGTGACTGACAGCCTGGGAGGAGACCTCCAGGCCGGCAGAGGGCGGCCGCCTCCACCACTGCTGTCCCCCGTGCTCCTGCACCGGAAGGGAGGGAGGCAGCGTGGCCTCCGTGGAAGTGTCGGGATTTGCGGCTGCTGCTCGGGTGTGGTGAGTTGCGGGGCCGGGACGCGGCTGCTGGAGGCTGTGCGGGCGCGGGCTGGTGAGCTCGCGGCTGCTTGGAACGTTCCCGGCCCGAGCGTCCCAGCCGCGCTGGCGCTGGGCGAGCCGGCTCGCTCCTCACGTAGGCCCTGGGCTCGCCTGGATGCTAGGCAGAGAAGGCAGGTGCGATTGCGGCGCTGATCTCCTTGTTCCCCCTCGGCAGCTGTGCCTTGTGCTGGGTTTCGTACCCAGCCTCGGTTATGGCTGCAGGACTCTGCAGGGAGGTTAGTTCTGGTACCCAGCCTCCTCTTGGGTCTTTTGTCAGGTAGTGTTTTCTGTTTGGGAGCAGACTTCATTACAGTGGGGGGTGGATCTGCCTCGGCTCTTAGAGCAGGTCCTCTAGGGCCTCTGCCGTGCTACAGGCTGGGCACTCCCAACACTGCAGGCTCTCGCCTTTATTCATGATCAAGCAGCAGCCTTCCTCTGTCCTGTTCCTGTTGAGACTTTGATGGGACTTGGCACGTGAGGGTACTGACACACAGCGTGTTTATTCTGGTGGAACCTGCCTTTCTGCCACACTGGAATGGATGTATAAGTGGCTGCAGACAGATGAACACGGACATTTGGTTCTCCCTGACTTGTGCTACTGATGGCATGGTGAGGTAGGGGAGTGTGTATAATAGAAGTATTGGCATAGTAGAATGTGATCCTTTAGTTGTTCTCTACTCTTTTTTTCTTACCGGCAAAGAGAGTGGATTATTCGTTTGAGTTGCCCAATGTACAGCTTTTTCAGTTATTCGGGGGGGGGGGGGGGGGGTTGTTTCAATTTGGGGGGGGGGGGGGGGAGGGTCTCAATATATTTTATTGTTGATGTTGGAGAGAATGATGTGGTAAACTTCTAGTTCTAGTAATAGCTTTACTAAACAGATAGAAAATACAGCCTTTTCTCATGTACACATGCTCCCTTTTCCCAAAAACTAGCTGCTGGAAATTGTGTGCATTATACACGGGGACCTTATTGATTCTCAATTTTACGGATTTGGTGAAAATCACAAAATTAGGCATTGTCTGCAAAATCCCGGGGCAGGGGGACTAAAAATAAAATGCTCATGGCTGCTGCAGCTTGGCCATGCAGCCCACCTAGAGGGGCCACCACTGGTGAGAAGGGGAACCCCTCACTGCTGATTGGCCTGTTGTGTGGCCCTGCCCCTCTCTGCCAATCAGTGGTGAAGGGCAGGCCCACATAATGAACAGCCCTCTCGGTGAGTCAGCAGTGAGGGGAGGGGCCTCATGATGGACAACACGCTCAACCAATCAGCAGTGAGGGAGAGCTCCTCGCTGCAGGCTCGGGGCTGGGAGCTGTGCGGGCCTCTTCCTCGTTGTGGGGCTGGGCCAGGGCTGCGCTTGGACCGGGTGGAGGCAGGGCAGTTGGTGGCAGCACTATGCTGTGGCTTTGGGGAATTTTGGGGTGGCTATAGCCACCGTGTAGCATCTCCTCCCAGTGCTGCCAGTGCCATCTGGCCTGAGCACAGCCATAACCCAGCCCACCCGCTGGGAATGGGTCAGCATGGTCCCTGGCCCTAAGCCTGCAGTGGGCAGCCTGCCCTCACCCGACGCACCAATCCGGGGGGGGCACATGACCCCCATGCCTCCCTCAGTGGTGCATGCGGTGGCGGGGAGCCTTCCTTACTCCATGCCCCCTGGATGAGCTGCCCATGGTTCAGTCCTGCTCCCAGCAGGGTCACATTCACTGCCCTGGTTGCACAGTGCTTGCTGCCCCACTCCCTCCCTCACCATGGGGGCCTCAGTCTGCACCCCCACCTCCTTTCCTCCCCTCCCCACAGGCTTACCATTTGGACAGTGTTCTCCAAGCTGCCTGGTTGCATTCCTGGTTGCACACATGCACGCAGCATTTATCGGTGACATTATCAGCTACACTGGCCAAAAAATGCCAATTGCCGATAACATTTATTTTCTTTTTATCGGTGCCAATCCAATATAGACCAATATATTGGTGCACCTCTAGTGAACACTTAAACTACAAAGCAGGGAGCACTGAAGCAAAACATAACTCTCTCTGTATACACAGTTATTTCATAGTGGGGTAAAGCGGACTCTTAATTTACCGAAAAAAAAAAAATGGATTCCTGTAACCCCGTTTCTTTTTTTATACTGCTACCATCTTACCATTTGTCGGGAATCAGAGCAGCGGCCAGTCAGCTGCTTGCTGACTCCTGGAGCCGGGCCGTAAACCTTTTGCCTCAACAGGCGGGTAGTGATGGATGGGGTGAAATTAACCAGGCATAGACGCGTGTTGGTTACAGGAGATTGTTTACTTACGTC
>NW_005842258.1:279040-298569 GCF_000455745.1 Alligator sinensis | reverse complement strand
GGAGCCGCGTTGACGGGAAGAGATTGATGATTGATCAAGTCACCAATTTACTCTGATGCTTGTGTTCAGAGGTCTTCGATTTAGGTGGAAGTTGTTAAACTATTTATAGACAGAGGTAACTAACGGAGGCGTCCAATGATGGACTGCTATGTGGAATCTTTAATTATCTGGCAAGCAGCAGTTCTTTGTGCTCTCAGGTTGCTATCAGGTTACAAGGTAGTGGGTCAGGTTTTCTGTCTGATACGTGAGAGGGGTCTGAGCTTGCTTCTTGACCAATTGCAGGGATTTATGACAGGGCTATCCCCTTTTACTCTGACCAATCATAAATCACGCCTAAGTTTCGTTTCTTGGTTGTGATGTGGGCATAAATGTAAGTTTCTTGCTTGGATTTTGTTTTTTTTTCCAGGAACTTCCGGACAGAGATTTCTTTAACCCTTAATTGACTGCTTGTTAGTGACATGGGCACTGATTAATTTGGTTGTGACACCATTCCCTACATTTTCTCATAGCATGTTTCTTCCCCTGGCTGTTTAAAGATAGGAAAATGCAGCAAAAGCAAGTGTTTGCTTCCTGTAGGAGATGGCATTGCAGAATGCACTTGCCCACTGATGAAAAACATCTTTCCCATGCTGTGTGTGTGTTTAATGATAGCTTCTATCCAGTTGTCTTGGAAGGACTGGAAGATACCGAGTATATTTCAGAGCAGTTTTTCCCTCCACTATTGTATTTCTGTTCTCATGGCTTAAAACTGCACTGTCTTTTAGTTCCAAGAGACAAGGACATTTTGTGCTATCGTTTGGACCAACTGTATAGTGGAGAGAGCTGTTCAGTTGGGAGACTTAAGGAAGGGCACATAGGGTAGTTTTACACATGCTCTGACACATTCTGATTAGAAAAGTGTCATTGCAGATTCAATCTTGAGTAATCGAGTCTGCTGGAGCGTTTTAATCAGAATGCTCCAGTTTGCTGCAGCATCTTGCATATTAAGCTTATCATTCAACATGCTTTAGTTAAAGTGCCCCTGCCACCATTTTGAAATGCAGGGACACTGAATGCACAAAACACTATGGGCATTTTAGTTAGAGCGGCTCCCAAGAGCTGCTTTAAAACGCTGCCTCTACCCTAACCCTGGAGCACGTGTACAGATGCCCTCACGCTTGAAAGCTTGTGCAGCAGCTTTCCCAACTATATAGTTGGTCCAATAAAAGATCACTAAAATTCCTTGCCCCTCGTACATTTCCTGGACCATCATAGCAACACTACCATTCCAGCCCTATTCTGTCTTTAAGTTAAATCCCGTAGGATAGGTTGAGCTCCAGAGGAGACATGGTAATTTTTTTTTTAATTTATTTTGCTATCATCTTTTGATTTTTAAAGTGACACTATCAACTTTGAATTTTATTATACTGCTACTGTTACTAATTTTACCAGGGGCCTGAAATGATCTGACTCATTCTACAAGGCATGGTGTCACTGATTGTATGCAGAGTGCTGGGAAGTAAAACCATTGACATTTTTCTCAGTTTCTTTCAGTTGTGTCTGAATGGAAAACATTTGATTGGGAGTGTGATTTATTTTTCTTTTAAACTAGTAGTGTCAGTTTTTTGAAGACTTACTGGTTTGCATGCAGCAGACTACAGAGACTCTCAGAGTTTGGTTCTTAGCAAAAAGTGTAGAGTTTTCTATACATAACTCTTTGGAAAAAGAGACTATCTGTGTCTTTGTATGTTGTCTTCCAAAGTGGAGGCCTGGACTACAATATTTATAATAATCTTTGACTGTAACCATCTTTATCCCTTTCCGGTGTCTAAAACAATGTTTTTATATCACTATTTAGTCAATTAAAAAAAACAAACAAAACCTTCCCCACAGTAGAATTGCAGCAGTTGGTGCTCCCTTGCCCTACCCTTCCTTTCTCTAGAGAGGCTGGTTTTGATTTCTTTGTCTTCACATGCTTCCTTTTTTTCAGGTTCCAATCATGGCAGCTTACACTTGCATCACTTGTCGTGTGGCTTTCAAGGATGCTGATATTCAACGTGCTCATTACAAAACTGACTGGCACAGGTATAACCTGAAGCGGAAGGTTGCTGACATGCCTCCCATCACTGCCGAGAACTTCCAAGAGCGCGTCCTAGCTCAGAGGGCGGTGGCAGAGGAGCAGAGCAAAATCACTGCCACGTACTGTACAGCCTGCAGCAAGCGGTTCTCCACTTTCAATGCTTATGAGAATCACCTGAAGTCCAAGAAGCACCTGGAGCTTGAGAAGAAAGCTGTTGAGGCCATCAGCAAGAAGGTGGAAACCTTAAATGAGAAAAACCTGGAGAAGGGGCTGGTCCCTGAAAACCTAAACAAAGATGCCATGAATGCAGCCATTCAGCAAGCCATCAGGCCCCAGCCATCTTCCTCGCCAAAGAAGATACCCTTTCTTCCCAGTGACACAAGCAGCTCTCCAGCTCCTGCTGGAGGTCCCAGTCTCTCTCAGAGCAGAGAGCGACTGGAAAAGCCTCCTCGGATCCAGTGGTTTGAACAACAGGCAAAAAAGTTGGCGAAACAGCAAGTAGAACAGGAGGAAGAAGATGAAGATATGGAGGAAGGCAAGAACCAGCAAGCAGGTAGAAGGTGGCTTGGGCTATAGCAAGTGTTGGTTGGTTTTTTGGGTAAAAGTGTCTCATTTTTGTTTTGTTTTAAAAAACGTCTCCAAGGCATAAAAAGGCTCTTTTACCACTTCATGTTTAAACTTTGTAGTCTTAAAAAAATGCAGATTTCTGTAGCAGGGCAGAGCAAAATATAATGTTCTTTACTAAATGTTTGGTCTTCATAATCCTGGACCTCAGTGAGTGGTGGGAATAAGGGGATGCTAAATTTTGCGGGCAGTTAATTTGCTGGATAAACTATTATTAACATGCAGTTGCCAATGGGAGTTTTCAGAAGAAAGCCTACACTGAGGAAGATAGCACAAAAATGTTCTGGCCATGAAAATGGAAAAAAACAGTCAGCATTTAGTGGCCAACATCTCATCCATCATTTTATTTTCCTATTTCAGAGTGAATAGGGAAGTTTTGCAGTTGCTAAGGAATAGAGGTCACTTTTTCCTTTCTCTGTCTGTTGCTGCCTTTTGATGCATAGGAGCAGTCCATGAAGCTTACTCTGTTAGAGCAGTTGTATGCTAGTGTGATTTCATTGACAGCTTGAGGAATCGGGCCCCATCTGTTTTAACGGCTAGGCCACTTGTCAGCCTGTTGTAGGGGTAATGCACATTTCTGAATTTGGATCTTGGAAGGGATGTAAAGCAAGAGCCAACTTGTAACTTTCCTGTATTAATGTATTATTACTAAAAAGTGGCACTGAATCTCAGTAAGTTATTTAATCTTTTCGCATCAAATGCTTAATGTTTTCTATTGGTGCTGTTTATTCACCAAATCACATTCTGAAAGTATTTTCAGTTCCAGGTTTTTTAAGCGAGAATTACACTTAAAATACATAGTTCCATCTGGGCAGGCAGTTTTTTCTGCCCAGCTGGATCAGGCCTCAGCGTGATCCAGCTGTGTGGGAGCAGAGCCCAGTCCCTCTGTGTGGGGCTGTCCCAGCCAGGGCTGATATATAGTGCATTGACTTGGAAAAATATGATGTAACCTGGTGTTTTCTGCATTAGAAGGCTGGGAGGATGTGTATTCAGATGAAGACTTAGAGGCTGAAGGTGCTGAGATGGAAGATGAGGAAGAAGATGAGCAGATTGACACTGAAGGAACACCAGCCATGGGTGCAATACCAGCCATGGACTGCTTGTTTTGTCTTCACCATTCAAGCTCTCTCATGAAAAACGTGGCCCACATGACAAAAGTCCACAGTTTCTTTATTCCAGATATAGAATACCTCATGGATCTCAAGGGGCTGATTAAGTACTTGGGTAAGTCTTTGAACCAGGATAAACATCCTGTATTCTTTCAGTAAATATCTCTGAGAGT
The DNA here is from genome assembly GCF_000455745.1 of Alligator sinensis. Lineage (NCBI taxonomy): Eukaryota > Metazoa > Chordata > Crocodylia > Alligatoridae > Alligator > Alligator sinensis. The sequence goes on along the minus strand of NW_005842258.1, from coordinate 294,604 downwards.
TGAGGCACAACTGCAGTGTCGTATGACAGTGGAACCCAGCCTTTTTGCACTGTGGGTCAGATGACTGGTCCTACCTCTTCTTGTGGGCCAGACCCTGTCTGTGGGCCTGATCCGGTACATGGTACTGGCCCAGCCTGAGCCTGATTTCATGTGGTTGGATTGGGCTCTGGCTGGGCCATTTCTGCCTAGCTGGATCAGGCCTCAGCTTGATCCAGCTGTGTGGGAGCAGAGCCCAGTCCCTCTGTGTGGGGCTGTCCCAGCCAGGGCTGATTTAGCCCTGTGGGGATTACTAATTTGGTGGTGGGGAGCAGTGGCAATATTAATTGCCAGCACTCTTCTGCCTCCAAATTTCTGGACCTGTGGGGGGACCTGCAAGCTGGATCTGGCCCATGAGCCGGAGATTGATCATCCCTGTCATATGGCATTGCTCATTTTCATGCAAATGCATGGCTTAATTCTAGTGGATATGGTATGGCTGTTTTTATATCAGACCCAGTTCAATTTTCGTTCTGTAACAGTGACCAGTACAGATGCCTCTGGGGGAGATGTGAGCAGCGTTTCCTCTAAGCTGTGCTCATGCCATGTTGCCAGGTGCGCCTGTGCAGCTGTGCACACCACACACCTTAGAGGGAACACTGGATGTGAGGTCCCCCTCCACAGTAAGCAGGTGTGGAATAATTGTGCTCTCATGTTAGTTTGTGGCCAGATTTCTAACAGTGAGCAGATTCCTGCATCAGTTTTGCAGTGCCTGAATCAACCAGTTGCTAAAATATTTACACTGAAAGTGCTCAGTCCTCAGATTTGCTCCTCCAGTAGTAAATGATGACATGGACATTTTCCAAACCACATCAGTTAAGCCAAGGTGGGAAAGCATAGTAGATGGAGTGATTACTCTGACCAAACTAGAATACTGTTAACCTCTGCTCTCTACAGCCACAAGGAGCAGCTATTGAGATGGACTTCTGGCACAGAAAGTGACTGTTTTGGATAAGCAAGTAAATGACCATAATTAAAGCATTTTATAGCATTTAATAGAAAACTGGGTGTTGCACTGGAAGGCTTTGCTTAGCATATTTTTGCTCTGTCATCTGAAATCTTCTTTAAACATACAGGCTTCTTCCTAGAGGAAGCCTTGTGGTTAGAGAACAGGGAAATCAGAGCTGTAATCTAATTCCTGGCAGTGATAGTTTTAACTTGGAGTAAGTCACTCATGCCTGCAGATCAACAACTACAGTTGATTAGCAGAGAGATTGTAAACTTCAAGCATTCTCTTTTTCCAGGAGAGAAAGTTGGCATTGGGAAGATCTGCCTGTGGTGTAATGAGAAGGGTAAATCCTTCTACTCGACAGAAGCTGTGCAGGCTCACATGAATGACAAAAGCCACTGTAAGCTCTTCATAGATGGGGATGCAGCCTTGGAATTTGCAGACTTCTATGATTTCAGGTAAGGAAGTTCTTTCTCCACCTTGCATGGACAGAAATGGAGAGAGAACTCATTCAAACTTAGAACCAGTTGCATCTACTACCAATCTTTTTAGCCACAAGGCCTCTTTCTGATATTTATTCTTGGGATACTAGTTAAAAAATATACTTGCTGGTCAGGAAACTTTCTTCGAATCAAAGTTACAATTGATTTCTAAAAACCTGTAAGCTTTTTCTTACTGTTCTTAATCTGTTAACACAATCTTTCCAAGTAAGCAGGTGCATTGCTACCATCAGTATTAACAATTAAAATGCTATCTTGTACGTCCAGTTGCTGATTTCAGTACAATACAATTAATTCCCTAGTGCTTTGTCCTGTTCAGTTTTCTGTACATCAGCAAAGGCCTTGAGGTTATAAAGAAATACAAAGGCCAAAGTGCATATCTTATATCATGGGGCTGCTGCCACATTAATAATGGTGGTAGAGTCCCCTACTGTAGATGCATCATATGTCAGCAGAAGATGAAGGGCAGGGGGCTGGTTGCTGCCAAAATGTTTCCAGTTTTCCAAACAACAGAAGCCTTCTTCAGCTGACTGCAGTTGCATATGCATGCAGTCGGTATGCTGGTTACCTTACACCAGAGCTTTCCAAACTTTTCATGTTGGTGACACACTTTTTAGACATGCATCATTTCGCGACACACTAATTCAGTTCTGGGGGAGGGGCCAAGGGAAGCAGACGCGAGTAAGGGAGCTCCGCGGTGCCCTTCCGCAAAATTTTCTGCATTTCGCGCGACACACCTACACACTGCCGCCGACACACTAATGTGTCGCGGCACACAGTTTGGAAAGCTCTGCCTTACGCTGTTGGATAGTTATTAGTGCTTTCTGAGACACGCTTACCCTAGAATAGAATGAATTAAATTGGGGTAGAGCTCTACATAGTGTCTGCTCCATACTTCCTGCAGAGTAAAGTCAAATTACTTGAAAGTAAAGGTAAGTTACAACAGTGTATCTGTTGTTTGTCTGCAGCTGTCATTAGCTGTAGCCATTTCTTCAATATGAACAGGCTCCCTGACACCAAAGGGTAAGGTGCCGTAACAGTGCCTACTGCCAACATGTATCTCCAGAGAGTTGTTTGTGTCCATGCCAGGCACTGGTATAATTTTATTCAAGAGCAGAACCTGAGCTAAATTATCCCCAGGAAAAGGTATTGTGTGTTTGCACTTGAAGCTTTTGTGTAGCTTTAATGTTTACTCCATTTTCTGTCCGTATCGTCTTAGAACAGTGGTGCTCAACCTTTTGGCCTTGCAGACCATGTAAGTGGGGCAAGGCTGGTCTGTAGGCCAGATCGAGCTTCATGTGCCAGGTTCAGGCTCTGGGACATGACAGCACCCCTTCCCTGCTTCCCCCTCAGGGAGCAGCCCTGGAGTTTAGCACTACCTTCTCTCACCCCTGTGTGCCAGGATTGATTCATGGGGGCCTGGCAGTACCCTCTCCCAGCCCAGTGCACAGATATAGTGTCCTGGCGGCCTGGCACTGTCCCCACTCACCCCTGCAGGCTGGGATTGTGTCCCAGGGGCCTGGTGCTGCCCCCCTCCCACAAGGATTGATCCCTGGGGGCCTGGCCTCACCCTTTCCCACTTCAGCACACTGGAATTGGGTCCCAGGGGCCCAGAACTATCCCTGCCCAGCCCTGCTTTCTGGAATTGGGCATCAGATACAGGGTGCAGGGCTCCCTGTGCACCTGGACATTTGGCAGAGGGGTAGTGGTGACACCACTGTCCCACCTCAAATTTACAGACCTGTAGGGAGCTCCACAGGCTGCGAGTTGAGCACCCCTGTCTTGGAAGAAGGAAGGGAGGAGCTGTTCTTGACTAAATGTCTATTTTGGGTTCTTAAACTTAGCAGGAGCTGATGTGAAGAGCTTTGGTCTAACATGTATGTATGTATGTCTGTATTTTCAAGCACAGGTGAAGGGAAGAGCTTTTGTTCAGCTATATTAATTTTGATCTTGAAAATGTCTGTCATGGTAGCAGTTGCTTTCCAAGCACTAGCTCGGAATTGCTGCAGACCCACCTGTTTGCTCTATGCTGCCTTTTCCTTAGCACCCATTTTGCAGCTTCATACTTTGTGCCACTGAATGGGGAGGAGGAAAGGCAATCTGTGATTACTGCCGATATTGAAACATGGGTATTGTGGTGAATCCCCTTCTTTAGATGGAGCCTGGCAGCTTTCTTGGTATTTGCAGATTTACAGCACGCCTGTTTTATGCAAAATGGTTCTAAAATGGGCTTTACCTGGTGATCACATGTCATATAGCTGCTGTTGCTGTTGTTTCACAGGACCAGTTACCCTGAATACAAGGAAGGGGAGGATGTGGAAATGTCTAAAGATCTCTCATCAGAGAAAAATTTAGAATACGACGATGACACGATGGAGCTGATTCTCCCTTCAGGTAGGCACAATAAAAATCCTCCATCAAAGATACCTTGTCACTCTGGAAGTGCTGTATTTGCAGTTATTGCAAGCAGGGACATGCTGTCAGGTAGATTCCATTTGCTGATGTGAAACAAATGGTTTTGCATCCAGTTGTCACTGGATTTTGTTATTTCTGTTTTCAAACTGAAGAATTGTTTTCTTTGTTTGAGTTTAGGTTATGCTTATTGGCTATCTGAAACTGCAATACAGAAGACTTCTTTTCCTGAGTTTGGTTGCCTCTGGCATTGTCTTTGGCTTCATTTTGTTGGGATTTTATGTTAACTTGACTCATTTTCCACTCATTTAAACTTTGACTCATTTACACCCAAGGAGCCTGTATATTTCAGTACAGTCCTTCTTGGAGAAGGTGTGAGTTTGCTAGGGTTTTTTCCCCAAAATAGTTTGGCATTATATGGCCTGGTCACATCAGTTTGACATGCATTAGCAATGACTTATTCAGATATTGATTTCCTTCTACATCGATAAGATATGCTGCACATTACATGCTATGCCATAAGCATGGTACTCTGCAATGGTGCTTGGATATACTCTATATATGTTTTAGTTCAGCCTTTTCTGGTACCCTGGGAAATACTGTTGTACTGTCTTTGAAGGGGGAGAAGATCACTTTTCCTGTCAGTCTTAGAGTTCTTAATCTGTCACTTGAAATGGGTAAGTTGTGGCACTCCCCATATGAGGGGGTGGTCTTCTTTAAAGATTATCTGTAGTGGGGGACACTGCCTTTGTGTACCCATTTGCTTTTTCATCTTTTATTCTATTTATAATGAATAAAGTGGGTGTGTAGCGGGGGCGGGGCAATTTGTGGCTTGGGTGCCACAAGGGGGTACAGGTCACTTCTGTATATGACACATGGCAGACTGTAGAGAGGACAGGCAGCACAGTGGCAGAGTAGGGAGCCGAAAGAGCAGCAGATTGCAGCAGGGGAACAGGATCAGTGTGGTATGTGAGGAGGGCATGAGGCTAATTTGTGGTATGCCTGCCAAAAAGATTGGCCCCTACTCATGTGTAGTGTGACTTTAATAGCCAGGATGGCTGGTTGGTTGGGATTTTTAACCCCAGAAAGGTAACAGCTCTTGGATTTTGTGTTCTTTTTTGTGGTGGACTCTGTAGGATCAGAGAACTAAAGTGGGATCTTTCTCAGCACTTAGTTAGAGGCCTGCATAACAACATGGAGAGAAGAGTTTTTTCCTTTGAAGTGGTTGAGTTAAAGCAGGGATGGGCAAAATATGGCCTGCAAGGCCATTCTATCTGGCCCATGAGGCCATTTTATCCGGCCCGCAGGGCCCCTAAAAAATTTAGAAAATTAATATTTATCTGCCCTTGGTCGTCTGGGGGTGCCTCACATCTGGCTGAACCCCTTCCTGGAGCACACGCGCTAGCCTGGGGTAAAAACTGTCACCACCCAGGGCTGGGCTTGATTCTGGCTCTGAAACCCCCTGCGTAACACAGACATAGTAGCCCTCAAGGGTACTTGACTCACTTCAAGTACTTGGGGATGCTTCCCTCCGTTGGAAGCACAAGTAGTGGTCTCCCTGAGTCAGCCAAACCAAGGGGACCCCAAGGCGTAATCTAGACCCACACCCAATAAGTCTCCCACGCTAGGTACAAAGGAGAACTTTATTGGTTACAAGCTGGGTAGGGTTGGAATAGGGTACAGGGTAGAGCAATATCAGAGAAATCCCATAGAACAAACTGGCATGGCTGGGTAGCCTTTGATCACCCATCTGAGTTACTGCAAGCTATATATCTAGTTAAATCTCAGGTAGCTTACAAGTATCATCCAGAGGCAGATGGAGATTTCCTCTGGAGGCAGGCAGTTCCTTGATCACGAGTTTTGAGAGAGAGCGCAAATTTCAGATGCTCCAGCTCTCCTCTCTCTCTCTCTGAGTATTTCTCATGGCTGCTGCCCCCTCCTTCTGGACAGTCCTTAACTTATATAGCTCCTATGACCTCATTTACCTGGTCCAATGGAGGCCAGCACATGTGGGCTGTCAGCCAACCAATTTGAAATGCATCACTAGTTGCTGGGCAGACTGGCAGTTCCTAGCTCCCCAGGGAGCCCAAGCCCCTCACCTAGCTTTGTGACGGAGCCCAAGCCCTGCACCCAGGTATGGGATGCCAGTCACATATGCAGAGGGAGCAGGTTCCCCCCTCCCCCCCCGGAATGTATCCAGCTCAGGTTACCTAAAGAGATAGGGTAAGGTGTGTACCCTCTGCAGGACCCATCTTAACCAAATTGTCACAGAGCAGAGTTTTTGGGGAGAAACAGAGTTGGCCTTTTGCCACAATCATCTTTGTCATCCCATCTGATCGATCGTATTTTTAAGGGAGATCTCAAAGGCTTAAGAGACGAAACCAATACAGAACTTCATGAGCCCCTATTGCTTATGGTAAAGTAGCAAAAAAGAGAAAAAAAGTACCCCGGTATTTTTAGTAGTGTTGTTCACCTTTTAGGTTTATGATGAGAAATTTGGGAAATAAGGTACCTGGAACGGCAAGCTACATTTCTCAATAAATGACGACAGCAAGTAAGGTGCTGCTGGTTAAGCTGTCCAAGGATCCATGATAGGAAACCATTAGGGGGCGGTGTGGGACTGGAAATGTTTTTTTTTGTTTGTTTTAATTCTAAAACATGTAGCCATAGGAAGGCAGACATCTCTGCAGAGGTTCTGTCTCTGTTTGTTGCATGGGAGTGTGATAAGGACTTCAGATAAACGTGTTTTTTATGGCATCAGCATATGGATCCAGAGTCTTAGGGAGTAGAGCTCAAGAGTTCATTTCTCCAGGCATCTATGTCCCAGCACTGAAGGCTTCATTTCTGGCACTGCCGAAGTAGATTTGGCTGGTGTGAAACACAGGTCACCTAGCATATGTGTTAACCTGCTACTTTAACAGCAGGAGTCTTTTTAAATTTATCTGATTGTGAGGCTTGTAGATAATTGCGCAAAGTGCAAGGACAGATTAACAGGGCATGGAAAAGAGCGCATTTAGGGAAATCAAAGTAATAAAAAATATAGTGTCAGGCCCTTCTTTGGCACTATGGATCTCCTCATTGTGATGACAAGCAGTAATTAAATGATTTTTGTGAAATCCAGTGGGTGATGAGCGCACATCCTGGCAGAGTACTTTTGAAAGGAAAAACCTAGATTTCATCATGATCTAGTAGGCAGGCAGGGGTGGCATGGTGGCAGTTTTTCCTTGAGGCTGTAATTAACTTGATCAGTGTTTCAGTGCTGTTACTAAGACAAACCATTCGTCCTGTTAATGAACATCAGTCTGCCTTACTTTGGGGAAACATAAAAGCTAATATTTTGCCAAACCACAGTTTGCAGTTGTCAACAAGATCAGAAAACAAACATTTGTTTGCTTGTAGCAGGTGCTCACCCTTATGGAAACAAGTCTATCCTTCAGCCGTGGTGGGAATTTGCCCTTCAAGCCTTTGTTTATATGTCATAGATTCATAGATGTAGTGTTGGAAGGGACCTTGTAGATCATCAAGTCTGACCCCATGCCCTGGCCAGGAGAGAAAACTGGAGATGTCAAGCCTCCTCTTAAAGACCCCCAGGGTAGGAGCCATTACCACTTCCCTTGGAAGTTGGATCCAGATTCTGGCCGCCTTGACTGAAGTAGTGCCTTTGGATGTCTAGTCTAAACCTAGTCTGTAACAATTTGTGGCCGTTATTCCTTGTTACTCTGGGGGGCACTGGGGGAAAACAGGGTCTCTCCCAAACTCTGCTGGTCCCCCCTAGTGAGTTTATAGACAGCCACCAGGTCCCCCCTCAGCCTTCTCTTGCGAAGGCTGAACAGGTTAAGGTCCCGTAGCCTCTCTTCGTAGGGTCTGCCCTGCTGTCCCTGGATCATGCGGGTGGCCCTCCTCTGGACTCTCTCAATGCTGTCCACATCCCTCCTGAAGTGCAGTGCCCAGAACTGAACACAGTACTCCAGCTGCGGCCTGACCAGTGTCGCATAGAGGGGGAGGATTACCTTCTTAGCCCTGCTTGATGCCTGTGGATGCACGACAAGGTACAGTTAGCCCTACTGACTGTGACCTTGCATTGTCGGCCCGTGTTCATCTTGGAGTCAATAATGACTCCAAGATCTCTTTCTGCCACCGTGCTTTTGGTATCATCAGCAAATTTAAACAGGCTGCTTTTTACCCTGTTGTCCAAGTCACTAATAAAAAAATTGAACAGTGTGGGCCCAAGGACCAAGCCCTGGGGGACTCCACTGCCCGCTACCCTCCAAGTCGAAAAAGACCCGTCCACCACTACCCTCTGAGTATGACCCTTCAGCCAATTTTCTATCCATCTGACTGTGTAGGCATTAGTGCCACAGTCACCTAGTTTTTTGATGAGAATGGGGTGGGAGGCAGTGTCAAAGGCCTTGCTGAAGTCCAGAAAGACTACATCCACCGCAACACCTGTGTCCGATGCTTTTGTGACCTGATCGTAGAAGGCAATCAGGTTGGTCTGACAGGACCTGCCCCTAATGAAACTGTGCTGGTTGCCCTTGAGCATCATCCCTGCTGCTGGCCCATCACAGATGTGCTCCTTGATGATCTTCTCAAAGAGTTTCCCCAGGATTGAAGTAAGACTAATGGGCCTATAGTTGCCTGGATCCTTCCTCTTCCCTTTTTTGAAGATGGGGACCACGCTGACTTTCTTCCAGTCATCTGGCACCTGGCCAGAGCGTCACGAGTGCTCGTAAAGCCGTGCCAGGGTCTCCACAGTAACCCCTGCCAATTCCCTCAACGTGTCAGCTTCTGATGTCCTGGATCCTGCAGTACCCAGGGCCAGATTAATGCAGAGGCAAACTAGGCACATGCCTAGGGGCCTAAGTGAAGCCCAGTTGTGCTTATTTTTCATATTATTGAGTGAAAAAGTAATACAAATATACAGTATTAAGTTAGGGGCTTATGAGTTTGTTTGCCCACTGAAAGGTTAATCTGGTCCTGGCAGTACCTGAAGACTTAAATCATGCTCACAAGAGTTCAAATGCGTATTGTACTCGTACTATGCAAGCTACAGTGTGCTTAGAATCTGGGGTCTGTACTAGATTTTTGTGGGCAGAGGGCTTTGCCTATTCACAGCAGTCACTTTATTTTCCCCATGTAGTTTCTTTTTACTACTTAACCAGCCACTCAAATTATCAGCATTCTTAAAAGATACAGGGATGGGGAATAATACTCCTTCCATCAAAGGACTAACACTCTGTGCCTTGTTTGTAATGAAACCAAGCTACTCTAGTAGCGGACCTCATGAGTGCTGTAAGGACTTTGTGATCTGTTTTGATAAGAAAATGTAGCAGGAAAGCTGTCTTGCAACACCTGAACCAGATAATGCGGTGATCAGCCTCTGCCTGGCATTTTTAGCAGATGGAAGCCTCTGTGCCATGGAACTGAAATGAATCCCTTGCGACTGTGGGGCCTTGCAAGTAATGATAATGCCCACACTTGGAATGGGTGTAGTCATTAGGTAGCACGTGAGGGGCCCATTTCCACCCTTCTCTTATGCAGTTCTGCACAGGTGAGATTTCATTGTTCCTTTCCATTTATTTGCAAGGAGCAGAGAACTTTACTGAGTATATTGAATCGCCATTAGCACATTGACCTTTAAAACAAGATCTGATGGCTTTCTAAATGAGAGCCTGTAGTTCAGTCAGAAGACATTGGACTCAAGGCAGGAATTACAGTGGAAATTTTAATGAGCTGTGCGAAGATGATCAGAAATGCTGCCTTTGGGCCTTAAGAATCTATCAGTTCTGGATCAGTAATTTTGGACCATCCATCTCCCTTGAATTTCCTGCCTTTCATTAAATTTTCAGAGAGCCAGTTCTGATTCAAAGCCCTTCTGTACCTGCGTGGCTGGTCTCTTGAAGTGTAGAATTCTACCTTTCCCGTCTCCAACATAAAGTGCATTAGAGGAGCTGCTACATTAATCACACACTTCTGTCACGGTCCTTAGAGTCTTAAAACTTCAGAGAGTCTTAAAAAGTTCTTCTTAACATTGTTATTTTCCTGAGTCTTTTGTGGTGCGCTGGATTTGTTGACTTCAGAAGTTGCCCCATCATGGTTTTTTTTGTCACTATAACCTGTTCTCTTGTGTAACAGGTGCCAGAGTTGGTCACCGTTCTTTGATGAGATACTACAAGCAGCGCTTTGGTTTGTCGAGAGCAGTGGCTGTTGCTAAAAATAAGAAGGCTGTGGGCAGGGTGTTGCAGCAGTACAGGGCTTTGGGCTGGACCAGCGGGACAGGTATGTGGAAGAATTAAATCGGCTTATTAAACCTTTGAACTAACTCTCATCAGTCAGTGCTTTTCAAGATGTTGTCTTGTGCTGTTGTTCTAGAAATGAAGGCATTTAATTCTTTCAGTAAATTCTTTGTGCTGGCAGATTCACTGCCTCACTTCCTAGCAAGGAGCAGTACCATTTCTGCCAGCAGGAAGACAGGCTGCTGGCAGTTAAAAATGGAGGAGAGAAGCCCAGTTCTGTTGCTGTGCTATTGCAAGGGTTTCACACTTTCTCCAGCCTCCTGGTACTGCTCCTGTGCAAGTCTTTTTATTTCTGGTACATGAACAGAATCCCTTATAGACATCTGTCATTCCATTCATGGTTTAATATCCCACTGTATATTTTTCAGAAAGGCAGCGCACACACAGACCAGTCATCCCCATGCTGTTTTTTCTGTTGCAAGAGATGTACCTAAGTCTTCATTTTATATCAGTGGTATAAAATGAAGTTTGCAGGGGTGAATCCAGCCTGAACTGCAGCCAGTGACCTAGCTTGAAACAAAAGTAAAGAACTTGGCTTGCTTGAAATGGAAGTTGTTACCATTCAATAATTGTACAAATGATACTCTGATTTGTCTGCTAATATCAACCCCTCTCTCAGCCCTTTCCCAGTTTCCCACTGTCATTTGTTCTCCTTGGACTTTGCCAGTATATTAATCTTCACTGCTGTTCTGCCCAGCATCTGATACCTTAGCCTCTGTAGTCCTGTTGTCTTTAATTGCAGATTAAATATTGGAGAAGGTCTCATGGAAGATTAGCCTAGAATTTAATTCTAGATGTGGCATTTAATCTTGCTTGGGTGCAATGGGTTACAGACATTGTATTGAGACTAACGGTCAGCTTTTCTTTGCCAGAGTTGGTTGGTTGGTTGTAATTAAGATTACTGATCCATTTATGATTGGCATTGTCAGAGCTAACAGCTTCTGTTCTTGCCCTTCAATACACTACTACAGAACCCTGCATGAACTAACCATCTAACAGTTATCAGCCTAGTCAGAGAACAATTATGAGATCTGTATTGACTTGCAGAGAATGGTTGCTGAATAATGTATATGCGAAGAATGACATGTTGCTATTGTTTAGTAGGATAGCTTAGGCCAACTGAAAGGAGCATTTAAGATCTCTGAATGGAAAGAGTTGAAAAATTCACATTATTCATGTAATTCAGCTCTGCTTTTTTTCAGTTAGGTGGTAGAAGCCACTGTGAAACCAAGTTCCTTCACAACAACAGGACCTTGATCCTATAAATGATCTTTGTAGGGGAAACCCCTACACTCATGGTCAGCTTTGTAGCAAGATGAGGGCCTGGGGGAAGGGAAATTAAACTGTCATTTACCTGACGAATGACTATCAATGAATATTACTCTGCTATGACCCCCTATAAGGACACTGATTCAAAGTACCATTTTTTCTGTTAAGTGACTTGGGAAGGCGTTGAGTTGAAATAAAAAACCCCCTTCTCTTATGCTGGAATGAGAGTGCCCATAGAGGGGATATGTACTGCTATAATTATCAGTTTACCTCTCTCAGCATGACTAGGCTTAGTCTGGAGTATAAAGCTGTGCTGGCAAAATTTGAGTTCTGGTGATAAACCTTTGACTACATCAACATTCTCAGCTCCTTTTGGTCAGCACTGCTACATCTCTGCTGAGTGAAATAAGTCTTCTTCTATAGGTGTTCACACACCTTCTGGCTGGAATGGTCCTTTCAGCAGCTGGTGGCTTTCTGCCACTAGAACATGGAGTGTGGTAGATGTACAAACCAGAGAAGTGTAAGGTGGGAGACCAGACGTGCCAGAAGTGTGGGGATAGGGCAGCTCTCTGCTGCCAGAGGCAGGGGAGTTATAGACTAGGCCTTGGATTGCTGTAACTGGTAAACTTTTCTTCAGTTGACTGGTCCTTAGACTTTAAGGCTAGGGACAGACATTCAAAAAGCCCAAGCCTGAATTGATTCAATCCTTGCAGGTTAGTCTAACCTGGTTAGGCTGAACCAGTTTGTAACCACACAAACATCACCTCTGGACTGAGGAAATGTAGGCATATGCCTGTAGTGGCTCAGGCTAGAAGCCAGGGGACACTAGAGCAGCCCTCCCTCCCTTTTGTAGTGCTGAACTGAGGGGGCGGGTGTGGCCTGGCCCCAACAGGACACTTTGATTAGGGAGGGGTCCCCTACCCTCCTTGCTGCTCCTCTGACCAGGTACAGAGCCCCTACTGTGGCGTTTACTTACACAGCAGGGAGCTGCATAGCATTTATCAGCCCATCAGCAAAACAAAAACCCCTCTCATTAGTTTAGGCTCTTCTTAAACAACTTTTTTACAAGGAAGGAATGGAGGGATATTACCAGCTACTTGTTGATTAGCTCCAAAAAGCCCTGAGCAGACACTGTCCTGTCTGCCTTACACAGATACCTCTCAGCATTAGTTAGCATACCACATACTACCAGAGCTCCAGCCAGGGAGCAGAGGGGTGGGGCCAGCCCTGCTGTGGAGCTGATAGCCTCACCCCAGGGCTGATAAGCATCTGGGATGCTGGGGCACTCTGGTTTAAGTTAAACCAGGACAGGATCTGGGACAAACATTGCATAAACCAGTTTGACCCAAATCAGTTAAGTCTGACACTACATTCAACCAGGTTTATCTCAAACCGGTGTCACCCATCTTCAGACTGGTTTATGTTTACTGAATGTCTGTTCTGTTACAGGTTTAAACCGGTTTCTGATCACTTAAACCAGTTTATGGGTAATGTCTGTCCCTAGCCCATGTCAGAGAACAGCCTTGAAATTGACTAATCTTTATTCATTTTTCCCTCCTTTAACCAAAAGGGGCAGCATTAGCACAAGAGCGTGACATGCAGTATCTGCAGAGGATGAAGGCTAAGTGGATGCTGAAGACAGGAATGAGTAACAACGCTACAAAGCAGATGCATTTTCGGGGGCAGGTCCGGTTCTGAACCCCAACTCCCCCCCATGCGCTGTATGGAGCTGCTGTTATGGGAGGAGATTTTGATAGTTTCTGGCATGAGGATTCAGTAATCCAAATGGACCTGGTTCCTGATCGATGGATTCTTCAGTGCTGGAGGTCCTCCTCTTCTCTGACGAGCTCTGGAGACTTTGTCTAGTCTAATGACCTGATGGTTGGCCTATCAAATTTTAAATTTAAAGTATCTTGAAGGATGTGGTAAGGGTAGCCACCTCTGATTTAATTACATTATGTGCATCCTTTTATTGTTCTTCTGCAGCAGATTCTTGTTAACAGATGGTTTTCTGGTACCTTAATTGTATGACAGAAAACTGGAAATTTCAGAGGTGGGAGGTGGCAGAGAGGGAGCTGAAGTCAAAGTTCTACACATACAAACGAGAGAACTGTAAGGCGGGAGACCAGTCCTTTAGCTCTTCCAAATTAGTATGGAAAGTGGTTTCCCTTTATATATTTGCAAAAGAGTATTTAGAGCTGCATTTATAGACGTTTTAAACGCGCACTGTATCAAGCAGTCGTGCAAAAGACACTTTAACCTGGTGCATTAAAAATCCTTCCTTGGGTGTGTATTCAGAAAAGCTTTTTGGAACACTGAATTTTCAGCATGTGGAGAGTGACAAGTAATCTGTTCAGTTGTATTCAGATTGTGGAGGGATTTTGGTTCCAGTTGTTTGAAGGAAGGACTGACTGAAATCCTAATTTCAGTGCTTTGGACAATGAATATTTTTTTACCCTGTAAAATTCAGCCTACTATCCCTTGTTTCCAGAGAACACTGGAAGGTGGGGCAGGGGAGGAGGTTGATTAAAAATGTTACAGTACTCCATTTAGGCTTTAATTTAAAAATATTATTTCACATGCACACTTACAATCTTGAATGCTTGAAATATTTATTTAAGCATGTGCCTTTCTGTCATTTTACCTCCTGCAGGCCTATAATGGATTGGTAAGGTTACACTAATGACCTTACTGATTAACTCCAATATTTAATCTTGTTCTCTACTTCTAAAAACCTGTCCCTGACCTGCTCTTGTACTGTTCTGTATCATCTTAATAAAAATGTATGCAAATGCCAGGTCACCATTTAGATGCACGTGGAGCTTTTCAAAAGGATTGGCTATAAAGAAGTGTCCAAACAAAATAAAGATTCTTCTCAACCAGCCAACTGAGAGTTAAAACTGTCTATGCATTTAGGAGAACAAGACACGGGTCATATCAATTCTTCTTTTACTGCTGCACAGTTAAAGGTCTGTCATGAGCAGTTTGAAGAATTCCATGTTCCTCTCACTGGTTAGTTTGTTAGTGTTCCAGGAAAGACAGTACATGTATTCATTAAGATTACAAGGATGGTGCAGAGAACAGCATGTATTTGGGTATGTGGAAGCGTATCTGCTCAGCATACATCACTGCTACCTGAATTAATACAGGGCATGGTTCAGATCCAGCTTCTGTTTCCTGAAATTAATCCAATAGCTTCTGCCGTAGAGTGTAGTTGGTTTAGATTGCTAGGTAAGGCTCTAACTCTTTCCTGAGATTGTGTCTATAACTAGGGGCGCCTATACATGTGTAGGGAGGCTGCTCCGACACATTGTAATTACAGCGTGTTGGAGCAGATTTGATTAATCGAGTCTGCTGAAGCGTGGTAATTACTGTGCTACAGCAGACTCCAGTGTCACGTGCATCAGCGTCCCTGTGCTGAAAATGGCGGCGGGGGTGCTTTAACTAAAGCTTGTTCAGTGCCTTCGGCGGGGACACTGATACATGTGATGATCCGGGCACTTTCATTAGAGCAGCCCTTGGAGCTACTCTAATTAAAGCTCTACCTCCCCACTCCTGGAGCATGTGTATAAACACCCCTCACACCCTGCCACATGTTCAAATTAAAGCTGGAGAGAAATGTGTTATAAAATTACTACACATTTCCAAACACTAATTTTGCAGATGGTTGGCTCTTTTTATAGCTGGATGGACATTTATGCTGTGATTATTACTCTGCACATGTGGCCAGTTCAAATTTAGTGTGCAATTAACCATGAATTGCATAATGTATGTGATGTGTGGTGGGTTTATAGGTTCTGCTTCACATGCACATGTATGGTATTGCCAGGAAACATGAACTTTGGCTCAGACAGTCTTGTATGAAACACTGGGTTCACAACCAGGACTGAACATCCCTAGTCTTTCTCTTGCAAATAAACTGATAATTTAAATAATTTCCTTCAGAATTAATCTGATTTTGGATGTGGTAACACCTTAATTCCTAAAAGCTCAATGGGTAGGACTTTCTGGAACTGCTCTTGCTTGTAGGTTATTCAGTTGTTAGACTCAGAGCTGCTCCTGCTGTCCTGTTCCCTCTCTTACTAAGGAGACCTTTAAAGAC
>NW_005842258.1:237974-279009 GCF_000455745.1 Alligator sinensis | reverse complement strand
GAAACACAGGATGTCCTATTTGAGGGGTGGGGGAGTGTACTTTGGCAGATTTCTTAAACTCTTTACCCCTTTAAAAAAATTCAGACTGATAATGTTCCTTTCCCATGCAGGTGAGGGCATATTTCATTGCTAGACAGTTGTCTTTGTTTAACAGCAGTGCTTTGGTTACATTTTTTTCAAGTATGGAAGGTTAAATGTAAATGGTAAGTAACTTTTTATTTCCTTTAAGGGAATATGAAAGATTCAGAGTTGCAACTTCAAGGGCCAAAGGGTAGGAAAAGCTGTCAGCTAAAGTAAAATTGAACCGCCTAATTAGTGGGCACCATTCTGCATGCTAATTCATTCCATCCTAGCATGCCAGGTAGGGCAGTTCAGATGTTCTTAAAGCTCTGAATGTCTGACTTTTTGTACTCTCTCTCACATTCACTTCTGGACCTAACCTTGTCTCTTAGACTAGAGACTTCTCTGTCAGAGGGTTGATTTTAAGATGTGTGAGTCTCTACCCATGTTTTGCATACCAAAACTATGCCACTTTAGCCTGTAATCTCTGCATGAAGCCCATTACTGAGTGAACTAGTAGGCCCTCAACATGCTGAATAATTTATTAAAGAGTGAATTGTTAACAGCAAGTTTACCTCCTATTTGGACTGGACACATGTCAGTTCCCAGCCATTAGATCCTTACATCTAACCTTACTAGGTCAAATGCTTCTGCTGATGGAATACTATCAATTTGTGATCAAATTATCTCTTAATTTTTGCTCTAATAGCTAATCTTTAAACTCTTTAAATCTCACTCTGAGGCAGGTTTTCTAGTGTTCAAATCATTGTGGCTTTTTTCCAAACCTCTTTCAATTTTTTAACTTGCTTTTTGAAGTTTTAATGCCAAAACAGAACACTACTGCTGGTTTAAAACTAAACCAATTAAAACTTGTGAAAAATACCTAAATATGTTAACATTTATAAAGATTTGCTTCAAAAAGAGTATTAGGCACCCAAATACCTTTTAAGAGTCTAGCCCTGAATCAATATTCACTGTGATTTAAGATGCACTCGTTGCCATCTTTGTATGCTTCCAGAGCAGACCTAACGTTTGGCTGTAAGAACAGCAGTGTTGGGGATGTGTACATAGCAAAAAGAAACATATGCACCTGCTCAGCTATGTTTTGCGCTGAGCTGCGTGATGATCTTCAGGGTTATTCTTCCAATCAAAGATTATTTTTGGAGGGAGGAGGAGGGTTCAGCTTACAGTCTACAGACAAAATAAAGTCTGCTATAGTGATTTCTAAAACCAGTGGAATACTTTTAACATTAAAGACTTTGATTGGTCTCTGATCTATTCTGGAAAACAACTGCACCCCTGATAATTGGCAACAACATGGGATTTTCTCCCATTTTAACTTAGAACATTTTTATATGTCTTGCATGCAGCTTAATACTTTCCTTCTTGAAGCTGAAAGTGTTTAAGAACTATAGACATTCACTTGCATACAGCAGAGGGTTTATGCCTTGTTGTTTCAGGAGTTGATAAGATGCAGTCTGAAATAGAGCTCTCTTTGCCACAATATGGCCTGTGCCTAACTGTCTTCCATAAAAGTACAGCTGAAGGAAGCTACAGATTCTAGTTTTAAAAAGCATGAGCTTTAATGGGTGATCTGATGAAGCACACAGTCAGCTATGAAAGCTTTTGCATCACTGAAGATGCACTCTAAGATGCTGTACTGACCTTTCTTCTGCCAGGGATTTAAAGGCAGGGTTTCTCCCTGCTGTTAACTGACAGAATCTCCTTGGAAGCAGTCTCATTCTACCTTTTGTTCTTCTACTATTTTCAGTGGTTAAGATACTGCTTTTATACATTATCATCTATTATCTGGCAATGGGGGTAGGCAACCAAGAATGAAAACGCTGCAAAGTCAGCTGTTTTGAAAGGACAGATATGCTGTCCTTCCCCCCCCTCCCCCCCCAGTGCCCTGCGCTGGCCACGCCACCATGGCAAAGCACCCCCTGCCAACCTTGCAGCAGCAGGGGTAGCAGCGGCATGGAGTTGTACACCCTGTTGCTGCTGGGCAGGCAGGGGGATGCATGGCCAGTGCAGGGCTCCCAGGAGAGAGGCGGCAGGGAGCCCCGAGCCCTCAGTGGGCAGCCTGCACCCACCCCTGCTCTGCTTGGTTCTTCTCCAGTTGTGCCACTGGGGGTGAGGGGGAAGAAAGAGAGGGGAGCTAAAGGCGAGCATATGTTCCACCTTTGCAAAAGGTGGTCAGCTTAAAAACAAGGTGTGTGTTTTATTTGGGGACATGTCATCTGTAATATGATATAATACATAATGTAATATAAGGCCAGGAAGAAATTCTGCTGTGTGGCTCAGTGAGATGGACCCTGCCCCCATGGAAGGGAGGGGGCCCTGAGGTCTACCTTTAGTATTTAATAGTCATTGGATAAAATGGATAGATGTGAGTCATGGTTAATAGAAGGGGGAAAAGATTGCTAAAGCATGCATTAATTTAGTTATCATGAAGGTTTCTTAAAGCAAATACAAGGACTTGAGTCACCTGAGAACTGAAATGCTTTAAGTAAACTACAAACAGGAGATACTGAGGTGCCATTAATGTCTGAGACCCGTGTCGTGGCAGGAATTGCCTGGACAAAAGTAGCTCAGATGATCCCAGAAGGGGAACTTTGCCATCAACTGCAGGGAAAAGTTCAAAACCCCAAAGTTTCCTTCCCGAATCTGGCACTTCACAAGAAATCAAGTGTATAAGCAAGACAGACCAGACAAGCCTCCAAAAAAGGGCATCTTGGAGCACTGATCTATTCTGGCTAGTGCCCCACTTCCATCCAGGGAGAACCTGTAATGCTTCAGAGGAAGACAAAAACGCAAATCCACACACCAAGTGCATGTAGCGAGTTGTGCATTGGGGATAAAAATTATTTCATGACCTTGCAGATACATGGCTAAAGCTCCTGCCTCAGAATTTTGTCTCAATGCAAAGCCACAAGTGCTGAGAGAAAATTGAGGGCAGGCAATACTGTTCACCCCAGGATCCCTAAAGGAAGAGATAAGCAGGGGCTTTGGGCCATCACAACCATCCAGCTCATGCACATACATGTATCTGGGAGAGACTGTACAATAATTTTTCTTAAAAGCCTTCTAAGCTCATCTCAGAACTCCAAACAACAGTGAAGCTACCAACTTCTTGCTAAGTTCTATCTGATCCATCATTGCTATTTCTCTGTCCCTGTAAGATCTTGTGGATGTATGTTGAAGTTTAACCCTTTCACTGAAATAAGGAGAATGAAATAAATGTTTTGTATTATTATTTCCTCACATAGCTTTTACTTAGGTTATGGGATCTTTTACCTGAACGTCCAGCTCTATTCAATTCCCTGTTGCTTGCTAGTATCTTGCTAAGAATATAGATAAATCCATTACCTTGTGCTTGAAAGGTAAAAGAACCTAGTTTTTCCTGAACCTGGATTCAGCACTTGGGAATTACATACTTGTGTCCCCTTAGCAAGTGCTGGGCTGCAGAGAGCTCAGTCATGCTTGCAGAGGACATAAATCAATGCCGCCTTTTGGATCTTTATGGGTCTGAAGACAGCAGCCAGTCCTATAAAGAGGGTGTGTGGGAGAACAGTAGCTCAGGTCAAATGGGATCATAAAAAAATTAATGATTCCTAAGAGGTTAAAAAGAGCAGAAGGCAAAGATCAAAATGCTTGACATTGCTTAGTGTCTTTAGGAACAAGTAAAGCAAATGAGCTTTAAAAAAATGGCAAGGATGTAGTGAGAGCTGTATTTCATTCTCTGCTCAATGAGGATAAACATTAATCAATGCATGCCTGGAAAACCCAGATACTGTTTACAAAACTGGAGGGCTTAGTAGCTAATCAATTATGGAGTCAGGCAGAGAACTTGCATAGGGACAACAAAATATGAAGTCAGTCAACAACCTCAAGGTTAAACATGGGACCAGTGCATTGTTAGCAAGCACATGTTTTAGGGCAATTATATTTAAACTGGACCGAACGTTTCTTTTCTTTTGGACTGACAAGGAAAAGTCACAAACATCCATGACCTTGACTTGTATTCTGTGGCATGGGGGCCTTCAAGTTTTCAGCAAAGCTTCTGATTTTAGTATCTAACCAACACTATGCAGTTGGGAAGATGAACTGTACACCCAGCTCCAAACCTCCTGGCACAGACTGAGGCCACTTAAGATACAATGAGTCTGTTGATGGTGTCTTAAGTAGTAATCTGCCCACATGTTCAGGGAATTAATGATGCCACAAAAAGGGAAACCAACCACAAAAATATTACACAAAAATGTGTAATATTTTTGTGGCTGGTTTCCATCGCACCTTAAATTGAACGTGTGGCAGGGTTAGGACCACACCAGGGTCTCCAACTAGCTATGGTGAGGTGTCAGCTTATGCAAGATCAGGGCTTGAACCAGCCCTGGTGCTGTCCCTGCCAGCTGGCAATCAGCTGATTGTCAGATACCAGCTACCAACTTGCTGTGTAGGGCTAGCCTGGAATCTTGTTTCTAATCTCCCCCTACAGTTCCAGGTAGAGTACAATTGGAATATGATTCCTGATCCCAAAATCACATATCTTGCCATACACATGTGGCATAGCAGGAAGAGTGATTCTTGAGATGGAGGACCCTTACACTACTAACTATCTCTCCCTCTTAAAAGCCTGACCAGTAAAGGGAAATTATCAGATCAAAAGTGGCTTTGGGGTTCTTTTGTAATCCTCCTCTGCTCAGGGTGTCAGACTGCCATATTTGGAGTCAGGAAGGAATTTTACCCCATGGTCCAATTGATATGGTCTGCCTTCCTCTACCTGGAATCTCTTGATAATATATTGACAACCTTTTATAGAAGCAGGACATTAGCTACTGTGGTTCACCCTGCTTTACCTGTGGCAGGTTATGGCATTATGTCTTGTGTCAGGGTTTAGATTATGGATTGTATAGGGTTTGGGTAGGGCTCATCTGCCTCAGACAGGGGGTTGGACTAGATCTCTTGAGTCTGGAGGTCCCTTCCAGCCCGGCTTCTCTATTATTTTCTATAATTCTATGATCCTGACCACGTCACAAAGGTTTGACTTCAGAGTAATGTAATTCATGTGAAGATTCTAGCACATCTATTATTGACTTTCCTGGAAAAAAAAATCAAGTGCACCCCAGACCTGGCCCAACTTCACCAAGCTACATACACCAGACTTGTGTGTTGCCTCCCACCCTCTGGGGCCAGTGTGCTTTAAACCTCTACAATCTAAGCAGATGGCCCCCTGTACCTCTAGGTACCTTCCCAGGACCATCTCAGAGCCAGAACCTGCAGTCAAACTACCTGTCTCCTGGGCCCAAGCATTGATCTCTTGTCCCATGGCTATATCACACCCTTCTCCCAGAAGTAGACCAGAAGGCTCATGCCTTTACTGGTGATTGCTTTACTCTTCAGGAAGAAAAGTAAGGAAGCAGGTATGCAAATGATTTCTGAGCACACAACAGTTCCTAATTAACAGCAAGCTCTAAAGAAAAATAAGAAACCCAGCTTTTATTTCCTTCCCTCAGACTCTTCGCAGCTCGGAAGCATTCTTTGAGCAGGCATCAAGACCTTTGCTGTTGCCTGTGATGCTTGTGTGCAGTTTATGGTTCATCTTCTGAATTACCGAGTCCTATCAGCCCAGTTTGGCTTCTAATCTACCTTTGGTTAGTTCCATAGCTAAACCAGGTTCCATCCCCTCTTGGGAAGCCTTTTTATCTCTTCCCAAGCTCTGCCCAATGCTTTCCATGTGATGCTACAAGCCCGTTTATGCATTCCTGTACCATCAGCCTGGCTTCTCTCTCTAAACCCCAGCACTCTGCAGCCAGGTAAGGGAAATCTGTCTTTTCCTGGGCAGGTGACACCTTTTATCTCAAGCTGTTGCCACTTGAGCAAATTGCCTTTGTGACTAACTTGGACAACCAACTGCAGTCTGGGAGGAAGCAGGGGGTAGCCACCAAGGAGGATATATCTGCTTGGCTCACATGTGCAGGGAATGTTAGGAAGGCCAAAATGGAAATGAAACTCAGGCTGGCTACAAAAATGAAAGACAAAAAAGTCTTTTTTAGGTACATAAGGAATAAAAAGAAGACAGCATAAGATCCCTACAGGACAGATTAGGGTAATTGGTAACAAGGAAGGACAAAGCTGAGCTCCTAAATGAGTTCTTTGAATCTGTGTTCCTAAACACAGATAAAAACATATCTTTCAAAGGTGCTATAGACAAGCACAAGAGGGCTTCCAACCCACCAACAGTTAGCACTGACCTAGTGAAGGGGCTTTTGGAGGGATGGGATATGTTTAAGTCAGCAGGCCCGGACAATCTCCATCCAAGGGTGCTGAAGGAATTGGTCAGTCATTGCAGAACCACTGGAGAGGTTGTTTGAGCACTCATGGTGCTCAGGACAGGTCCCGGTGGACTGGAAAAGGGCCGATGTGCCCCCTATTTTCAGGAAGGGAAGAAGGAATGATCCGAGTAACCACTCTATCCTTGGGAGTTACCTCTATCCTTGGGAAAACCTTTGAAAAAATTATTAAAGATCACATTTGTGGGAGTCCAGTAGAAAAAATAATGCTGAAGGGCTACCAGTCATAGGAGGTAGATTCTGCCTGACTAACCTAGTTTCTTTTTATGACCAGGCCACTAAATGCTTAGATGCAGGATTTGAGGTAGATGTCATCTACTTGGATTTTAAAAAAGCCTTTGATACACTGTCGCATCCCATTCTTATAAACAAATTAGGTGATTACAGGTGGGTGGCGAATTGACTTTTGGGGCACACACACAGGGTGGTGGTGGACAGGCTGTTTTTGACGTGGAAAAATGTGGGCAGTCCAGGGTTCAGTCCTTGGACCAGTACTGTTTAATACCTTCATCAGTGACTTGGATGAGGGCGTGGAAAGCACTCTGTCCAAATTTGCAGACGATACCAAATTATGGGGCAAAATAAACATGCTGGAGGGCACGGAGTGGATTCAGGCAGATTTGGACAGATTGGGAAAGTGAGCAGAGCAGAATAGGATACAGATAAATGCGAAGTGCTACGTCTAGGGAGAAAGAATCACCAACGCACCAGCAGGCTGGGAGGAGACTTTCTAAGTGGCACAGCAACAGACAGGAATCTTAGTTAACTTAGAATGAACATGAGCCATCAATGTGACAAAGTGATAAGTAAAGCCAACCACACACTTTCATTCATTAGAAGGTGCAGATCTAAGGAGGTGATACTTTCCCTCTATGTGGCATTGGTAAGACCACAGCTGGAGGACTGCATCCAGTTCTGGGCACTGCACTTCAAGAGGGAAGTGGATAACCTTGAGAAGGTTCAGAGGCAGGCTACTCGTATGGTTATGGGCCTACAGGGGATCCTGTGAGGAAAGATTGAAGGACCTGAATCTCTTTAGACTCCACAAAAGAAGGCTGAGAGAGGATCTTGTAGCTGTCTTCAACTTCATTGGGGGGGAGGGGGTGGGCAGGGAGGACAGCAAGAAATAGGGGACACTGTTTACCATGGCACCCCTTGGGGTTACTAGAACCAACAGCCATAAACTGACAGAAAGCAGATTTAGATTAGACATTAGGAAAAATTATTTATGGTGAGGGTTGCCAAAATCTGGACTGGGCTTCGAAGGGAGGTGGTGCTGTCCCCTACCTTGGAGGTCTTTAAGAGGTGACTAGACAAGCACCTGGCCGGGGTCAAGTGACCCCAGCGTTCTTTCCTGCCCAGGGCAGGGGGTCAGACTCGATGACCTACTGAGGTCCCGACCCTAAAAATCTATGGGCCCTGAAGTAGATGAGGAACATATTTGATTTGTCTCTTTTTTTGAGGTCCTTTTTACTTATTACAATACCCATATGTTTTGCAACTGCCACTGTAAAGGCAGAACTATAAATGACTGAACATAACATGGGATGGATGGATCAATTGCATATTGATAGCCCAAGGTATGGATTTTCTGTAAGAAATTGAGGAAATGAAAACATCTAAAAAGAAGCAAAATCAAATATGTTAAGCTTCTCTATCGCTTAATGTTCTAAAAGTTCCTCAGCCATGTAAGTGTGTCAATTCATTCTATGAGGCCTAGGAATGGGTGAGGATGCCAGACGGTTAAAGTGATATGGAGGTTGAGTGAGGAGTAGTATGTGGGCACAGGAGCAGAACTTATGCAGGTCTGGGAGGTGAGACCTCTGTCAGGGGTCAAAATCACCTCACTTAAATTTGGGAAAGTGAGCATCATGGACAGGGAGTTCAAAAATAAAAATACAAACTCAAGCACACAATATTTCTGGGCCAGAAACCGATTTTTTTTTTTTACACTCTCATCATTTTGGAAGTCTGAGTGTTTGAGGCTGGCACTGCTGTAACTTCCCTTGATTTCAATAGAAATTAGTTGCCTAAATAATTTTAAGGATTATATCTGAGCACTCAATGTGCTCAGGTTTTCTCCAGTTTTATGTCTGTGTTGCTCCACTGATGAAAATTATTTTGTTCAACACGTACATACTTATAACGTATGTATCTGCTCATCAGTATTCTAGCTAGAACATATTCCCTGACCACTGATTTTGAGTTTAATAAAGGCTCCCAGTTCATTTAATAATTTATCTCTGGAGAGTATTAGTCTTTTCAGAATAAATTGAAAGGAATAATAAACTACTGCTTGCTTTGTACAAGAACCAATGCAATGTCTCATTTGGAGATGGGCAAGGAAAGAAAAGCTAGGAAATCTCACCTTATTCAAATTTGGCAACATTATACACCATTTGTGAGCCAACATATCACGCAAACAGTTATTGTCAGCTCATCTCCATAACCTGAATAGCAAATTGGCTGGACTAGTCCATGTTGCAGTGAAAAGCCTCAGTAGGATGAGACTGACAGGGAAAGCATGCAACAACCAAACAAGGAAATTTGCAGAGGACAGAGCATGGGATTCATTTTCTGTGCTCAGGGGATCAGTGCTAAAAAGAGAGATGTCAAACTTTACATAAACCACG
This sequence comes from Alligator sinensis, assembly GCF_000455745.1. Taxonomy (NCBI): domain Eukaryota; kingdom Metazoa; phylum Chordata; order Crocodylia; family Alligatoridae; genus Alligator; species Alligator sinensis. The sequence continues at coordinate 269,963 of NW_005842258.1, read as the reverse complement.
TAAAGGCAGGGGTGTCATTATCTCCAGATGCCAACGAGATCAGAACAATCTTCAGCTGACAAACCAAAAAAAACCTGTTTTGGGCTGGAAACTGCTGCGCTTTAGTTTTAGCTTGCTGGCTGAAAATTCTGTATCCAATTCTAAAATCTCTATGCAATTTGCATACAGTGTTTAAAGCTACTGTCTCTCATTGTACTCAAATAACTCATTGCTGACCTAGGAGGGAGGCTGGCAATACTGGCAATTCCATAGGGAACAGACCTCGAATAAGTTAAGTCTCTTGCTTCCAGAGGAGTGTAATCACAAAGATTGTCTTATTACCTAATCCTAGCTCTTGTGGCATGCCCCTTTTTCTGCTAAAAGACGAATCTAGCCTTCTAGGCCAGGGGCTGGCAATGTTTTCCAGCAGCATGTCAGAATCCCAGTTTGTGTCTGAGAAAGGCTGGCACTAGGACCCAGCTGCTACCAAACACTATGGCTCCCTGGGTGAGGCCCTTAATGCATTATTTCAGGTACCTGACAAATTACCTTTTGTCATTAGGCATATAGTAAAGGTATTAAAAATTCTTTGCTTTGAATTTGCATGGCACTACCACTTTCTTTTGGATAAGCACATGCTTCACTGATGACGTTTGCTGGATTGAAATTTTGCCACACTGCTGGCAGAACAAACTTGCTTGCCACTTTAATGCAAGGCAGCTCCTCAGTACTGTTAAGACAGATGCTCAGCATCTGATAAACCGGCAATTAAAACTCTAAGGCAATCCAAGTAATACGTTTTATTTTGCCTGGTAAAATGAACGAAGTATGAGAAATGGAGCAATTACAGCAAGAGAGGTCAGGGCATTCTTGACTGACTCCATCATTTTTCAGTGGAGTGGCTTCCTATTTCTGTCAGTGCAAACAAAACCAGAATTGGGAAGAGAATTTATGCATGCATCTATATGGAAGTAGAAGATGAAGCATGGCCATAATATCGATTATGACCAGCTTTTTATTTCTTTTCCCTTTGCCCATGTTCTAGACTTGAAACATTAGAAGGATTCAGTTTGTCTGAAAGTACTTTATTTATCATACAGAAAAGAATAAATAAGGGTGTCTCAATAACCATAACTGGTTTGCAGGTAATTGTAATCCTCAATAATATTCATTTTGTAAAGGGCTTTAAGGCTTCAAAAGCTAACGCTTTTGTCTAACTCCAAACACATAGATTAACTGAATCATGGGCCACATTATCCCCAGAGTAAGGTTACAGGAGTATATGGTTAGATTTTGTCATTCAGGTCTAAAGGAATCAAAGAACATAATGCCATAAGGGAGACTGTGGGTTTTTCTGCATCAGGTCTGGGACACACTCAAAATGGCTACCATGAAGTTCCCCCCACCCCACTTCTGCTCTGTGAATATCAAGTCCTAGAAATGAGAAAACAACTACCTCAGAGCAGCACTGAAAATGTGCCACTAAGAGACTCCTGTATCCCAAAGAGACCCCTGTGAACAGCTCCAGGCATGTGCTCAGAGCTGCTTAAGTGTTTGGAAAAACATACCACTTAGAATGTCCAAATACAGTTTAATCCTGAGGCAGTCAGACTTACAAACTTATTTTAAAGCTGCCTGGAATGCTTCAAAAGTATACATGGAAAATCAAGTATTCTTTTGAACTGATTCATTTTGAACTGGTTGAGTGGTATGTGTAGACACCAGTAGTCCATGACATAGGTCTGGTTGGTCCCTGAAGCTTTCCACAGTGCATTGCTCCCACCAGCCCCTTTCCCTAACTGTTATAACTGGCCACTGTGATGTGCCGCCAGAACTCTTACAATCTTTTGATCGATGACCAATCTTTCCAACAACCAGCTGTGTCCTCAACTGCGGCCCCTTATCCTGCCTCCTCTGGTCCTGGAAAGGCCACAGGACTCATGGCGTGGCTCTGCCAGATTCCAAGAATCTGCAAATTCTGGTAAATACTGTTAGACACCGACTCCAATGACTAGGGCAATGAAGATCCAATCACTCATGGATCTTGTTACTCATTAGCCAGAGCAAGCAGGGCGCAAACGCTACTTTCACACATTGCTCACAACAGTTTTATTCAGAATGGAGACAGCTTTGGACTAGCTCCCAAAAAACCCAACATACTGGGGAGCCACAGTGAACATTAGTTTTTTTCACATTTTATACACCTTGGTTCATAGTAACATTCACTCCATCTTTATCCCTCCTTTGTTCCACCCATTTCTCCTCCCATCTCAAGCTCCACCTCTATTTACTGTTTACTTCATTAGCATGGAATTGCTTGTGCATTTCACTCATTTACATGCCTCTCTGCTAAGAGCGCATGCGTAAGACTTTGACCCCGGCTTCCTCCGGTCACTTGCTGGTTCTTTCTGGTTTCTTGCTGACGCCTTCATCTCCAAGGTCTTGCTTCTGCTTTATCTTCTGATGATAGCTGGTGAGCGCATCTTGTTCTTCTTACACGAGGAACCATGCATCTTGCACACTATCCCATTAGGAAACTGCTTACTTAAGCATTTGCAAAGTTACTTTTAATATATCATTTTGCCTTGTGGTCAGCAGCTTTTGCTGAGACACAGAAAAAAGCCTTTATTCAGCTGCAAATCCAGTGCTCCCCAAGATCCAAATAGTGTCACCCTAACAAATACCTTGTCACAAGCATACAAAAAATGAAAGGAAGTCCCTGGAAATGAAAAAACACATGTCCAAGTCTTTCCTGTTTCCCTAGGTATCCCACATCAGTTGAGCACACTGCAAAGTATGTTCACATGCGGGCTACTGAACTTTACTGCCTTCATGTTAGGAGAGGAGAACAAGAAGAAAAGTGAAAACTTCCCCAACCACAGCTCACCTGCTTTGTGGGGACCCCACTAAAGTATGGGCAAGCATTCCCTCCCAACATAGCCACTGCAAGCTGGATACAGTTCTGGATAGTCACTTACACCCTTGGTGGCAGAACGACAGCACTTCACACATCATTCCCAATCACACAGAATTACCCGTTCCTCGTCAGTGACATTTGGAATAGTTCAATTTGTGACTGCACAGGAAGAGGCATCATTCTTGGGAGTTGCTATGCAGAAGTTGGAACTAGTGTATGGGGCCTCCTTCAGAGCAGCATTAGAGGGGTGGAATCAACATGCCTGAAAGCCTGCTGCTGAAGTGTGCCCCTGCGCTCACCTCCACCCTCCATGTCTCAGATAAAAGGGACTCAAAGTGTGATTGAAACCAGTCATGACATTGTACCTCTCCAAATTCCAGCTTTATATTTTTATCTTCTTTTAGTGACAACTGCCATTCCAAGTGAATAAATAATGCCAACATTAACAAGGCAGAGGCAGCTCAGTGGCACATTCACCCTGGCTTACTTTTTAATATTGTTCAAAATACAAAAGAGCAGCTCATCTACTCACATATCTCTATTAATACAATTTATAAGCAAAATGTTCCTCCCACTTACAGACACTCTCTGGGAGCAATAATAAACCATAAATACTCACGCTGGACAAACTGTCCCTGGTAATCAGAGCCTTCCCTTTGCATACCATTAGCTTGGTTAAACCAGCCTGTGCTGGACTGTAGGAGACAGGAAGAAACAGCACGCAGGTTATTTGCTAGTTGGAATGGTGATAAGCAATTTATCACTTTAACCACATGCGTGGTAGAGCACTTAGTTGATATGTGGTCATTTGCACCAGTGCAGTATCACACCCGGGATCCATTATTTCATTTTGTATCCCGTTTCCTACACCTGCACACACAGATGAATAGTTATGGCAGCAAAAGCATTTCATAGAGGCGTTGCTCTCTGAGCTTTGGAATATATAGCACAGGGAGTGCAGCTCACCCTCGTATGTGCTGTTTCAGTAAGAGAGGGAAAAGACCACTCTGCCACACCACTTGCAAGTCTTCAAGCCTCTCTTCTTGGAGTTTTAAATGATGCAATGACCGTTGCGGCATTTTAGAAGCAGATTTTCCAAGGAGGAGTTGCTTAGGGGCCTTGCTGATTAAGGAACAGATATTCCTAAGAAAATGTATTAGCCAAAATGCAAAATGTGTCCTATTCCAAGAAAAATTTGCTGATTGGCAGCACTAGAAATAGAATCAATCTCCATGAAAGAACTACCACTCACATTCTGAATTGCTTCTGCGGTATTCAATTATATGTACAACCATTCCACTAACTATTCTGTAAAGATCATTTAACTAACTTTCCTGTAGATGTGAAGGACAGTTAAAACTACTCTCTCGGTCTTTTTTCCTTACCTTCCATTTCTGTCATTTTTCTTCCTCCAGGAAGGAACTGTGTCTTGGATGAAACTACTGTCTTGGATGCAAATGTCTATTAAATACAGTCTCCCTTTCAATGTGCTGGGAGACTCCTGCTCCTTTATTTGTACTGGATAGTGACATTAGGCATGTAGATGTATTGATTTTGTTGGTACAGTTGATCTACATGCCTAATAACATCACTATCCAGTACACATGAAGGAACAGGAGCTGAGTCCGGATAAGTCCTTTGATGACTAAAAAGACCAATGCTAGAGCTGCAGAGGGTCAAACCATGGATTTCTAGGTCTTTGTTAATGGCAGACTGTATTTAATAGACATTTGTATCAAAGACAATAGTTTCGGGCATTGAACTAACTTTCCTGTAGATGTGAAGGACAATTAAAACTACTGACTCAATCTTTTTTCCTTTCCTTCCATTTCTGTCATTTTTCTTCTTCCAGGGCAAGGTAAGAGATACCTTTTCTCACAAGCCATTGGCATGCAGCCCTGTCCCAGGCTGGTATTTCCCAATTTATGATGTCAATGCCACACTTCTTATTGTTCTCCTTAAGGGTGTCCTTGGGGGTATAGCAGTTGTTTTGGTAAACATACATGCACACACAATGCCCTGTTCACTCTAGCTGAGGTTGCTTTCATGCTCTCAGCCTCTGTGTTAGCACTGGCAAGGACACTGGCATTTGTGTAAATTTATGCCAAGGATCTTGGGAAGATAGTGCTTGTGAAGGTGTTCCAGGCTTTTCAGGTGGTCCCTGTAGGTCAGGCAAGCTTCATAGCTGTAGACATGAGTTGGTCTTACCACAGCCTTATATAATAGCAGCTTTGTTCAATTCCTGATGTCATGACCATTGAACACATGATGATGCAGTCTTCTGAAAGCAAAGCTGCTACATCAGACCTCATGAGATTTCCTCATGTTGGCCTTCTTTGAGAGATGGCTGCCAAAGTATGCAAAGTATTCAACATTCTCCAGTTCCTGTCTGTAAATAAGGATCTTTGCTGGGGCAGTTAATTGGCCTGGAGTAGGCTGGTGAAGCACCTTTTCCTTACTGATGTTAAGGGCCAGTCCCAGGCTGGGTCATACCAGTGTATGCTTGAGAGAAGCAGTTAAGGGCCTCCTCAGTATTTGGAATGATTTCATAGATTTCATAGACATTAGGGCTGGAAGGGACCTTGGAAGATCATTGAGTCCAGCCCTCTGTCGCAGGGGCAGGAAGTCAGCTAGGGTCAAAGGATCCCAGCAAGATAGGCGTCCAAATGTTTCTTAAAAGAGCCCAGAGTAGGTGCTTGCACCACCTCTGGAGGTAGTCTATTCCAGGCCATGGAGACTCGGACAGTAAAGAAGTTTTTCCTTATGTCCAGCCTAAAACGGTCTTGGAGGAGTTTGTGACCGTTTGACCTTGTTATCCTTTGGGGCGCTCTGGTGAGCAGGCATTCCCCCAGATCCTAATGTACATCCTTTATATACTTATAGGCAACCACTAGGTCACCCTGAGTCTGCTTTTCCAGGCTGAAGAGTCCCATGGCTCTCAGCCTCTCATCATAGGGCCTGTTCTCTTGCCCTCTGATCATGCGCATGGCTCTCCTCTGGACTCTCTCAAGCTTTTCCACATCCTTTTTAAACTGTGGAGCCCAGACCTGGATGCAGTACTCCAGCTGCAGCCTCACCAAGGCCGAGTACAGCAGGAGGATGACATCCTGAGATTTGCTTGAGAAGCATCTATGGATGCAAGCCAGAGTTCTGTTTGCTTTACCAGCTGTGACATTGCATTGGTGGCTCATGTTCATCTTGTGGTCAATCGTGACCCTGCAGTCCCTTTCAACCGTGGTGCTAGTGAGCTTAGCACTGCCGAGCCTATAAGTGTGATGTGGGTTTTTTCTCCTGAGGTAGAGTACCTTGCATTTTCTGTATTGAATGTCATCAGATTTTTATCCTCCCATTTACTAAGCCTGTCAGGTCAGCCTGGATCACCAGCCTATCCTCAGGTGTGGATGCTTTACCCCAAAGTTTGGTGTCATCAGTGAACTTGGTCAGTCCACTTCTGACAGCAATGTCCACATCGTTAATAAAGATGTTAAAGAGTATAGGTCCAAGGACGGAGCCTTTGGGGACACCACTGGTCACGGAGAACCATGATGATTCACTTCCGTTGATTATCACTCTCTGGGTCCAATCTTGGAGCCAACTCCCCAGCCATTGGAGTGTTGGCCAATTTTTCCATGAGGAGATCATGGGACAAAACAAAGGTTTTGTCAGTCATAGTTTTCCGAACCTCACACTGTGCTGCTTAATAGACAGAGGGGTGGAAAGGAGTCTATTTTCACATGGAGCAAAGGTAGCAGAAGGGGTGGTAAACCCTCTTGGCTTAATTGGGATATTATGGTCCTCTTGAAAAAGAAGAAAGAGGGATACAAGCAATGGAAGTTTGAGACAGTCCCCAAGGAGGACTATACAACAACAACCCACATTTGTAGGGACCAGACTAGAGAGGCTAAGGTGGCGACTGAATTTAATCTAGCAACAGAAATCAAGGACAATAAGAATCCTGTCTTTAGGTATGTAGAGAACAGGAGGAAAACAAATGGAAGCTTGGAGCTATTGCTTAACAACTCAGGCCAGCTCGTTACCAATACTCAGGAGAAAACTGAAATCCTGAAAGACTTCTTTGTTTTGGTATTTCACCGGATTAAGTGAAAAATCATACCAAATAAGATTCAGAATGGGCATGGTGGGAATGATCGCCTTCCTACTGTTGACTTTGAACTGGTGTGTGATCAGTTTAAAAATTTAGACATTTTATAAGTCAGCAGGACCGGATGAACTTTATCCAAGAGTGCTGAAGGAACTGGCCGAAGGTATCGCAGGTCATCTGGCAAAACTCTTCCAAAACTTGTGACACTCAGTGGAAATCCCTGAAGAGTGGAAGAGGGCCAATGTTGTGTTCATCTTCAAGAAGGGAAGGAGAGAGGACCTGGGCTACTATAGGCCAATTAGCCTAACTTCTATCCTAGGGAATATCCTAGTAAAAATCATCAAGGAGTCTATGTTTGATATGCTTGCAGAAGGTAGAATTCTGAACAACAGGCATTGCGGGCTTCATCATGGGTAGGTCTTCTCTTTCCAATCTTATCTCCTGCTACAACTATGTAACTTGCCACCTGGATAAGAGAGAAGACATTGTATAACTAGATTTCCAAAAGGTCTTTGATCTGGTATCCCATGATGTTCTCACAGGAAAATTGGAGGATTGCAGGCTTAACTGCTCTTCAGTTAGGTAGGTAGGACCTAGCTGCAGGGTAGGACCCAGAGAATTCTAATGAATGGGTCTGTGTCATCCTGGTGAGAAGTGGCCGATGGTGTTCCTCAGGTATCACTCTGTGCTTGGTGCCTCCGTGTTTGATGTCCCTCCATGCTTGGACCAGTGTTTTTCAACATCTTTATCAATGATTTAGATGTGGGGGTGAAGAACTCACTGGCCAAGTTCGTGGACGACACCAAATACTGGTAGGCTGGCAAGTTGGATGGATCAGAACCATATGAAGTTCCACATTGAGAAGTGGAAAATGCTCCATCTGGGGACGAAAAATCCACTACGTACTTACAGGCTCAGTGGCACCAAACTGACTAGCACCATGACTGGAAGGGACCTAGGGGTAATAATAGACCACAGTATGAACATGAGCCGTCAGTGCTATGCTGTAGCCAGCAGGGCAAACAATGCTCTGTCATTAATCTCAAGCAAAACCAAGGAAGTGATTCTTTTGCTCTACTCACCATTGGTGAGACCACAGCTGGAGTACTGGGTCCAGTTCTGGGCACCGCACTTCAACAAGAATGTAGAAAAGCTTGAGAGAGTCAAGTGAAGAGTCACCCGTATGATCAGAGACTTACTTGCACAGCAAGCCATAAGAGGAAAGGCTGAGGGACTTGGGTCTCTTCAGCCTAAAAAAGAGAAGGCTGAGAGGGGACATGGTAGCAGCTTACCACTATATCAGGGGCTCGTTTAACAACTGTTCACCAAAGCAACTTGGGGAAAACTGGGAGCAATGGCCACAAACAGAAAGACTGTTCAGGCTTAACACCAGGAAAAACTTCTTCGCAGGTAGGGTGTCCAGACTGCAGAATAAACTGCCTCTAGAGGTGGTGAAATCTGGAAACCTTCAAGAGGAGATTGGACGGTCACGTCACTGGGGTCACCGGACCCCAGTTATCTTTCCTGCTTACTGCAGGGGGAGCTGGTCCTGATGATCTTATGAGGTTCCTTCTAGCCCCTTACAATCTATGAATCTATCTATGAATCTGTTACCGAGGAGGGATGGGTAGGACATCTCTGTGGACTACCACTCTCTACACATGCTCCCCCGTACTCTCCTCTAGTTTTTCAAACATTTCTCATAGATTCCCAGTGAACAACAGGTAACATGCAGTGGTGAAGCAGGACATTAATTTCAGTGGAATGCCGACAGTCATGGCCATAGGCTGTAAGCTTGTTACAGTGCAATTAAAAGCAAAGAGAAGATGTTGTATGTTAGCTTGATTTAAGGAAGGCTATTTGCTTAGGTTAGCCAGGTTCCATTCTTTTTATTTTCACTCATCCAGATGGGCATCAGTAGCATGCACAGAGACTGTGGGCATGTCTATATGTCTGCTTTAATGCTCATTAACCTATTTTAATATGCATTAAATTGTCACTTTAAATACCTTGCTTTTAACTTAATGTGCATTAAGATAGGCTAATGTGCATTAAGCCTCACTTAAAAAGCATGCTCTTTGGTTCATGTGCATTAAGACAGGCTAGTGCTCATTCTCCTAGTATTGGCAACTCTTATGATTTTGGCAGTGTTCTTAGGGTCTACACTTGAGGAATGTGAAAAAACATTCTTTTTTTTGCTTCACCAATGTGAAATTACATTTTTTCTTTTATACATATATATAAATATAAATAAATATAAAAGAAAGACCTAAGTTGTTCACATTCCCAAAGTGTAGACTTTAAAAACAGCTCCAAAAATTATGAGAGTTGGCAACACCAAGTACATCACAATGGAGTGTTGTGATCCCAGCCTGGCTGAATAAGTATGTTTGGCAAGATGTATAGCACAGCTACTTCAAATTTCTGTTGAGGCCATCTCAGTGCTCCCACCAGGAAGAGGCTGGTGCTGCCCCTGCTACAATGCCTCACTGCATCTTATAACTCTCATTTAGTTCTACCGCAAACAAAATAGTTATGAAAGATGCCATTACCTCATTCTGCAAATCAAGTCAGAGAATGAAACCGAAGCTTTCAGGAGAGGATATGAAGGAGGATGGAGTGTGTTTGAAGAGCCAAAACCACTTGTTTTGACAGGTAAGTCATCTGGTAAGACACAAGGTGCAAGGCAGAACTGTTTTTTTAGCAATGTTATAGAGTGATGGTGTAGCTGTGATGGTCCAGAAATCCTTGCTTCTCACATTTTTTAAAGAAGCATTAGCCCCCACCCCCAAAAAACAAAAAAAACCCCAAACCAAAAAAACAACCACCACAGTACCAGGGGCTGCCAAGTTACTTAGAAACAGTATTCAATGCTTCAGAACCATTTGTTAAACACATCCTTTATTGATATGCCTACAATCCTCCCACACAGGTAATAGGAAGGCTGGTTCAATCTATTTAGCATTGAATTCTTTGTCTCCACTTCCACCAGGCCCATTTCCTTAGCTGAATCAATATATTTGTGAATACAGAATGAGAACTCAGCCAGGAATTTCTAAAAACTGCGGTCTCATATAGCTTGAAGTTATAGAGAGGAAATTATTCAGACAACTGATGCATCTTAACGGCAGAACATTAAATTGATCTTTTGGCAAGGAGCACTGTATGTAACTTTACACAGCAATTCCCATAAATACTAATGTACTTATCAGCCCAAAGAAGAGCTTAGCTCATGGGTTTGGTTTTGTTTTAGAAACAAAGAGATATTTATTGTTTTGATCAGACACTCCTGCATGTACACACACGTACTTCTTATTCTGTGTGTTGTAAGAGAGCATTTATGACACCATATTATGTAACTGAAGGTCACTGCTCAGTTTCTGTGCGGTGCCAACTGAATAGGGAAGCCGGTCGTGGCTCCATGTCTGTCAGATTGCATCTGCTTTACCATAAGTCTCAGCAGAATATATTGTGATTTGTCAGGCATTCTATCATATCCTTGCTAACTGCAGTTCTCAAAGGACCACATGCTAGCTTGGCAAGACTGTATGTTTCTGAGGTTTGCTTCCTCAGTCCGTGACTGTGTTGTGCTTCATGATCAAGTCACATGATGAAAAAGAAGGCGGCTCTGTATTGTCACATGCACAAGCAAGGAACTAAGCTGGAAACTAGTAGGAAAATCCCTGGTTGTTCACTCTCCCTTTCAGCATCCACTCTCTACTACTGTGTGGCACAGGATACTGGGCAAGATGAATATATAGTCTGAACCAGTAAATGGCAGTTCTGTGTTCATGTTCAGTCCTAGTAGTGCATGACTGTCATTTTAACATTCTCTAAACAAATTTAATGCAGACAAGAATTTTCAGCAGTGCTTTAAAGATGCAAAGATTTTTGTTTAAGAGGTTATTTGAATAAGCCTTTGAAACTGATTAGCATATCTCCACAGATTGTCCCTGACACTCTACTTCTTGCCTGTATATGCATTCTGCTAGATAAAAGCATGCCCACTTAGGTATTTGCATTATGATGCAAATTTTTCAGCATAATATTTCTACTGCTATATTCTAAGATATACATTTTTTCTCCCTATTCTATTCAATTGTAAAGCCATTTAATAAAATAAAAATAAGAAAAAAACTGATGAAATATGTACTTGTACTTAGAAATAAAGTGCATGCTTATTATATGAAAAATGTAAAATCTTAGATTCATTTCCTTGTTTTACAGTCCTTTGCTAAGGAACAAGAATGTAGTTGCCTAATATCAGTCAAGTTTAAATGGTACTGAAGCTCAAATGGTACTGAAACAAAAATCTTCACTTTTTAAACATTTTATATAGCATATATACATCAACATTTCATTTCAGACTTAAGTACAGTGCTTGCATGTATCAGTCATGACTATATAACGAATGTTTTCAGCCTGCCTCAAGTAATTTTTAGGGCTAAATTTTGCATGCTTGTGCTTGGCCCTAAAATGAAATTTTGGGGGGTGCAGAATGTAATTGATATTCATTCCCACCATAGGAAGTAATTATTTGAGCTTGGCAAAGACAGAGAAAAATGTCCTGAATGCATAGCTATCTTTCATACTGGCTGCACTCTACTTCTATTAATAGTCTTGTAACTTAGAGAAGGACCAGCAATTTCCTTGTCCACCTGGAGTCAAAATCTTGACATTCAGGGCATTCTTTCATTACTGACACACGTCTGATATCTCAATAACATCAGGTGATGCAGCTGATGAACTACAGGTGGCCCCTTTCTGTACACACACTTTTAGAATGCTAATATTAGATAATGAATGCTTGCAACATCCTGGTTGGATTAAGTTGCATTATCTCTTTCTAATGGAGGTCAGAAATGAGTAATCAAGTGTCTTGGACAAGTCCACATAGCAAAGCAGTGCTAGAGAGGGTTATAATTTCTGAGTTCTACGCTCCTAGCTCCATGGTCAATTCAATAAAAGATCTTGCTGAAAGAAAAAACACTTTCCACATTGAGAAAGGAATACAGAAAATGTTTGATTTAGGCATCCCTTGACAGGCGTGAAAGAAACATAAAGGCATAAAAAATGGAGGATTTCATGTCAACCCATGTTTAGGCTAAAATATATTAAAAAATAACAGAGTTGCGTGTTAAATATTTGTCTACTAAAGCCACATATGCATTTGGTTGAGCAGCATTGTATTCGTCTGATCATTTCAAGTGGAAGTATTATTTTCATTTTGCAGACCAAATGAAAAGAAAAAGTATATCTGTAACCAGAATGCTGAATCCTTATATCTGCATGCACACAATATATTTCTGCAGGTATTTCAAATCCATCCTGTATGAACTTCCAGCAGATTCTGCAGTTCTTGCCTTTTGAACTTCAAAAGAAACTGCTGCTAACTTCAGTGGACTCATGGTCAGACCTCATTTCTTTTACTTCCGTAGACACCCTCATCAAAGAAACCCCCTGCTCAGCCCTCACTCTCCCCTATAAGTGGGTAATGTATTTGTTATACATACCACACAGGTAGTGGTGCTATGTGTCTTTCCATTAACACCCTAGTGGTCCTAATTCCTAGCTATTATAAATGATATAGTACCAGAAAAGTCAGTGGAACTTCAAATTTATACAAACTGGGATTCTGACCCATCTGAAAGCAACACGTAGTCAGATTTGAAAGTGGCGGTAAAGTCGATTTCCTCAATTGATCCACCCACAGATAGATGAAATCCAAGAGATACCAAACGAGGGTGAGTTGGAACAGGCAATTTAGCGAGGCTGTGGAATCCCCATCCCTGGAAATTTTCAAGAGCAAGTTGGACAGACACTTTGATGATATGGTTTAATCAAAGATGATCCTGCCTAAGAAGGGGGCTATACCAGATGACCTCATGGGCTGTGTCCAGACAAGCAAGCATATGCCTGTTGTGGTGTCTCAAAGCAGTTTGAGATACCACAAGAAGCACACTGGGAATGAAAAAATGTTCCCTGCACTGCATATTTGCAGTGCCACGACATCCTGGTATCAAAACCCACCCCCAAAAACAAAACAAACAAGCAAAAGTTGAAAAAATGGCACAGCAACCCTCCTGAAGCAACCGGAGGCTAAGCCCTGCAGATAGAAGCTCTGGCACCTGGCCACAGTGTCTCTATGGCTGCCCTGTGCCACTGCTGCCCCAGCACACTGCCTCAGTTTGCTGGAGCAAATACGGGTGGGGCAAGGCTGCCACAGTGGATTGACCTAGGCTCTGTCCAAGGAAGCAGGGATTAGAGTTGGGGGGACTGGAGGTTGGGGCAGTGTGTGGGGGTGGGGTGGACTGCGGATGGGAGGGAACTATGTGGGAAGGATGGGTCTCCCGCCTGGCCCCCCAGCACGGTGCGCTGTCCCACAACAGCAGCAGCAGCAACAGCAGGGGCTGTTGGCATGCTCATGGGCACCTCTGGCAGAGACCCGCGTTGGCTTCACATGGTGTTGGGTGGCAGCACGGACTTGCTGGTGCATGCCTTCACCCAGAACTGGGCTGCTGTTGCTGTCACCAGCACCACAAGCCAGAGCTGCACACCCTCAGGCTGGGCTGGGTTTTTCCTTCATGGCGCCAGGCCGACTTGACAATGCATGGGGCACATGAAGGCAGGACCCTTCCTGGCCCAAGGGTGCATAGCTCTGGTGTGTGGTGCAGGGAGCGATGGGTGACAGCAAGAGCAGCCTGGTCCTATTTGAGGGCGCATGCCAGCGGGTCCAGGCCACCACCCTGCACCATTTGCAAACACCAGGGGTCTCTGCCAGGAGTGGCCACAAGTGCCCTGACAGTTGTTGCTGCTGCTGCTGCTGCAGGGAGGCTGTGCACCATGTGGGGGATGGATGGGGGACCTACCATACCCATCCATAGACCTCACACCTCCAAACCCTCACACTGCCTTCACAAACCCTACACCCACCCCTACACCCACCCCCAACCCCACCATAACTCTTCCCCCCCAAACCCCACATTCCCTCTACAAATCACACCCTGTGTGCCCAGCTGTCAGACAGGATGGAACCTGTTGGTTGGAGCCATAGCTGTAGGGGCAACTGCCACACTGAAGCCCTGCCCCATGCCCACACCAGTGCTGGGACATATGGCCCCAGCCTAGGAAGGTTCCTGGTCCCAGGAACCACTTGGGGGTTGTGGTGGGCTGGGGGGAAGGGTGGAGGTGGCAGCAGGGGTGTATGTGAGAAAGAGAGATGGGGGTTGGGGATGGGGAAGCGCTCTAGGTAGAAGAGACCACCAGAGCTGGGCTTAGAGCCCCCCTGCCCCACAAGAGCGGCCTGTGCAGGGGGAGGCCAGCCTGGAAGGGAAGAGGATTGCCCAGCCCAGCCCCTGAGCCTCAGTCAAGGGCTTCCCAGGAGTGGCATGGGGATGACTGGGGCCTGGGCACAGGTGCAGGGAGCAGAACAGAAAGACCTGTCACTGCACAGAGCCACAAAGCAGAGGGTGGGACAGCTGCAGCTGGACCTGTGTCCCAGTGCTGTCAGGAGGGAGCTAGGTGCGGGGGAAGCAGGGGCTGTGGGTTGGGAGTGAGGGACAAGGGCATGCATAGGGGCAAGGCACTGGCATCCCAGTGCTGCTCAGCACCCCACATCCTGGTAAGTGAAGGGGGTGGGGCAGCTCTGATATTTCTATGAGAAAAAACCCAAATGTAAATGCCAAAGTGTATAGATATTTAGAATTCATTTTATTATGATGATGATGATAAATGGCATGGGTAGGCTTTGAAATTGCTTTAAAATTGCAACTCTATCAATAAAACTTTGCCCAACTGATCTCTATATATAGCAGCGTTTCATTTTAATCACAGAAAAACACAGATTTTGGGTATCTGAATGAGAGAATTTGGGCTTTGTTATTAGAGAATTTACAAGTTTTAAATAGGGACCATCAGGATCTCTTCTGGAGAGGCAAGTGGCAAGACCTGGGCAGAGAAGCCTGCCCAAGGCCAGCACTGGGGACCCAGCTGGAGGGCAGACGGGGTAGCTGACCTCCTGACCATTTGGGGCCAGGAGAACATGCTTCAACAGTTCAAAGTGGGCCACCACAATGAGCACATCTTCTGGGTGACAGCTGCTCAGATGGCAGGGTGGGGGCACAAGAAGACATGACAATAGTGCTGCCCGAAGACCATCTGTGCAGCCATGGCCCATTGGCAGCTGGCCCAGAGGTGCAGGAGGCTCTGCTACAGTGTCCATGCCACAGCCCAGGCAGCTATGTGGTCTTGGTTCAGGTCTGGCAGGCATGCAGACATGGGGCTGCAGATCCAAGTGGGTGGCAGCGGATCACAGACAGGCAATAGCCTTACTGCCAGATTGCTGTAGTGGGTAGAGGATGCAGGGGCCACTCTAGGTCAGGGCTGCTGCAGCAGTCCAGCTGACACAAGGGGCTAGTATCCCCAGATACCAACTGATACCTACCTGTTCAGTAGGTATCATATTGAAAAATATGTCTTCAGTCAGGCTGAAGAGTTACCATACAACTAGTTACATTTGCTAAGTTTAACTCAGAGTGCTGTAATTGGCCAGCCTCCTGGATATTTTATGAGATAGCTATACCATCCAAGAAGTTTAAGGTGGCATAAAACATGAAATTCTCGATCCTAGGGCAACGTGGTCCAGGGGATATGATGTTAGGTTGGCTTTCTATTTTCTGCATTCTATTTTCAACTCTGCTACCGATCTTCTAAATAGTCTTGAACAAAGTACTTCACCTCTGACTTTCCATTTGCAATCTCCTTCACCAGCTTTGTTCAGTGCTTTGAGGCCCATAACTGAAAAGCAAAGAAAATAATACCTTGTTGTATTCCAAGTACTGTTAAGAAACCATGCCAATGTGAAGCCTCATTGGAAATTTACAGACGTTTGGTGGTGTGGCAGGGCCCATGTAAGATCACAGGTCCTGTTTTTTTGTGCTTCAAGGTGTCATTGCCACGTATTTGCTGTTAGTTTACCATATTTTCCCTTGTTGCTGGGTATAATAAAGGCTTTCATTTAACATACATGCCAGTCCTTTTACATTTTCAAAAGAATTATCCCGGAACATGTCCAGGAAGGGTCAGCAGGGGAGATTATGCTCAGGAGCAACCAGCATGGGTTCATTAGGGGCAGGTCTTGTCAAACCAACTTGGTGGCCTTCTATGACCAGGTCACCAAGTCCTTGGATGCAGGTGTCGCAGTGGATATAGTCTTTCTGGACTTCAGGAAGGCCTGAAGTCCAGAAAGAGAATGGGGTGACACGGGCTCTCACCCCATTCTCAGTAAGAAAGTAGGAGACAGTGGTGTTGATGCCTACACGGTCAGATGGGTCAGTAACGGGCTGGAGGGCCACACCCAGAGGGTGGTGATGGACGGGTCTTATTCGACCTGGAGGGATGTGGGCAGTGGGGTTCCCCAGGGCTCGGTCCTCGGGCCCGCACTATTCAACATCTACATTAGTGACTTGGGCGAGGGGGTAGAAAGCACCCTGTTCAAGTTCGCAGATGACACTAAGATGTGGGGTGAAGTGGGTATGCTAGTAGGAAGGAACAGGCTGCAAACGGATCTAGGCAGGTTAGAGGGGTGGGCCAAAGAGAACAGGATGGGGTTCAACACTGACAAGTGCAGGGTAATGCACCTGGGGAGGAAGAACCAGCGGCACACCTACAGGCTAGGGAACTCCCTTCTTGCCAGTGTTGAGACAGAAAAGGATCTTGGAGTCATCATTGATGTCACAATGATCTTGGGCCGGCAGTGTGGGGACGCGGTCAGGAAGGCCAACCATACCTTGTCGTGCATCCACAGATGCATCTCAAGCAGGGCCAAGATCCTCCCCCTCTCTGCAACACTGGTCAGGCCCGCACTTCAGGAGGGATGTGGCCAATATGGAGAGGGTCCAAAGGAGGGCCACTCACATGATCAGGGGTCAGCAGGACAGGCCCTACGAGGAGAGGCTGAGGGACCTGAACCTGTTCAGTCTCCAAAAGAGAAGTCTGAGAGGGGATCTAGTGGCAGTCTACAAACTAGTCAAGGGGGACCAGCAGGCATTGGGAGGGTCCCTGTTCCCCCGAGCAATCTCGGGAGTTACAAGAAACAACGGACACAAGCTAGCAGAGGGTAGTTTCAGGCTATACATTAGGAAGCGCTATTTCACTGTCAGGGCGGCTAGGACCTGGAACCAACATCCAAAAGAAGTGGTGGTGGCTGCTACCCTGGGGGGGGTCTTTAAAAAAAGGCTGGACAAACATCTGGCCGGGGTCATTTGACCCCAGTACTCTTTCCTGCCACGGCAGGGGGTCGGACTAGATGATCTCCTCAGGTCCCTTCTGACCCTACCGACTATGAAACTATTTTTGCTCATTTTATGTGCCATGAGTATTTCTTGAGGGCAAGACTGTTATATCCATAGGGTGTATCTACATGTGTAATTAATGAACCGGAATTTTATGCGCAGAAAATTTAAGCACATTAAACTACGGCCCTGAACCATTTAAACGTGTTCAGTCCAGGACTGCTCCTTCCCTGCTCTGGCCCCCCTGGGTGCCAACCTCATGCTGGCAGAGGGTACAGGTGCTGGCCCTGAGCATTTTTGATATGCAAACTAAACCAAAGCCCACCAGCACACATCCTCTTGATGCCATGCCCAAGGAGATACAACTACAGATGTGGAATAAGAGGCTGAAAAAGATACCTAAGCACGAAAAAATGGACATTCCAGCAGCCAACCCTTACCACCAGGGGCTGATGAACCATGGCACAGGTGGTGATGTCTCAACTGCCTATGCAGTGGACTTGGACACTCCAAGGAACTAATGAAGAAGTGGGCTATACCATTGGTTTAACTCCCTGTGACTGTGGCATAGAGCCTTAGACTATGCAACACCTGCTGCACTGCTTGCTGCTTGAAGGCGTATAAGCAATGAAAGATCTTGAAAGGTACAATAAACAAGCTTACATGAGATGCTGGCTGCTCAGTAACCTAATAATACTGTGCAGTAATGTGTCACAGAACCAACAGTTCTAATACTGTGCAGCATTATTAGTCTACTGTACAATAGACACTTAAAAGACATTTGTAGGTGCTACTGCGCAGTACATCTGTTTAGTACACATTTATTATTTAGTACTTGCTTCTACAAGAACTAAATAAATGTGCAGTAACCACTGTTCAGTAACAGCTCATGTAGATGTGTCCTAGAATGTAAACTTAATATGAAAATAAAACTGACAGTGCCATTGCTGGTACAATGCATGGCTTTGAAGCCACCTGGGAAGGCCAGCACAAAATTAGATTTCTATTAGAAAGGAATGCATGCAGACAACATTGAAAATTTAAGCCATTCTTTTGGGTGAATCCTGGAAATATATTTGAAAAGCATTTACTTTAAAAACAAAACCAAACCATGCAACACAAAACAAAAACAGACGCTTCCTCTTTTTTTTTTTTTTGCTCCAGCTCATTTGGTTAATATTCAGATATTCTTATCAAGAGAGACTAATAAAAAGAATAATTAGCATAGAGAAAATTACTAGTAATTAATATTTCACAAACTAATATAGCCTTTTCTTTTTTATAGGAAGAGAGAGGTCTAATTCCCCAAGTCATTCTGAATTGCACTGTACTTCACAAGTGATCTTAGTGCTCGTAGCAAAGGTCAGCATGGACCAGAGTGTTAGGATATTACCTGTTATATCAAAGAGCAATGTGGAAACTCCCTCTCCTCCCCCTCAGAGAGGTCAGATTGGTTCACTAGGAGTGCTTGGTACTGTGTGTGAAAGGTGTGACTGCTGACAAGTCACGTGTTCCTGGGTGGGAAGACCTCTTCTAGTCAATAGGAATATCTGGAGAAGCGACTTAGGCTCTTAGTTTCTCAGGGAAATGTTGTAATTTAGGAGTGGTAGAAAATATAGGACTATAAATCTTTTCTAGAACACCAAGACCCTCTCCAAGGCACCATTCTTAGAGAAAAAATCATAAAGTTTGAATTGTTATTTTCTGTCCTGTTCTTCACAGGAATAGGAAGGATTAATATGGTGCACAAGTTGTGAAAAGTGCTATTTTTCCTTCGTTCATTTAATGATTTATTGCAAGGCTCTGCAGGGAGATTGTTGAAGCTGTAGCAAATGCATAGCACTTAACATAGTCTATTTTATATTTTTCCATCACTGCTACAATCCCTGATACCAGGTTGCACATATACACATTGCTCAAATTGCAAAGCATGTAGTTAAATAAGGCAGAAACATCTATATTAACTGCTGCCTCTTTCAGCGCTCCAACAAGAGGTTTTTAGAGGCTGACCTTCCTGCTTTAGTAAGCAGTATCTTATCAAGCAGGAGATAGCACTTCTGCTGAGAACATTTGGGCTGGCAAGTTTGTAAGTTATTTCTAAGTGTATTTATGTGATCAAACTCACTTAAAAAATACATACTGAACAAAAGAAGAGCATAAGAAGCAGGTTTATTTCTAAATTTAGGTGGAAATTTGAAGAATCCTCACAGCTCTCACATGGGGAAAGAGACTTTGAATTCAGAAATTAGGATCTGCCTTCTCATAGATTTTGCCTGACCCCAGTGTCTCATTGTCAGTGGAAGGTGTGGATCCCAAGCAAAATTCATCTGGTTAAAATGTATCTAATGTATGCCACTTGCTCCTTTTGATGTGTAAATCCCAAGGTCTTGGTCCTTTTCTTCGAAGTGCCCAGAGGTGTGGGTCTACAATAACTAAAAGATTGCCTCATGGTCTGAGTTGAAGACTGGGCAACAGCTATTTCTCTAGCTTAATGGAGCTTTTACTTTAAGCTTAAAGCTCATCTATGTGGGTGAGAGAGGTTTGTCACCAGCCTCACCGGTTTAGTCTTGAAATGCCGGAACCATTTCTTTTATTTTTTCTCTATAATCTAGACAAAAACATGTATGTTTAATTTGAAAGCACAACAAAAGCATGTACAGTTTGTTAGGGTGGCAATAATTTGGATCTTAGAGAGCACTGGATTTGCAGCTGAATACAAAGCTTTACCTGTGGCCTAGCAAAGCTGACCACAAGGCAGAATGATAGTTAATCCAACCATTTGCGTATGCTAAGTAACCATCTTAACTGTGTCAACCACTTTCTGAGGGAAAAGCAGCAAGTGAATCTGTGGGAGTCTGTGTGCTGTGAGCCAGCTACAGTAAGGAATGAGGTAAGATAGAGGGGCCAAAAAAAGGTGGAAGATGGTACAACCTGAAACAGAAAAACAGACTGGAATGTAAAAAAACAACATGTAATTGGTAACAGAATCCAAGATGAACATATGCAAAAAGGTGGTGATTGGTGAAGAAGCCTCTAGAAGCTTCCAGGTTTTGGTCAAAGTCTGCCCATTGACCGAAAAAAAGGAGTCAAGGTCTTAGACATGAGCTCAGAGCAAAAAGGCACATAAATGAATGAAATGCATAGGCAATTCCATGCTAATGAAGCAAACAGTAAACAGAGGCGGAGCTTGAGATAGGAGGAGAAATGGGTGGAACCAGAGGTGGAACAAGGCAGGGTAAATGTTAATAAGTATAAACTAAAGTGTATAAATATGGGGAAAAAACTATTGTATAAACCAAAGTGTATAAATATGGGAAAAAACTATTGTTCATTGCTGCTCCCCATATTCTGTCAGTGTGGGAGCTCGCCCGAAGCTGTATCCATTCTGAATAAAGCTGTTGCGAGCAATGTGTGCTGGTGTTTGCTCTCTGCTCTGCTCTGGCTAATGAGTAACAGGATCCATGGGAGGGAGTGTCAGAAGAGCAGTTCCTGCAGAGCAGCTCCCTGCAGGTAAGTCTATGGGGGAAGGAGCATAGTGGGGGAGGGGGAGCAGATCAAGGCCCCCATGGTGAGGGACGGAGTGGGGCAGGTTAGGGTGCTGCCCAGCCAGGGTAGTGTATGGAGCAGGACAGAGCCATGGGTGACTCATTCAGGGGGTGCAGGGCATCAGCGGGCTGGCTCCCACTGTGCACATCCCCTGAGGGGGGCATGGAAGACACATCCCCCCACCCTCAGATTTGTGCATGGGGTGGTGGAGGATGAGGGCTGCCCGCTGCAGGCTCAGGGCTCCCTGCCCTGCTGCCCTCCCCTTAGGAGCCCTGAGCTGCCATGGCAATGCTCCCCCTGCCCACCTGGTAGCAGTGGGGATGGCAGCAGCATTGAGTTGTGCCTCCCACTTCTGTTGTGTGGGCAGGGGTATACAGCTGGTGTGGGGCTCCTGGAAGGAGAGCAGCAGGGTGCAGAGTCCTGAGCCCACAGCAGGCAGCCCACATCCACCCCTGTCCCACTCAGCTCAGCTGAGTTTGGCTTGGCTCTGACCATGCCACCTGCAGAGGCTGGGGGGAAGGGGGAAGCCGGGCATGTGTCCTGCCTTTATATTTTAAAAAGGTAGTCACCCTAGCTGGCCATGACTACCTGAGCGTGTTTGGCTGCCAGTGGCATAACTACTTCCAGCTGGTCCTAGCTACTTGCAATGACATGGCTGCCTGACTGTAAGCAGCAGCCCTTAGGTAGCCTATGAAGCTACCTATTAGGACAGGTGTCTGTCTGTTTTGGGAAGGGAGAAGGTGCCAAAAGCAGGGAAGGTGGGATTCTTACCTGCTTTGGAGGCTTAAAAAATGCTCTCAGCTGCTACTCCCATGGTGATGCCACTGCATCCTGTCTGGTGATGCCCCTCGAGCAGCTTCACCATTGCATTTCTGGGTTTGGCATGTATGAGCAGGTGCATATAGATAGGATATGTCTCCAACATGTCCCAGAAGAGATAGTTCTGCCACAATAGACCATAAAACCATAACATGAGAGGAGCAATGAAAGAGATCATTTCATTGCTCTACCAGGTAGATTAAGGATAAGTCAACAGATCCAAACCCATATTCCAAACAGGACTCAAAATAAGTATTTTTTTTGCATATAAACTATTGAAAGCATGTCACATCATGATGCCAACAGAAGGCCAGCCTAAACCCTTGATTACTGATGAACACATACATAGAGGGGGGTTATGAACCCCCCAACTCTGTTTTTTTACATTAAGTGACAGATCAATTATTTGTCATTTTCATTTTACATGCAAAACAAAATTCAGCACCCCCCTTGTCTCTGATAATATAGGGGCTGACGGTCACCTAGGCAGAGTTCCCTAGACATTGTAGGTTTTCTAGGCCTTGATTCCCCCTTCTCTCAACCTTTCTGGCATAGAAGAACCTTTGGATCTCTGTGACACTAGATGTTAAGTTATCTGACACCAGTGATGGAGCACCTCCACATTTTTTCATTGGTTGAATCAGCTGCCTGTAGTGTACAAATGTGAGGGAGACCTTAATGAGATACTGATTGTTGATTTCAGCTGTTTGGCACAGTTTGTGAGAACAAAGTGAACTGACAGTTCAGAGGAGAGAGAGAGAAAAAAAACAAGAGAGGCAGTTATCAATGAAGAACTGTATGGGAGGTTCAATTTAGAAACCAGCTCAGCTCAAATAACCCAACTGGAGAGGCTGCCCCACCCTGACTACTGGTGACTCTCAGCTATAGGGTTTTGGGAAACTGCTTGATCACAGAGAGGGCATTTAAACAAAGTATCATCCAGGAAGGAGATAGAAACCTCTGCACTATCACTAGGAAGGGCTAGGTTTTCATGATTTATTTTGCAGAGAGCCATATCATAATAACACCGTCAAGGAGTCAAGGCAACAAATGCTGATGCTTAAGAGACCCTTGCAATTCAAATACAGGACTCAGCTGGCAACTTGTTTATTTGAATGGCCTATGGCAGGGGTGTCAAACTCACTTTGGATCACTGGGCTGGATCCAAATCATGGGGAAGGCAGGGCAAGAGGTGGCAGCAGAACTGGAGTGAGAGGTGGTGGCAGCAAAGGGCTTAACACTGCCACTCCCCCACTGCTGATAGGTATCCCCAGTGGGGCTCTTCCCATAGGAATGTGCTCCCCCTACTCCTAAATTCCCAGCGTGTCTGAGACGTTGGTGGACCAAGTGAAACAGCTCCATGGACCAGATCCAGCCCACAGGCTGGGTCTTTGGCACCGCTCATCTAGCGTGAGGATCAACTACATCTTTTTGGCTGGCATGCCCTGTACCTATCCCAAGTGCCACTCTGATCGTGATCCCTTTTCTCTGCCCAGTCTGCTGCTGTGCTTTCTGCTTCCTGTCTGATCTGTTGTTCTGCTTTCTGTGCCCTGCCCTATTGGCCATTGTGTTCCCTATTCCCACCAGGACCTGCATGTCCAGGCTGCAGGGTCTTTTGGTACTTGGCTCAAAAACGTTGTCAGCTCCCCGGTTAGACTATTTATGCCCTTGCAGAATAGCAGAAAGTGGTATCAAATCAGGATTACTTTATGTTTTCCAGATGTATAAAGGATTACTGCAGGACAGGGGTATTTGTCCCTAACTTATAAATTGCACTTAACATTTGAATGGAACTTTGATTTTACAAGATGCTTATAGTGGCAGTAAATGCATCAGTAATACTAGTTACTAGAACCATACCCTCCACCTTGGGAGAGGTTAAATGAGATCCAGTACAACCCATAAACTGACCACAGGACAGATTCTAATTTTAGACCAGTGACTCTGAAGTAACTCATCTGCTGAGGAGGGGTTTACTAGAGCATGGAATTATTGTTAGCAAAAGGACATTCAGCCTTGCACATCAGTTCAGCTTGTTATTTCAAGCAAAAGAAAAAGTAAAAAAAAACCCCATAAACATAACTTACAGAAAAAATTATCTGTAATCTTATGAAAGCACTTATAATAGATAAACACCAGGCAAGGTTATTGAGACTACTTGAATCATTTAGAAAACAATTAGATGATATCTCAGAGGAAACAAAAAAAAAGGATAAGCCTTGATGGGTACAATTGTCTCTTCCATTTCTCCCATTATTTCACTTAGAACCACAAGCTGGACTTGATTCAGTATATAATTGTTAGAGTAAAAAAGCACTAGTGCCTTTATCCACTTGCTTTCTCCTATCAGTATATTTCCCATGCTAAGAGAAGAAGGCTAAGAGAAAAAGGATATATACGTCAGTCATACCAAAATGTTTTATTAAAGTGGAAAACAGCATCAGACACAAGTAAACCCTTAAATTTAGAAAGCTTGGAGTAAAGCTGCCAATCAACATTACTTGACTATACTATAAGGAGAAAAAAACACATATCGTTAGGAACCAACGATGTGAAGCTCAACTTTGTTCTCAAGGGAACAATCGCTGCTGAACTGTAGACAACACCCTATATTTACTGGTGACTGATTCGATAATCCAGTCCATCTACTTCTCTTAGTTTTGGATGAGGGATGTTGTTTTAATGTGATATGATTTGTTTAAATACATATGAGCAACCTCTCATGCCCCTAGTGCTTTTAACCCAATGCTGTCTTGATATAATCTGTTTTATTTATTGTTTCAATATGGAAGAGCTTGCAAAAAGTACTGTCTTATCTTGATTTAGATTTAGGTTTATAAATATGCTTGAATTGACTGTTGAATATACAGGGCCAGATTCTCATATTCCTGCTCCACAATTCCTGTCTAGTACCTTGTTCAACCAATGGTCCCAGCTGAAATATCAAAGGATTTCACAGGATTTCATGCTATCAGCTATTTATAGAGAAGGGCCTACTTGTTGTTGTCATGACCCAATGATTGTGTGCGCGCTTCGGCACTGCAGAATTATTTCCCGCCACATGGAGCTTTCTTTGCACGGTGCAATTCTCAGCTGCAGAGAGAAAACCCCGGTGCAAAGGAGTTCCCGCCACCCGTATGTAAATTTGTTTCCCACTATTGGCTGTTTCTAAATTATTCCCACATGGCGGCTAGCGATTGGCTTGCTAGTCATATAAGAGGTTTGAGCAGTTTCCGCCCAAGTGATAGAGGACTCCACAACCATCTCGTGGGGACTCTGAGCACGTGGCAGTGTAATAGAAACTTTGTGTGTCTCTCAGAGGAGTTCGGCGGCCTGATCAACCACCAACCTCTTCCCGTCTCGTTCGTTAAATTCTTAAGACGTATCTACGGTTTTGCGCGCTCGTCAAGGGTATCCAGAGCCCTGTCGTGTTTGTTTTTGCGGAGCCTAGCAAACTCCGTGCGTGTGTCTTCAGTGGAGCCTAGCAAACTCCACTTGTGTTTGTCTGTAACTGCAACTCAAGAAAGTTTTTCCTGCCTGCACCGCGACCACCTACGGTGTAAGTAAAACAATCTTTAATTAACCGCTACAAGTCTGTGCCTAATTGTAGTCCATTGTGCAAAAGTACCCGCCCTACCGTTGCGGGCTACCGGCCACAGCCCGCCACGCACCCCCGAAAGCCTCAGACCACTCCCAGCCCGCACAGTTGTAAATAACAGCAGAATTTGGTCACTACCAGGACCACTGGTTAGACTCATAGCAATGAATCCCAATAGGCATCAAGTAGTTTTAATACTGAATTTCCTCCTACTACCCTAGTTCATTCAAGTTTTAACTGAAAACCATGACAAAAAAAAGACTTGCCTCTAAAAGGACTTGATTCTGAAAACACTACCTTTGGACATTAACCTGAAGGTCATGGAGTCCATCAGTCCTTCCTATTTCCTATAATTAATCTGGGAGAAGACATAGTGAGTGTGTCTGCATATGCATTAAGTTTAGTACCTCTAATATGTAGCACTAGCACATGGTTTTTAAGTGATGCTTAATGCACAGTAGTCTAATTCTACTGTGCGTTAGTGTGTTAACACAGCTTTTGCCACGATGTGCTAATGCGCAGTAGAATTACTCTATTGTTCATTAAGCATCTCCTGTAGACATGCCCAGTGGGGGCATCTACATATCAATGTGATGCAATAAACTCTGGCACATATAGTGGTACTGCGCTTACATGTACACCGGGACCGCACCACATTGAGCCAGGTCAAAGCAGCCCTGACTGTCAGCCTGTCAGCCTGCCAGCCCAGGGCTGCTGAGACCTGGCTCAACATGCTGTGGAGGGGCTGGCTGGGGAACAAGGGTGCTTCAGTGTGGGGGCTGCCTGCTCCCTTGCCAGCTAGCCCCCACACTAGCTAGCCAGCTAACAGCCTCATGCTTCAGCCGATCAATGTATACACATCGGCTGCTGTACATGAAAAAGCTCAGCAGCAAGATAATACTTGAGTTTGTTAGTTTCCTGTGGACTAATAGGACCTCATGTATAGACACCAAGACATTTACTTTGAGCTAATTAGGCAACTCCACAGTAAATGTCTTGTGTCGATGCCCCCAGTACTTACCAGTATGATAATTAGAAAGTAATCATACCGCTGTATGACTTATTGGAATTAGATACAGGTGTGAAGCAATGTACAGGTGGAACTAGGCTGATCCAAAGCCTAGCCCCATAAACTTTAGCAGCCTTAGTTGCTACTTGTGAAGTTTCTTATTACTATAAGCCATGGGTGACTGGTGCCTCCTGAATTTGGGGTGCACCTGCAGAAGCCGCTGACCCTGTTGAGGTGGCACCAGCCCTACCGACAGCATCAGTGTCGGCCGTCAGGGGGGGCATCAGCCCTGTCAGAAGGGGCAAGTGCATCCCCGTTCACCCCCTACTGGTTGTCTATGCTATAAACCGTACTTTTAGGATCAAGTCTCAGAAGAGATCCCAGAAAAGGACAATCAGGGGAACAGCAAGCCTATCTTACAAATGAAGACTAAGGGAATACCTTCACCTGATGGGACCTATAGCAAACCTACCTCTGATTACAGCTGTCATATCATCTTACCCTTAGGACTCCTTCTCCTTGAGGCTGGTGAAGGTGACAGTTCATGTAAGGCTGGTAAGGGTGACAGTTGCCAACAGTCCAATATTGTGATGCTCAGATGGTGAGGGCGTTAAGGTCCCAGGTTCCACCTAAGTCAGTCAGCCCAGTTATTTCCTGAACAAGAAATTACAAAGCTTCTCTGATGGTTAATAGATGCTTCATGCCTTGCAGTGAGGGAAAAATCAGGCCCTCCCTTTTCATTAAGTCATAGCCCAGTACCCTGAAATTAATTTTTTCCAGACAGCTTGAACCTTGCTACCCTCTCTCAGCTTTTTCTTACCTCCACTGATTTATCCAGCCATTACTATGTTGACTCCTCTTAGTCTCAGAGCTCTTCTCAGTTTGCAGGGCTCTGCAGCCTGCTCAAGTCTTCCTTTTTATCTTTGAATGTAAGTTGGACTTGCCCTTGATTGCTATTCATTTGTGACCAGCTCTAGGATTTGTGGGGACTTATCCCAAGTCCCCTAGAACCATGCAGAGCAGAACCATTCTAGGAACTGGTCTGGGGTATATTGTGGGACCCTGAGTCATTCACAGGTGCTGAGCACATGGGGGTTTGAGGGCCCTGCTCCCCCTTAGGAAGAGGGCTGTTGCCTGACATGCATAAAACTTTTCCACATGTCCATCATCGTAGCTCCTGCCCCCCTTCTCCCCTGCAAAAATAAAAGTTAGCACCCCTGGAGTCTTTCCTTAATGGCCTTGAGGGCAGAAGTTATATTCTGGCCTTTATTTATATTACTTCTATGTTTGTACCTGTAGGCAAAACCAGCATTCTGTTAAATGAAATGTCCCTGGCCTCAGGTCTACTTTTTGTGATGTGGGGCATTTATTTCAAGAGAGATGCTTGAAGGCCTTCCAGATATTATAGAAAAATGTAGTGACTAAGGATAAAGCTTTGAAGACAGATTTGACAGACATAATGAATGCTCTGATTGCCCCCTGTCTTCATGTATACACCATTTTTGGAGCTAGGGAACTAACACAGCTTCATAAGATGATATTGTTTTGCAGACATGGGATGAGCAGCTTTGGCTCCAGTATCTCTGGAAAAGAAAAGTACTGCAGGCAACAGCAACCACTACCAGTGAAGCTTCAAGGGGTGGGAGTTGTTTTACAGGTCACACATTGCTCAAGCATTTAATCAAACTAGGAGCTAGTTAGGCCTACTTATCAAACAGTACTGATTCTCCTTCCCACTCCCATATATAAATCTAAGTTTTACAAAGTTTTACAAAGTTTGGCATTTGTGTTCACCACTAGCTGTTGTCCACTTACTTTAATAAAACCTTTTGGCATAACTGTGGCTTTTTGTTTCTTTACAAGTATCAGCAATCCCATGCTGATTATACAGGGCCCCAGTTCCCCAAACTAGAAATTACAACTATTTACATTTAAATTGAGATCTTATGCAGCGATGAAGCTAGCCCTGAGCCAATGCAGTCCATACAACTAATCAGTAACAAAATATTTCATAAAGATTAGCAGTCCCCACATCACAGCAGGGTTGAAGAAAAAGCAGCACAATATGCACTTTTAAAATATTTTAAAAATTGGCACAACATGCCCTGTGGTACTGCACATATACCTGTTAAAATCCCCATGAATGGCATGGATGTGAGTACATAAGGTATCAATAATTTCCTTGGACCTTGAGCCAGTATTTCTTATGTCGCTACTTTCCAGTTATACAAATGAGCTAAGGAGTCCATCAGTATCCATAGCACACCAGCCCTTTAACTACTTGCCCATTTATCTGAGCTTCCTTAGCCATTTCAGGTGGTTCTTCCCATTACAAGCAGATACTGTTGGGTTCCCATCCCAACAGTAGCCCCTTCTGCCTGTGATTGGGCAATTGTCCTTGACCTAGTAACACAATAGCAAGAGACACTGAGCAGTTTTGCCTACCCTCTTTTCCTTAAGTATGCATTCCTCAGTTCCTTTAGCAGAACCATGTCCAAAATCATAAAGATATGTACAGACAGCATAACAGAATTCATACAATAATAAAAATGACATAAATGGTACAGTATAGCATTAGCTTTCCAGTGAGATTACACACAACATATCAGTACACCAAACACAAGACAATATGATTATGCTCCACAAACCCATCAAATTATAGGGAGCTTATAGGGATATTGTATGTCTGCAACCATGTCATCTACAGCCCTCTTTTCCTCTCTATAGCAGTCCATGTGCTTAGGCTCCGGGGCTAAGGACATACATTCAAAAAGCCTAAGCCTGAATTGATTCAAAATGTGCACGTTAGTCTAACCTGCCTAGGCCAGTTTTTGACTGTGAAGACATCCCCTCTGGGCTGAAAAAATGCAGGCACATGCCTACAGTGGCTCAGGCTAGAAGCCAGGGGGCACTAGAGCAGCTGTTCCTTTCTTTTTACAGTGCTGAGCTGAGGGGGCCATGGCCAGGTCCTGGCAGAATGCTTTGATTAGAGAGGGGGATCCTCCCCCACTCACTGGTCAGAGATGGTGCCAGCAGGGATTTAGTTACACAGCAGGGAGCGTTTATCACCCCATCAGCAAAACAAAAGGCTCTCTCATTAGTTCAAGTTCTTCTTAAACAACTTGTTCCAAAGAAGGAACAGAGGAACATTACCAGCACCTGTTGATTAGCTCCAAAAAGCCCTAAGTGGAACTGTCCTGTCTACCTTGTCTCCCACAGCACAGGCTGTAGCTAGCATGTGTTATGGTAGCTAATGCTGAGAGGTGTCTGTGTAAGGCAGAAGGGAAGGGGGAATCCTTGCTTCAGCAGGGAGTATTGCAGGGAGGGTAGGAGTAGGAAAAACCCAGGCAGATGCCCTATGCTTGCAGTTTCTACTAGAACTTCAGCCAGGGAGCAGAGGGGAGGGACCAGCTCTGCTGGGTTGGAGTGAGAGCAGAGCCCCACCCAGAGTTGCAAAGCAACTGGGATGCTGGAGGATTCTGATTTAATTTAAACCAGGAAGGGGTCTGGGACAGAACTTGCATAAACTGATTTGACCCAAATCAGTTGCATCTGAAACTACATTAAACCATGTTTATCTCAAAATGGTTTTAGCCATTTTCAAACCAGTTTATGTGCACTGAACATCTGTTCTGTTACAGTTTAAAACCAGTTTCTGATCACTTAAACTGGTAATGTTTGTCCCTAACCCAGGGTGGGATATGTGGATCCTTTAGCTCTTTGCTTGCAAATGTTCAGAAAGAACCTTTTATTATTATTGTTTTTAACTTCAAGAAATAAACCTTTTCACAATATTTCTTCTTGAAAACAAGGCCAAAATTCACTGTTTTTGGTATTCCTGTTTTTATAATTTGTAAGCTCATCTGGCTGAAGATAGCAGGGGTAAAATTAGTAGGACAACTGAGACCATTGTTCACTACACAATTTTTTATTTAAAAAAACAAGTTTAAATAGATATCAAATTACCTGCCTTTGGTACCAGTGCTGGGTTGCTTGTGATTCATAACAGAGCCTCTGTTATTAGCCTCACCTCCATGATCTTTTTCTGGCTTCATGAGCACAAAAATACTTTAGAGATCTTTGAATGTAAAAGACAGGTGACATTCCAGCCAGTGAAAGACTGACATCAGTCGATGTGAAGAAGATTTCAAAAGTCTAGTAACAGCTTTCCATAACAGCCAGTGGAAGCGCCTAGTCAGTTAGAGATCACAAAGTTTGCCCTACCAGACTACCAGGCAGAGGAGACAGAATTCCTGATATATGACAAATGTGTGACCATCAGCTCCCATGAGTGAGGAAGAGTCCAAAAGATCACTGGTAAGTTGCTGACGGGAGCTCTGTTTGACAGTCATGGACCAGCCTTCCTTCTCAGAAGCACCATAGGAAAGGAGGACAAACATCAACACTTGGGACTTAACTATCTAGGAATCCAGCAATTTAAGAATACCTATGGTTCCTGTGCACAAGAGGGTCTTTACCCTAAAATATAGCTCCAGTAGGACATTTTCTTCATTGAAAGGATCTAACAAAGACAAAATTCAGTTTTTACTAACTCAACTTTACAAACTCAGTTAACACAAACATAGTTCATAGGTACAGTTACAAATCCTTTTTATACAAGTCTTTTAAAACTAATCCATGAAAAATGTATTTTAATAAAGGTAAAAACAACAGGCTGAGCACTGAGATAATGAATTAGGAAGAAAAGTATTTTTTATATTATACAGAAAGCCCTGAGGGGCTTATGGGAAAGTAACTGCGGTCATAAATAGTAAGGCGATACTTTGAAATGTCTAGTGCCCAACTTGTGTGTACAAAATTATTTTCCCTATTTGGCAGCCATGTTGGTGCATGTGGTATGCAGAGGAGGATGAAGAAGAGAGTTATAGTTTATTCATACTTGTGAATTCATTGGTCCAGATATCCCATCCTGGGCTAGGGATCTCAGAAAATCAAGGGTGTTGAGGGAGCTGGCAGGGGTCATTGCAGAGCCCTTGACCTGGCTGTATGAGCATTCATGGTCATCTGGCCAGGTGCCGGGGGATTGGAAACTGGCTAATGTGGTCCCTATTTTTAAGAAGGGGAGGAAGGAGGACCCAAGTAACTATAGGCCTATAAGCCTCACCTCGGTGCTCGGGAAGCTCTTGGAGAGAATCATCAAGGAGCACACCTGTGGGGGGCCTGCAGGGGAGATCATGCTCAGGGGCAATCAGCATGGGTTCACCAAAGGCAGGTCCTGCCTGACCAACCTGATTGCCTTTTATGACCAAGTAACTAAATCCTTGGATGATGGTGTCGCTGTGGACATAGTCTTTCTAGAATTTAAGAAGGCCTTTGACACTGTCTCTCACCCCATCCTCATCAATAAATTAAGTGACTGTGGCATTGATGCCTGCACAGTTGGATGGGTAAAAAATTGGCTGATGGGGCACGCCCAGAGAGTAGTGGTGGATGGGTTGTACTCAACCTGACGAGATGTGAGCAGTCGGGTAACCCAGGGCTCAGTCCTCGGGCCCGCACTTTTTAACATCTTCATCAGCGACTTGGACGAGGGGGTGGAAAGCACGCTGTCCAAGTTTGCTGATGACACTAAGATGTGGGGTGAGGTGGACACACTTGAAGGGAGAGAGAGGCTGCAACTAGATTTAGGCAGACTACAAAAGTGGACAGATGAGAATAGGATGGGGTTCAATGTAGACAAATGCAGGGTGCTGCACCTTGGGAGAA
>NW_005842258.1:233410-237448 GCF_000455745.1 Alligator sinensis | reverse complement strand
TCCCTGCCTGTGGCAGGGGGTCAGGCTAGATGATCTGTTCAGGTCCCTCCTGACCCTAGCTACTATGAAACTATGATTGGGTCCAGCCCCTTGCACCAGGCAGGAAAGACAACTGGGGTCAGGTGACCCCAGCAAGGTGACCATCTAATTTCCTCTTGAAAATGTCTAGGGTAGGTGCACTACTTCTGGAGGAAGCTTATTCCATAGTCTGGACACCCTACCTGTGAAGAATTTTTTCGTAAAGTTGAGCCTGAAACAGTCTTCCAGGAGTTTATAGTTATTACTCCTGGTGTTCCCCAAGGGTGCCCTGGTGAACAGTTGTTCACTGAGTCCTTGATGCAGTGGTAATCTGCTATCAAGCCCTCTCTCGGCCTTCTCTTTTTCAGACTGAAGAATCCCAGGTCCCTCATCCTCTCCTCATATGGCTTGCCTTGCAGGTCCCTGATCATATGGGTGGCCGTTCTGTGGACTCTCTCGAGCTTTACCACATCCTTGTTGAAGTGCAGCACCCAGTATTGGACACAGTACTCCAGTTGCAGCCTCCCCAATGCCAAGTAGAGTGGAAGAATCACTTCCCTAGTTTTGCTAGAGATGCATCAATTGATGCATACCAGGATATTATTTGCCCTGTTGGCTACAGCATTGCACTGCCGGCTCATATTCATACTGTGGTCTGTTATTACCTCCAGGTCCCTTTCGTTCGTGGTGCTGGTTAGTTTGGCATTGTCAAGCCTGTAGGTGTGCAGGGATTGTTTGTTGCCAGGTGGAGTACTTTACATTTCTCAACATTGAACTTCATTTGATACCTCGCCAGTAGTAAGATAAATATAAGAATGGGAATATAAGAATGATGTGGTTACACATGGCAGCAGAGCCCAGTACTCAGTGAGCGCATCTAATTTTACATTAATGCGCCTTTTCTAATGTGTATTAAATTTAGTACCTCCCTTTGGAGGTACTAAATTTAATGTACGTTAGGCTGTGCTAATGTGCAGTAGTATGTTTACACACATTTTTAGTGATGCTTAATGCTCAGTAGACTATTTTACTGAGCATTAGTGTAATGTCACAGTTTTTTAAAACAATCTTATTTGAAATGCACCTGTGAATGGCTAGATCCACCATCCTACAGAAACTTTACATAATGTTCTATCCTTGCCTTAATGAACTGCCACATTTCCATGATTTGATTACTAAGGAATGTTTGGCAACTTTATCATTTGTATTTAGTGTGTCTAGCCTATCCAATTTATGCAGGAATGCCCCTGCTAAGTGCTTTTCATTTCACTTTAGCTCATGTGATAGCTAATAGTGAATTCACAGGCAATGGATTATAGGAACAGTGGATTAGTAGGACAGTTTTATTACATGAGAGTCTTACATTACATCACCTTTCCTATAGATATCTGAGTCCATAATTGTACATGGCTGTGATATGAAAGGAAATGCAGACAAGTTGTAACAGTTTAACAAGGTGTGGGTAAAATATAATTGGACATTTACCCAAGCATATCCATTGGTTACTCATCCAGCTGAAAATGTTTTCCAGGAATTCTTAAGACATGTCGGTGTTACTGTTTAAGATTTAGAAACATTTTAAGACAAGATGAAATTTAGGATGAAGCTCTCCCTTCCTGCACCAGACAGAAAAAATGCCTTCCAAGAAAAATCTGTGTCAATCCTGGGCCTTGAAAAATTGCAAAGCATGTTAAGAGAATTAAGACAGCCTGTCTTAATGGATTCTGAAATCCATTGGCTTGAATTTGTTCTGACCACTTGGCCTACCCTGTGGAAATTCCTCATCTTTAAAATGTTATCCATCCAAATGTTGTCTCCTGGACTGTTTTTTGGCTTGTTTTAAAGATACAAATTTCAATGAGCTAACGCCAAGTCAGGCAAAATAAACTGGTACTTGAGATTAATGTCAGCTGCTATATGCAAATGCTTTCTTACCATCATAAAAGTACATTATTAGTATTTTAGGCCAGCAAATCTCCATATATTACAGCTATTAAATTTCAACACAAAACCCTTTCAGGATGTTGTAATGATCAATGAATGACTTAATGAATGCTGAGCTGCAGGCTATTAACCTGAAGTATGACCTCTTTTAGCAGTAAATTAAAGCAGTAATAGCAGGGATGCAGCTTGCAACAAAGTATCTGGGTAAATATGTGAAGTGATTTAACGACTCTAGAATTTCACAGGGGAGCTATGTAATAACTGCTTAAAAAAAGAGGGACTACTTAAAAACTTTAGCTAAGAAAAGCTTATTTTCTCAATTGACATTGGTTCCAAATACCACAGATGAGATTAAAAGTTTTTTGAAGAGGAGTGAAGATGAAATTCAAATTGAATGACATAGAAAAAGTAAACCTCATGCTTTAAGGGACAAACTGATCACCCATGGGGCTAGGGTTTGAATATACATTTCCACCCAAATGGGCTTGACCAAGTATGGAAGTATGACATATCTACCTTCCTTTGAGAGATCAATTACAGTCCACTGCCAGAAGCAGGATACCAGAGTAGCTAGACAACTGATCTATTTCAGCATGCTGAAACCTACATTCCTATGATTATTTCTAGCTACATGGGCATCTGTTCATATACTTGTCCTGGAATCAAACATTTTTTTCCTGTTACTGTTTTCAGTAACATTTCTTATTTTGAGTGAAATGTCAAGCGTGATAAAACCCAGGTATGAATGTATAACTGGATGAATGAGACAGAATGCATATTTTTAATTTCAAAAGTTCTATTTGATGTTCCAGGTTACCAGACTTATAGATACTGGTATAAAAGCACTGATTAAGGTTAATTGTAAGGCAGCTGCTACTTAGTGCCATTAAAAAAAAATAAAAAGAAAAAAAAAGGAAAAAATGAAGTCATAGACACTTAAAATGAGACTTAGATGGTTTTGGGGGTCTCAAGTCCCACACCTGTGATCAGATCCTCACCACGTATGTCCCTTTTTGACCTCACATTTGATATGTCCAATCTGGCCAGTTAGATACATAGCTCCTGCCCCATTTTCATTCAGAAACAAGGTGGAGTGGCCTAAATTCACTGTGGAACCTGATCAAGTAGGTATTCAGATCACATCTAATGAATACATTAGCACTGAGCTCAAAACAAAAAAAAGCCATCATTGCTACTTTCACACTGAAACATCTTGGTGGTTAGAACAATTACCCAGGAATTGGAAGCGGTTTTACATGTGTTCTGGAGGCGGGTGGGGGAGGACCTTAATTAGAGCAGCTCCAGGAGCCAGTCTAATTAAAGTGCCCACAATGCCTCATGTATCGGTGTCTGCACATTTCAAAATGGTGGCAGGGGCACTTTAACTAAAGCTCCTCAAATGAGCTATAGTTAAAGCACCCATGATGCCATTTTTAAGCATGGGAATGATATTACAAGAGATGCATAGGCTTGCTGGAGCATGCTAATTAAAACACTCCAGCAGACTCAATTAATTAAATCTGTTCGGACATGCTGTAATTACAGCACACAGGAGCAGCCTTCCCGCAAGTGTGCAGGCGCCCTGGGAGACTGCAGTTCAATTCCTTTTTTAGTCTGAAGGGATTCTAATTCACCTCCCAGTAGAGTGCCTTAGCTACCAAGCTATTATTGTTTTAGGTGATGACTGTCTACTCTTCCTGTTGAAGCTGGGCAACTGTGGAGTAAGGAATGCAATATTTATTAGGCCAGAGGGAAAGCAAGCAAGCAGGAGCCTGACTCCATGACCTATTGTCTAGGTCGGGGTAGGCAATGTTTTTTGTCTGGAGTGCCAAAAAACCCCACAATGCCTAACTTGGAAGGTGTCGGAGTGCCAGCATGCCAGAAAAACAAAATGAGGGCAGGGGGTACATGGCAGGATGCCTTGCTTGTGCCCCTTGTCCCCTACCCAAGGCCCCTGCTCCCCAGCTCTGCTCATGAACACTTGCCTCATAGATTCATATAGATTCATAGATGTTAGGGTCGGAAGGGACCTCAATAGATCATCGAGTCCAACCCCCTGCATAGGCAGGAAAGAGT
>NW_005842258.1:228822-230359 GCF_000455745.1 Alligator sinensis | reverse complement strand
ACTGAGGCAAAGAACTCATTGAGGAGTTCAGCCTTGTCCCCCCTGTTCGTCACCAATTGCTTATGCCCATTTAGTAGAGGTCTTATTCCACCCTGGGCCTTCCTTTTACTCCCTATATAGCTAAAGAACAATTTTTTGTTATCCTTAACTTGGGATGCCATCCTCAGCTCCATGGTTGCTTTGGCCTGTCTAACTGTCTCCCTACAAGCGCGAGCAAAGGAGGTATACTCCTCTTTAGTGATCTCTCCCCATTTCCACTTTTTATATGCCCCCCTTTTAGCCCGTAGACTGCTCTGGATTTCTCTGGTCAGCCAAGGAAGCCGCTTGGCCCCTTCCCCCTTTTTCCCCGCATTGGGATCATCTCCCTCTGTGCCCGAAGGATCATTTCCTTAAGGCACAGCCACCCTTCCTGGGCTCCCAACTCTTTAAAACTCTTACTCTGCAGCACGTCCTTGACTAAATGCCTGAGTTCATTGAAATCAGCTTTCCTAAAGTCTAGCACTTTCACCCTACTAGTTACCTTACCCACTCGATGTCTTATGGTGAATTCTATTTGGTGATCACTGTCTCCCAGGTGACCACCGATCTGTAGGTCTCCTACCATGTCATCCCCCATTGCCAATACCAGGTCCAGTAAGGGTAAGGCATTCCCCCTAGTGGGACCATGTACCTCCTGTGTCAGATATGTACCTCCTGCCTCCTACCCAAAGCCCTTGCCCTCCACCCCTGCTGCCCCTTGCCCCCCACCCAAAGCCCCTTCCCCACAACCGAGGCTCTGTGGCTGTCAGCAACTACCCAGAACCTGGGCCAGCTGCAAACATCTGCTTCCTCTCCGCCCTGACCCGGGCCCCAGCTGCCTTCCAGCCCCAGCCCCAGCCCCGGGCTCTGGGGAGGCAGCACATACCGGTAATGCTCCCTGCTGTGCTGCTCTTGCTGCTTCTGCAAAGCAGTGTGTGAAACCCAGTGCGGTACAGCACAGCGGGAGGTGCATAAAGCTGCCTGCTCCCAGCTCCCCGCTGCCCTGATACATTTCCCCTGCAGGTGGGGGCAGCAGCAATGGGCAACCCTGTGCTGCTGCCCACGCTGCTCCTGTGCACACAGGGGAAGTGTGGCAGGGCAGCAGGGAGCTGGGAGCAGGCAGCTTTCTACGCCCCCCTGCTGTGTCCTGCCGTGCTGTGTTCCAACAGAGTGCAGCGCAGTGCACTGCCGGTATGTGCTGCCTCCCTGGAGCCCGGGGCCGGGTAAGGGGCTAGGAGGCAGCTGGGGCCAGGGTCGGGGTGGAGAGGCAGCAGATGTTTGCAGCTGGCTCAGGTTCTGGGTAGCTGCTGATAGCCATGGAGCCTGGGCTGCTCCCAGCAGGGCTTGCAGCATCCCAACTGCCTGCTAGGAGCAGCCCGGGCTTCTGGCTGGTAGCAGCTACCCAGAGCTAGGGCTGGCTGCAGCCGGGAGGCTGGAAACAGCTGCTGCCTCCCCGGCCCTAACACGTGCTGAGGAAAATGGCCTCGCATGCCATGCCTGGCACATGTGCCAGGGGTTG
>NW_005842258.1:219594-228801 GCF_000455745.1 Alligator sinensis | reverse complement strand
GGAGGAAGTCCTGATTCCTGAACTTTTTGTTTTTATATTAAAACAGGAATTGGATAAAATCATAAATAGTCCTAAGAGCAAGGCCTGGAACCAGGGATTCCTATCTCTAGGCTGAGTGCCTTAACCACTAGGCAATGCACTCATGCTCCTCAATGCTCTCTATTATTCTGTAAGCATGAATATTGCATTCTTTGCTGCATAGTGTCCCTGCTTCAGCAGAAAGAATGGAGGGTGCCACTACCTGAAATGGTCTTTAGTGACTTCTAGGCTCTGGATTCTGAGGAAAGGAAGGAGCCACTTCCACTTCCAGAGCAGGATGGGAGACTACACTTCTGTCATCTGGCTCTGAATTACATTCCTGGATGCTAGGAGGCTAAAATTTATGATTCAGCACCTTACCTATAGGCATCCAAGCCCTTTATTAGCCTGGGCCATCAGTAACGTTACAGCTTTGTCAAATGTGGTAGCTGTAAATCATGGCAAACCCCATAGGCATTCAAGAAGAACATACTATAGAATTTCTGTTGTAATTCAGGTGAATATGATCCTGGGTATCCAGAGATAAAAATGACTGGCCATTACCCTTTTCTCTGGCCCCATTACCTCATCCCACATTCCATAAAAGTCCTTGTGATACTATCAAAAGAGGGGTAGAAATTCTTACCATAAACAAGTCAAAGGTAGATCGGTTTCAAAAGCAGTAATAGTCCTAAGTGTATAATCTATAATTAAAAATAGAGACAGCTGAAATTTAACACATTCAAATGTCAGTTTTAAGATTTTTAATTAAATGCCCAAGCTTATCTTTCAAGTAGTTTGCTGCACCACTAGCAATCAACTAAAAGGCAACTGTAGGCAGCCATACATGCCAAATTTGAAAAGCTCATCGCCAATCATATGAGTTTGTTGATGGCTGCCCTACTTCACCTGAAGACTGATATTATTATGCATACATATTCATAAGTTCTAACTAATATAGGAATAGCAATTAGTTTTTAATACACAAAGTTGTATTTTCTGAATGTAGGATATCAATGAGTAAAATAAATGCTGAGCTCCAAGTTTTATTATGAATGATAAAAAAGCACTTTGCAGTTATCCTAAAGTTTCCTAATTCATCAAATTTCTCTTTATAGAAATTTCTCTTATCTGTTCTTTCAAATATAATTCTTCCTATTCTTTCAAGGATGATAATATCCTGGTATATTGGAAAATAAACTGTAGGGCATGTTAATAGAATTTTCCACTCTTCCATACCCACATGCATACAGAATGCAGCTGGAATACCCTATGGTCACTGTTAAACACAGTTATTGAGGAAGATTATGGGTTTCCAGTCCTCTTGGTCTCAGGAACTTCTGAGGAATTGGATGATACAAATAGATCGGAGCTTTTGGGGCCCGGCCAATTGTTATCTGGGGACACTAGCCCCTTATGCCAGCTGAACTGATGAAGCAGCCCTAACCGAGAGTTCCCTGCACCCACTACTCACTGCAGCAGTCTGGAAGTGGGGGCTGCTGCCTGTCTATGACCTGCTGCCACCTGTGACACCATGTGACCCTAAGGCTGCGTACCTGCCAGACCTGGATGGGCACTGCATAGCCACAGCAGAGGCATCTGCACCTCTAGGCCAGCTGCCAGTGGGCTGTGGCTACACAGTTGGCCTCTGTGTGGCACTGCTGCCACGTGTGCTGCCGCCCTGCCATTTAGGCAGCTATCGCCCAGAAGTGTATCTCAGTGTGGTGGCCTGCCTTGACCTGTCAAAGCATGTCCTCCTGGCCCCAAATGGCCCCAAATCCATGTTCTTCCACAAACAAAAACCTGAAAACCATATATATATAAGAGAGAGAGAGATCATTTGGGCAATGTTTTATTGATATATTTACAATATTAAAGCAATTTGGAAGCCTACCAGTGTTTCTATCATCATAAAATAAATTCTAAATATCTATATGTTTTGATGTTTGTTTTTGGTTTTCTTACCATAAAACAATTAGAGCTGCCCCTGAACCCTTCACTAACTAGGATGTAGGGACAGCTGCCCCTGCAGCCACAGCTCCTGCCAGCAGGTCTCATCCTGTCTGGCAGCTGGGCATGCTAGGTGTGTGATGGGATGTGGGGCTTGCAGGAGGGGGATGGGAAAGGGTGTGGGGGGATGTGGAGGAATGTGTAGGGGCATGGGGTGTTTGGGTAGGTGTGGGAGGACTGTGGGGGGTGTTGCTCAGGAGGGATGGGACCCCTGCCTCCCCACATCACATGGACTCGCCCCCGTCAGGGCTCACAGCAAACCCCACAGGGCCCACAGCCTCCCTCTAGTGCCCTCATGCCCCACCACAGGGCCCTCATGTGTAGGGTCCACATGCCTCCCCGTAGGGTCCACATGCAGGGCCCACATGCCCCCCACCACAGGGGCTACAGGCTACCTCCCCCTCCCCCCCGTACAGCCAACAGCCCCCCTGCACAGCCCACAGCTCACCTGCAGCAGCAGCCATTGGGTCTCTTGGGGCCTCCTGGCACAGCCTCCCCAACACGGTGCAGGGCAGTGTGATGCAGTTCCAGGTGCCTGGCACCCGGTCCTGCCTGTGTCACATTGTGTGGGCCCGGCTTGGCTCAGTGCAGAGCCGTGTACCTTTCGGCAACTCCAGGCCACTTGGGCTGTCACCTGGGGCCCTGTGCTGCTCGCGGGGACTGCCTGTCATGCCGGGCTGGATCCTGCATGCACAGAACTGGCCCAGCCTGGCAGCACGTGGGGCTTGTGCATGCAGGACATGGCCTGGCACAACAGGCAGTCCCCATGAGTGGTGGGATAATCCTATCACTGGGATAAATGGGTTCGCTGCTAAATTTCAATGTCTGAAATCTCAAGGTATGAAAATGCTAGAACTTTTCAATAAAAGTGAGAAACAAACTGTGCTCATGTGCCTGGGAGGAAAGGGGGGTGGGGGCATATTCCCTGGTCTTAGAACTGGCCTAGTCTTAGAAGTATTTCCATGGAAACTGAAGCAAATAATTAGCATGGGAATTTCAGCCCAAATAGATTATATTCAGCAAACTGACAAGCAACTGAAAACAAGGTTTTATAATGGAAAGCTTTGGACAGTCTTAACTATAGGAATCACTACTTGCAGAACTTTTAATGATTTAAAAAAACTAAGTACTTGAACTGGTAACAAATACTAAGTCATCCACTTTTTCAGTCTGATAAGCAACCACGCAATTTTTTTTTCAAGCAATGACATGGTTTTGAAAATCAGTTTTCAGGAGCAAGTTCTATAAATGGATAGAATGGTCCCCCACAAAAATCCAATTTTTAAAATTATTTTGTCTTAATGTATAGTTATGCAGAAATAATAAAGGATCAAAATTTGCTCTCAGATCTGCATTGTTTACTCTCTGCATTTTGGAATAATGATTCAGTGAAAAGAAAAAGCAGAGTGGAAATTATAGCTGCTTCCACCAGCAATAGCTTCCAGATGGATAAAATGATGACAAAAAGGCCCCTGGCGCACATTCAGTTAAAGGTGCAATGGGATCTGAACTACAATCCCAACAATTGCTCCTCCTGCCATGCTACACGTGTATGGCACGAGATGCAACTGTGGGATCAAGGATGAGATCCCAATGGCACCATATTACTGGTGCAGGGGGAGCCCAGGATCATGGTGCCACCATGGCTGGGAGTGCCAGTCAGCTGACTGGGGCTCCCAATTGCAGGGAGCCACCTTAGCCAAAGGCTCTATGTGCCCCCATGTCTGGGAGCCCCTATCAGCTTACTGGGGTTCCCTGCACAGGAACACAGTCAAGCCCTTGGGGCTGGCTTCATGTTCACTTTATTGTTTTATGGGTACCAGCCACAGCCATTATACGTTTGTTTTTTTTTGTGTAATGACTTTGTGGCTTATTCCCTGTTTTATCACACCATTAACTGAATGAACACATGGCCAAGTTACTACTTAAGAATTGATTAAATGGTTAGTCACATCTTATGTGTAATGTCTGCCAGAAGCCAAAGACATTACATGATCCATCCACACACATATACTTGCATGAAAATCTGCTTGGCTCAAAGAGGAGCACACAGCAAAGAATACCTATTTCTTGGCTCTAGCTCCTTGTCATCCTATCACTTCCACAGATAGCCACCATCCTGCACTTTTAGGAGGGCCCATAACTGTGGAAGGGACCTATTAATTGCTGCAGACAGCCCTCCATGGTGGACAGGTTTGGACAACCACCAAATTGCCAAATCAGCCTTGACACCACATTCCATCCACAGGCTAATGGAGCTAAATGAAATATAGGTAAAGGAGTCCTAAATACTTTACTATCATCTACATTCAGCAATATAATCTGTTCACTGGATTCCAGTAACCTTTGCTCAGGATGACCACGCCCTTGCTCTCCAAACTGAGGTGTTTTTCAGGAAACAGACACTTCTTACTTCCCCCTTGCCAGGAGTGAAAACTAGTTACTCTTGTAACAGCCTTGCTGAGACCAGATAAATACTTTTCCTTAACTGGGGAGCATGGCTGGTTCAATGGGGCTGGTTCAATGGTGTCACTGCATTATAGATTGGTATGGATTCATCACCCGTAGTATGATTTTGGCTCCTAATACAGTGAGATTAGGAGATAGATAGGACTGAAGATTTTGGGGCTGGTCTCATAATCTTTGTTGTGTGATCCATGGCTTCTGAAGTGTTGAGGATGGCCATACTTCAGAACTTGGCCCTTTGGGTGCCACCAGACTACAGCTACTAACAAAAAACAATTAATAATTTTGAACAAATGAGTGGCTTACAGAAAAGACTTTTTACTGTAAAAAAAATAAAATGTACTTTCGCATATCTGATATTGAAATAAATTCAGTTTGGCCTTGCATAATTGCTTATTTCTTATATATGGTATGAAGTAGAAAAGCAAATTGCCATTCTGGCATTTCTGTTTCAATAACTTAAACTCATCCATGCTGCCCTCCAGCACCTCCCTGCCAATTGAACCACTTTTGAAAGTAGCCAAGGAATTAAAGTTATTAAAAAATAATGATTCTTTAATTCATGAAACCACTTGAAGGTGCATTGACCCTGAACTGAAATGGACAAATTCTCTTTAAGAAATCTGGAGTTAAAGATCAAAAGGTAAAATATTTTTGCTCTGGAGAAAAAAAAATCTATAATAGACAGAAGTCTTAATTTAGCTATTCTGAAAAATGGCATTTCAGCAGGCAAGTGCTTAAACACATTTAAGAACTGCATTATAAAATTTCTAATGAGAACACTAACACTATTTAAATGCATAGTCTTGGGACTGAAAAAAGTTTATGCACTTATCTAGAGTATGCCTTATTAAAGCTCAATGTAAACAATGATCATTAACTACAGAAACAGCCTATACTAAACTTTTTACATCTCATTAAGGCTCCTGGAGAACTCCTGAAGCATCTAATAAAATGTTGAATTTGGCAGGACCTAGTCAATTCAGGGTTGTTTCAGAAGTCTTGAACTTGATGGCTCCTTCAAATGTCACCAGTTATGCAGTTAAATGACAAAGTAAACAGTGGTTGCATTTATGTTGTGGGCCAGTAGGGGGCGCTTCTGTGCTAAGCAACCCACCTCACTGTGCCCGACCACCTACCAAGCTCCGAGTGCCTCCCCTGGGGTGCCTCATGTTTGGCCAACCCCCTTCCTGGAGCACATGCGCAAGCTTGGGGTAACCGCTGCCACCACCCAGTGGTCTGTGGTACACAGGCCTCATAGACCTTGAGGGTGCTTGACCCATGGCAAGAACTTGGGGTGCTTTCTTTAGCCTGAAGCAGAAAGAGTAGCCTCCCTTAGTCAGCTGAACATAGGGAGCTTAAGG
Organism: Alligator sinensis; assembly: GCF_000455745.1. NCBI lineage: Eukaryota > Metazoa > Chordata > Crocodylia > Alligatoridae > Alligator > Alligator sinensis. The sequence goes on along the minus strand of NW_005842258.1, from coordinate 222,943 downwards.
GCATGCCCCAATCCCTCTCCTAGCATGTCTACCACGCTTGCTATAGTGGAGAGCATTATTGGTTAAAGAAGGTAGGTTTGGGGAAGGATACAGGATAGGGAAGTATCAAAGAGTAACCTGTGTTATCAAAAAGCAAACTGTCAGCTTAGTAGCTGTTTGATACGGTTCTACATTACAGTAAGCTATATATCTAGATAAGTTCCAAGTAGTTTACTCACATCCTGAGAGAGAGAGAAAGAGAGTTGCAGATGTTACAGTTGCTGTATGTAACTTAACATGGCTGCTCCCCTTCTCCTGTGGAGTCTTAGCTTTATATAGCCCTTTTGACATCCCCTTCGAGACCCAATCAAGGCCAGGTATTGTTTGATGCTGACCAACCAATTTAAAAAGCATCACTGGTCACCTAAGAGAGTGACATGGGCTCAAGCCCCTACCCCCATGCCATGAGGCCAGTGCTAACACAATAGAGAGGTGGAGTTCCCCCCCTCTTACCTGAAGTCCCTCATGTCCACAGTAACCCAGGGAAAACAAATTGACAGACAGGTGAGAAGACAAGGGCAAGGAAAAACCTAATAGAAGAGTCTGGGAAGAAACTGGGATGACATTCTTCCACAATCTATACGAGATGCTTTACTGCACAGTAGACTAATCTACTGCACAGTAAGGCATCAACATGTAACTGTGCGCAGCAGCTACTGCACAGCAAATTAGGTTAATGCATGGTTTTCTACTACCTGTAAATACAGGTAGTAGATTAGCTGCACATTAGCTACTGTGCAGTACCATTCATGTAGATGCTACAACAGCAGGGGGCCACCTGGGATGGGGGAGTTCTCTGTCCCTGGTCCTGGCACTGCTCAGGTCCCAGCTTCCCTTGGAAGCCGAGCAGCACCAGGATTTGGGAGCTGCCTGCTTTTCTGCACAGCTGGGGGCTTGCTGGCAGCTGAGCAGGATATAGGCTTACTGCACTGTCCCACTTGGGTGGCAGTGCAGTAAGCCTATATCATATTAATAGCACATGTCGACATGCCCAGCAAGGCTGAAAGATGCTACTCATTTAAGCAGTTCATACATTTAACTGATATGCAGATAAACACTGTTTATTACAATGTAAGCAAGAGGTAACAAATTGAGACTGGCATTGTATTATGCAGTAAAGGGAATTATGAATTTATCCAATATGTACATAAGTGGAGTGCGCTATACTTATTTGTACATCATCATCCATGTAAGGATCTTGAAGCAATTTAATGTGTAACACACAACATCATGTGACATAGAAAATGATTACCTTCATTTTCCAGAGGAAGCAACCAAGACAGAAAAATGAAGGGACCATACCATCTTCTACTAACATAAGTGTTCCTAATATATAGGGTTTGCTGGATCAAGTCCTTAATTTGATGCTAGGTGGAGTTAATAAATATACTCAGAGAGGGCTCATTTCAGGCTTTTAAAAATGCCTAGAAAAAGGACACCAGTTGCTCATCCCCTTTGTAGTAGAAATCCTACTAGTACCAAAATATGAGCCTTAAACAAAGATACATTTTTATGTGAAAGTAAATTATAGACCACACAACACTTCTTCTCAACCTGCTTGCTCTCGAAAAATGGAGTCCTACTGTTTCTTTCCATTATCACCTTTTGAAGTCACCCTATATTACTATACTAACTGGCATTAGGAAGGTGAGTGAATGTCAAAACATGCTTGATTTTTTGATTAGCAAAACCTAAAACCTACTGCTTTTATTCAGGTTTATAACATGTTAGGAACACCTATCACACCTGATAGTATTGAATAGTTCAGAATTCCTGAAAAAGCATTACATAGACACTAGCAAGATTATATCTGAACCTTTGGATTTGGATTGGCTTTCTATAGTGCAATTTCTTGAAGATTGTGTGGCTTTAGGTATCCACTAGCTACAAAGGAAATACTAAGTTGGAAAGGACGCATTTCTGAGACAATTAGAAAAGCGGAATGAACAATTTTACAACACAGTAGATTCTTCAGTACAGGAGATATAAATTGGTTGATAAATCTATAAAATGCTTCCATTGCAAGATGAGTGTGTCTTCATGATGGAAAACAGTAATGATCTATGAATAAGTGAATGATATACAATGATGTACACTGCAATTAGCCATCTGTTTACATTTTCTAGCGTTATACTGTTGAAGTGTTTGAAAATGGCAGTTTAACAGACGGCTATCTCATTCAAAAGTGCATCTTATGTTACTCCAAACATGCAAAGTATATTTAAAATTAAATTTGAGTGTTCAATTATTCTTGGAATACTTTTTGAAATAGGTTATCTGCTAGGGACATGACTGTTGTCTTCAGTTAGATATAATCCTGTCATTGAACCAGATGAGGTTTCTGTCTCATTTGACATACTTTCTTTTTTTAACAGAGCTCGTCACATTTTGCTTAGCTCATTAGAATTCATCTAGTATTTTAACATGGTTGTAGTCATTGTCTTTATCCTTGTTAAAAATGAAAAACCACCACCAAACTACATAGTATTTTTTCACAGGAAGATAGGGATTGTCAGAATGGAATGGACCAGTGATCCATCCAGTCCATTATTCTGTTTCTGACAGTTGCAAGTGATGGTGCATCATGGCAGTTTTTAGAAAGAGGAGCAGGATTTGGTAATTAAGCGTTCAGTAATGTACCATAGCCATTCTCTCATGGTCCCGCAAGGGTCTCTCCTTGGCTATCACCTTTATGCTTTATGCTTTCTTCCGTGCAAACTGCTTTCATTGTTATTTGTACGTTGATTATTCACAGTATCTCCTTTGACCATATGCATCTCTGGATGACTCACCCTTACATGCAGGTAGGCTGATTCACTATTCTGATTGGCACTTCACATCACATGGAAAGTAGCTTAGCCATTTAAACAAGGAAGCAGCAATAGTCAGCTCAACATTGTCTAACCTCTTAACTAGTGATTATAACTCCCCATCCTGCCTTATGTTTGATTCTCAGTTGTGATACCCTGAATGACTATCACCCCAGAATGGTCTCTCATCCGATATCCAATCTGACAATTTGAATTTACTCTCATTGCTGTTTTGTAAGTCCCTTAAATGGCTAGGCCACTTTCTGCTTCCTGTGCCAGGTGGACCAATGAGAACTGAGGGCAAGATAGCAGGGGCAGGCACATTTTATTCCTGAGAATACACCTGCCTTTTTGAGCAAAAGGTTAGATTATACTGGGATAGATTAGCTTTGGGGGATGGAAAGAGAACATTGAAGAACTAGAACTTTGTTAAGAGGGAAACAGCATAATGTGATAATGGTGGGGGAAAAGCTTTCATTCCTTTCAGTGATTGTACTTTC
>NW_005842258.1:212814-219563 GCF_000455745.1 Alligator sinensis | reverse complement strand
CCTTTACAGCAACTGTTGCAAATGCTACATCCCACAGTCTTATCACCAGGGATCCTGGTTTTCTGATTTAAAAAAAATCACAAATTCTCTTACAAAAATGTTGCAAATTCTGATAAACCCTCCCAGATCCATTATTAAAATTAGAAGGCCCCCCAGACCTGCTGGTGCCCCTCACTCACCCCCACAACAGGCTGCCCTGTCTTACTCATGCCTGTTGCTCCCCACCCACAGCCTATGCCCCCCAACCCTACTGGAAGGCCCCCACAGATGCCAGGACTATGGGGCCAGGGACCCAAGTGTGCCGCTTCCCCAGGCTGCTGCCTGCTTGGGCAGGGGCAGGGCTGGCTCCTGACTCCCCCCCCAACCCTGTCGGTGTCCCCAGCCATGACCCCCAGCCCCCCAGTCCTGTCAGTGGATCCCCCAGCCCCCTGCAAGCCCTACTTACCTCACAGGCTCCAGGAGCAAAGTGAGGCTGAGCTGAGCCCAGCAGAGCTGTGGCTGACCGAGAGCCTCAGGACTCACCCTTCCCTCTCCCACTCTGGGCAGGGTTGAGGGTTTTCCACCCTGTTTGCAGTTAGCTCTTGTAGGCTGGAGCTCAACCAGCCTGCAGGGCTCTTTGCAAAAGTGGGAAATCTGTGGGTTTATCTGATAAAAAGGGGAAAACTGTGGTTTTCTCCATTTTTCCATGGGAAACATAAAACTCAGATCCCTGCTTATCACCTTGGTGTCACTTTAATTTTATTGTTCTTTATTTTTCATAATATGACAATGTCTTCTGGCTCAACCAAAACCAAAGACCCATTATGCTAGGCTCTACTATGATAGACAGTAAGTCCTTCTGGAAACACAGAGTGTCCAGGAAGTGTGGCATCTGAGGAGACAGTCTAGGTGAGACCAGCAGGAACTTCCATGTTGCAGAACAGGAACAAGCCAGCCACAAGATCCTTGCAAAAGCAGTAGCTATAACTGCTACATCATACAGTAAAGAGTTGTGCATATAATTTCCTGTATATAAGAAAGAATTGCCTATGTACCACAAGCCTCATCAAGATACCACAGGTTAGTACAGACAGTTCAAGAGACAGTTCTTGTCAGTAAAGGTTAACAGTCCAGTAAAAAAGGCTGATGAAGGATGAAAGAAAAGAAGTCTTCCTGATCCAGGTTCACAAGCGGAGAACTAGGGCCCAAAGACATTGAGTTACTTTTCAAGGTCACAGGAAATCCATTGCAGAGCTCGTAACTGAATGCAAATCTGAATTCCAGCCCATCTCTTTAATTATAAAATCATCTTATCCTCAACTCCTCTCTCCTGTTCCACCCAGCCACTTACACTGATGCTGTTACTAAAACCTTTCACAACATCTCCAGAATCTGTCTGTTCCTGCCTGCATTTATTTTTCTAATTTCTGGTTTTAGTCCCTTTTTTTTGGCTCCCATTCCTATGTCCCACTCACCAGAAGTCTTCAAGCTGCTTGGGTTGGAAGCTGTGCCATGTAATGTTCTCTACCCCTTCTGCTTTTTTCCTTAGTTCCTCCTCCCACTCGCAGTATACTGACTAATTCTGGTAAACTCTGAAGTGTGAAATTTAATAATCTTGGCAAATTTATAGAATCTAGAATGACTGCATGTGCAATTAGACACATAACTAGGTAATCCTTTCAAAGGCTTACTAAATTATCTTTCTAAAAAATACCTCATGGCAATGAATTTTACAGGTTAACTGTACACATGTGAAAAGGAAATTCCCAATACCAATTTAAAATGTTCTTCCTTTCGTTCTTAAGTGCCTTTTAATATATATATGCATTGTGGGAAAAGCTAAATTGTAGACTCCAATTAACCTTCTTTATGCACTATATAGAGGTGTATATGAATTACATATTATATTATATATATATATATATATATAAATAGTTCAATTATATTTATGTCTTCCTTTTTTACATAAATATGAAATAAATAAAAAAGACCAGTCAATCCCTACTTTTTAACTTTCATGTTAGTCCATTCTCAAAACTGAGTTTTTTACATCCTAAAAAAATCAATACAAATAAGGCAAAAGAAAAAATATCAAAACTATGTACAAAATAGACGGTGATATATTATTGTTCTACAATATTATTTAAGGTAGCCTTACAGCATTCATTTTTTTTACTTTCAATCCTTTTATTTTATTGTTCTTTTTCATCCCTTTGGTTTTCAATTCATAGTTAGTTTAGACTTGCTGTCTCTGTACTTTTGACTCGTATTGTTCCTATTTATTCTGACATTTCTTATTCTTTCTTTTTTATTATAGTCTCTTATTGCTTTATCACTTGTCCGTTTGTTAGATTCCACCCTCCATTTATGTTTGGCCTCTTTTATTCAACATTCAACTGTTATTATTTTGTTATGAGAAAATTCCAATATAGGAGAATTACTTACCCTACAGTATTTGTGCTTCTTCATGATGTTGCTTGCACTGTGCATCCCAAAGAAGGCACAGTGTGGATCTCACTGTAGGTGGTTGGCATGCAGTATCTCCTCAGAGTGGTGTGAATAAGGAATTCCAGATGTATAAGACAAAGACTGATTATAATACAGCTCTCCCAAACTCACCATCTGACCTATTAGCTTAGTCAAAGACACAGTGCAAATGCTTGCATCATTTACTGTTTTCCTGATCTCTGGAGCTGGTATATGTCTGAAGCAAGAGGCCTATGCTGAGGTCCCAATCAGGATGGGTTTCTGTGGAAAATGTGAAAGTATGAAATAAGAAACAACAATTCACAAACCAAGAGAACACTGTGCATGACTACAAAGGCAGATGGCAAGCTGAAATTTCTGTGAAATGGATTTTAAATGGAACTGAGTGAGAAACAGTATAGGTAAGAGGTTAAGGCTCTTATAGGCTCCCAGGTCCCTCTGGTAAATATTTTCCTGCTTTGTGATGCTTAATGTGGATAAGCAGTCTTTATCCATGGTATGTACAGCTAGCAAACACTTTTAGATCAGTGATTTTGGGTCTGGAGTATTTGGTCAGGATGGTGTAAGATCAAGTCTAAGTGATGTAACAGTTGGATTAGAGGCTGAATGGATATCCAGAGTGGCTAAGTACAGACAGTCAAAAATCCAAAGACTGAATCAATTCAATTTTTGCAGGTTAGTTTAAGCTGTGTAGACAGAACCAATAAGCAAGTGAACAGACATTCAGTTTTGATTCCAGAAATGCAGCCACATGCCTTCAGTGGCTCAGGCCAGAAGCTGGCCAGAAGCATGTTTTAGCACCCCACTAAAATATGCCTCCTTGCCTGACTGGAGCAGACAGCCTGGGCCAAGGCTAATCCACCACCCTGTGTGTGAATGGAGGGGAGGAGGGGGGACTTGTGAGAGAAGTGCAAGACATTCTGGGATGCTGGAGGATTGTGAGTTAACTTGAATCTTGAGAGGATCTGGGACACAAATTCAAGAAACTGATTTAACCTATATCAGTTTAGTCTGATACTACATCCATCCAGGTTCATCTTAAAGCAGTTTGGCCATATTGAAAGTGGTTTATGTACACTGAACTTATGTTGTGTTGCATATTTGAACTTGCCCTGGAAAAACATCAGCCACTAGGTAAGGGGCTGAGTGACCTGGTGCATTTGGTAATGATAGAGTCTGTTGGCAGAGACTGAGACTGTGGCCGTTCTTTATCCAGCTCTTGGGCCTTGGTCTCTGTATAAATAAGTGGTATAAATAGTAGTGCAATTGGGGAGCTTGATTTATTCCTCCTCATGGATCTGTAAGAAGAGGGCTGGCTATGACATAAGGCAGAAAGGTCCTCTTTTGGATCAGCATGGCCAAGGTCTCCCATCAATCAGGTATTGCTCTGGCCCATTGCCAACTTTACCTGTGTAAGGTCATTGTCCCATGAAGGTTTCCTACGTTGACTCTGAGGTTGCTTGCAAATCACAGCAGGAAAGTCTCTGTGTTGGAGAAAATGCATTTATTGGCAAAAATGTTGAGGAAAACAAAAATCCTCAAACAAATAACAGTGCTAAAGAATGATGCCTTATATCGGGCTCTGGTGCTCAATATCTGTTGCTCAGTGTGGTTGCATTTTAAATTCATAATTAGTGTCAGTGCTAGTTCCTTTGTTTGTACTAATATTTGCAGTGCCTGACTGCTTGCTGCTACTATTTTGGTGAAAGATGTAGGTTTATCCATAGAGGAATGGTGGGATTTTTAATTTCCCTTTCTCTCTGCTTAGAATTGTGTATACTGTCCACTTGTCCTTTCCTTTCACCTTTACCAATGTAATACTGAGTTGAATCTGTGATAGATTATCTGGCACTGAAGAAGCCAAAACCACAGCTAGTACTGCAGCCAGTATTTTTATACAGATTATTGTATCCCATCCCAAATAAAAGAAGAAATCTTATTCAAGGAACACTTCTGCTCTGTGTGCAAGCTCTGAAATCTTAACTCAACTCAGTTTTTACAGAGTAATTAGGCTAAACTATTGAAACCAAGACATTAAGCATTGAGGTGAATCCAATTTTTGCTTAAGGGTTGAGGAAAACAAAAGGAGTTGGCCAAAAGGGTCAGGTTTTTTAAAAAGTATTTAGGAGTCTAAAGATACAGCTGACTACTAGAGGCATTTTCAAAATCACTTAGGATGAGATTCTAGCCTAACTATTAGCATGTAAGTAGGCTTAGGTGTCTACCTGCTTGAATCCATGGAAAACAGTAAATGAAAAAGGTAAGTGGGTCCTTCCTTATCCTTACTGCTTTTTTTTTCACTGAATCTTAAGGGGCAGGTGATGGAATGTTACAAAAGTAGATGCATTAATAAACTTTCAGGACTTGAACAGGGTGGAATAGAATAACATTAAGGGACTTCTTATGGGAGGTGGAATAGAATCTAGCTCTACTAGTCACTTACCTCCATTGAAATCATAGGAACTAATAATCGCAGGTTGGCTTTCCTTTTTTTTCACAGCACAGTGTGGTTTGAATTAGAGGAAAAGGGTAATTATAGTACTTCTGGGCCATCAATAGTTGTACTTCTGTCTGTTCTGTCAATGTGATTGAGATGGCTCTGAAAACAAAACAGTTTCTTCCCATTTTCAATCATTTGATCAGTCATCATCATCAAGACAAAATCCTTGAATGCCACACAGTGGTCTCTAAGTCCTTAAAACAGACTATTGGATCTTCAATCTTTGTCCATCTTTGGAAACCACTGGATTTCATTTAGTGAGGGGCCTTCAAAGAATGGTCCCTTTAGTGCACCATTGAAGCCTTTAGTGATCCAGCCTTCCTTTTTAACTCCTTTTATTAGGATAAAAAGTTTGGGTTTTTAATCCTAATAAATATGCCCACATCAAGAAAGCCACCAAAACGAAACTAGTACTAATAAGGCAGTTGGCTAGTTTCATCTACAAATATTCTCACTGCTGATCTTAACTTGCAACTTAATGCAGAGCAGCTGATGAAGGTGACATGAGTTAAATTGTTTATTCACTGCTCTCCTTCATTTATTTCTACTTAAATGATATGTTAGAGAACCTGTCTGGCTCTATAACAGCCCTTCAGTTCCCTTGTCAAGGCCTCTTGTTTGCTTTCATTTGAGATGAAAAATTCTATTTTTTGTAGTACTTATAGAAATGTTCACATACTATATCACACTCCAATACAATTTGTAAAAAAAAAATACAATTTGGAGGTTTTATCATAAAGAACTCTTTGTAAATATGAATTGATCAGACTGAGTTTTTGTACATAGTATTTATTCATGCCTCTTTAAGAAGATTAAGAATATGTTTAAGAGTGTGATGATTTCATGAACTGGACAAGCATTTTTTTAACAGAAAAAATAGCAATGCAAACATTTGTCACTCTATCATTAATTCAGCCCTTCATTTTTCAATTTCTGTTCTACAAACAAAATGCCTGCAGTCCACACTGATAAAAGAACTCTTGCTCCATGATGATGGGGGCCTTCTTGCCACCTACTCCACCCCTGCTCTCGGAGCAAACACCACACATTTAATAAAACCTTGCTTTCCTTCCCTCCTGCACGTCAGGATATACTTTCTTCCTTATGCATATACATGCAAATACAGGGTTTTGATCTTGATTGTATCCCATTCCTCTCCCCTCAGGCTTTCTCAATCACTGTTTTAATACTTCAGCATACAAATTATTACTGTCTCTTTTTTTTAAAGGGAAATGAGAGAGACAACCTAATGTCTAAACAAAAGAGAAAATGGGGGAAAGGAGGAGAGGAGACATCTGCTTTTGACTCTTCCCTCTTGAAAGGGAAAATAGGCAGACAAGCATTTTTCATCATATATTTTTGTTTAAGGAGGGTTTAGGAAATGCCCCAAAGTCCCTAAGGCACTTCTCTGGCTGTGCCACACACCAGGGCTAATGCATTCATATATTACAGGTAGATCAGACACTGTTACAAACCAGCAAAATATTAGAAGGCAGCAGAATATTTGGAGTCTAATTATTTGCTGGACTTGGGGGGGAGGAGTGCGTGCGCGCCCGGGCCCTGCCAGCCGGCGGACCCCTCTACCAGCCCAGGTCGCTTCCCTTAGCCCGCAATTTGGCAGCAGCCCCCGCCCGCCCTGACCCTGCATGGGGATGCACCGCCTCCTCCCTGTCCCGGGGAAGCCCCATGGCCGCACGCCCCGGACTCCTCACACCCCGCGCTCGCTCCGGCCCCTTCGTGAGCAACCCCCCCGCATCGGCGACGAACGCCGTGAGCCTCGCCC
>NW_005842258.1:204658-212438 GCF_000455745.1 Alligator sinensis | reverse complement strand
GCCGCCGCCGCCGCCGCAGCGCTGGTGGAGGGCAGCCCGGGCGCCTGGGTCCCCTCCCTGCCCCGCGGCCCCGGGAGGCTCAGCGACCCCGGCTGCTGGGGCCCCCCAGACCCGAGCAGGGCCCCGTACCGCAATGATGATGAAAGCGAGGGAAGAAGGGGCCCCCAAGCCCTGGGCCGAAACCCTCCCTCTGTGTCACTCTCTCGCGGGCCCCAGGTGTCCTTGAGGACTGGGTATCCAGACTGCAGCCGACTCGGTCTCGAGGCAAAAGGCATCAGAACTGGTGGCAGCAGCGATCACTTTTGTTAGATCCACTAGACTTCTTTTATTAGACCAACTCATAATCATATTTATTAGACCAACTGCAATCATATTTATTAGACCAACTCTTATTTGCAGATCTCTAGTGGGTCCAATAAAAGAGATCACCTCTGCCACCAGTTCTGGTGCCTTGAGGACAGAGAATGTTTGGCTTTCCTGAGAGTGGAAAAACCACATGCTGCTGCCAAGGGCAGGGTGTGACCACAGAGGGTGTTCAAAAGCTGGCCCCTGGCTGCCCTGGTGTGTTTCTCAGCTTCAATCCAAAACCAGGGCAATCCCCATCATGGTTGGGGGACTTCCTCCGTGCAGGGGGCTATTCTCAGTGGTGGCAGACAACAGAAGGAGGAGCAATGGTCTCAAGTTGCAGCCAGGGAAGTTTTGGTTGGATATGGGGAAAAACGCTCAGGAGGAGAGGAACAGGGGACCCAGAGAGGTGGTGGGATCTTCATCCTTGGAGGTTTTTAAGACCCAGATAGACAAAACTTTGGCTGGGATGATCTAGTTGGGGAGGGTCTTGCTTTGAGCAGGAAGTTGGACTACATGTGACCTCCTGAGGTCCCTTCTAACCCTCATTTTCTGTGATTCTGTGACTTAAGAATCCAGTCCTTGAACCACAGATCCCCCCACAAAAGTTGCAGGTTTTTCCCCAGGGCAGAGAGTAGGCTGCAGGATGAGAGAGGAGAGCTCTGTTAAGCATCACTGCAGAGGGAAAGCACCTGCCCATCTGCTTGCAAGTTATTAGACAGCTCAGGAGTGGGATGGGGGCAGGCACTGGCACACAGTAAATGCATCCAATTTTTTTAATCATCATGGATTATTTAAATGCTAAATACAACTATTTTAACAGCAGCTCTTTATTTATTTATTTATGATGATGATGATGGTGGTGATGATGTTGGGGGATATTGACTTGGAAACTAACTTGTTGTTCCACAGTTGGAAATGAGACACTAGCAGAAAAGTCAAAAGGTCCCTGTGCAATTTAGTTGAACTTGCTCTCTTTTCAGGGAGAACTGTTAAATCCCTGCCGCTGCGATGGGTCAGTACGGTACACACATCAACTTTGCTTATTAAAGTGGATAAGCGAAAGAGGGTCATGGACCTGTGAGCTGTGCTGTTACAGATACCATGTTATAGCAATTAAAATGAAAAAACCTTGCCAGGTAATTCTTTCTTTCTCGCTCTCATTTTTTTTAAACTGCAGATACTCATTTTTATTTACTGTATAGGCCTAAATCTCACCCAGTATCTATTTTTGAGGCCAGGGACTGCATATTTATGGTATACAAATAAATTTTATATCTGTAACCAGAGTGTTGTAATATATAACTGGAATATTAATTTATTCTACAATGTGATTTGCCTTTACGAGGTCCCACTGCAAAACTGAAACCTTCTCTACTCTCCTCTTGTCATAATCAGCTGCTTTGAAATGGGTTCCCATGAGGATTGACATGGATTTCAGTCATTTGGCACTAGGAGACTCTTTAGGCCTTAGCTTTCCTATAGTAAAAGTTAATGCCTCCACCAGGATAACAAGTCTTTGTATCCCTTTTCCATAAATAGAGCAGCCAGGCCCTCTAAGATATAGCTGTCAGACTCAGGCCTCAGGCTGGATATGTACTGAGGGCTCCTTGTGATCTAGATCCAGCCAGAGGCAGGAGGATTGCCATAATGGCACCAGCGGTGGGTCTGAAGCAAGTTCAGGGGTGGTGGTAGAGAGCCATGCGCAGCAAAGCCAAAGGACCCTGGATTCTGTGACAGGCCACACCCACCAACTTCCGGTGCCTACCTGTAGTGCAGTGGGATGGTTTGAGAAGCTCTGTGGGCTGTATCTATATATATGACACCCCCTACTCCACAATTTCAGGCAGGTGCTTGGGTGATTTTTATCTGCTCCTTCTTCCATAAGCCATACATAAGTATTTAGTAATATGTATTAGTTCTCAGGATCTGGTAAAGATTCTGTGTCAAAGTTTGGTTTCAATTGTTTTCTACCAGTATGGATCCAACAGTGACAGGATTTGCTTAAATCTAAGGAAGTTGTATCTTTTGTTATATTCTATGGGCCCACTTCTTGGGTCTTGCCAGAATACAAAAGCGAGTTTAAAGCAATGTTTATATCTTCTTGTTTCTGCAGCCAGCTCAGGGCCCCTCCAACTCCTGGCACAACCTAGAGTAGCAGCAAACCTTGTATAATATTTGCAATGGTCTTTCAATGATTGTTCAAGAAGCTGAAGCACATGCCTGGGCCATTCCTCTGTACTTTGTCCACACCATCATATCAAAGAGCTGAAAGCTGGAATGGTGTAGTGTCAGCAGGTTGGTATAGGCACTAAACAAGACCTCAAAATTGGACCCCAATTAGTCAGAGGGTTACTGGAATTTTCTGAATTGTAGATATTAGTTGGATTCTGTGGACCCAGAATCAATGGAACTTCCTAGGACCAAAGCACTTAGATTTTTCCCCCCCAGATCCTCTGAGTCTAAGGATTTCTTTCAAATCAGAGATTATACCAGATACTGTGAGGCTGAGAGCAATGGATCATATAGAATCATAGAAGTAGGGTCGGAAGGGACCTTGTAGATCTTCAAGTCCGACCCCCTGCCTGGGCAGAAGGAAAACTGGGCTCAAATGACCCCAGCCAGGTAGGCATCAAGCCTCTTCTTAAAGACCCCCAGGGTAGGAGCCAGCACCACTTCCCTTGGAAGTTGGTTCCAGATCCTAGCCGCCCTAACTGTGAAGTAGTTCTTACGGATGTCTAATCTAAACCTACTCTCCAACAACTTGTGGCTGTTATTCCTTGTTATCCCAGGGGGTGCTAGGGGAAACAAGGTCTCCCCCAAACCCTTCTGGTCCCCCCTAGTGAGTTTACCTGGTGACCCCCTTCTCTTGTGAAGGCTGAACAGGTTCAGGTCCCGTAGCCTCTCATCGTAGGGTCTGCCCTGTTGTCCCCGGATCATGCAGGTGGCCCTCCTCTGGACCCTCTCAATGTTGTCCACATCCCTCTTGAAGTGGGGTGCCCAGAACTGGACACAGTACTCCAGCTGTGGCCTGACCAGTGTCGCGTAGAGGGGGAGGATCACCTCCTTGGCCCTACTTGAGATGCACCTGTGGATGCATGATAGGGTCTGGTTGGCCCTGCTGACCGTGACCTCGCATTGTCGGCCCATGTTCATCTTGGAGTCAATAATGACTCCAAGATCCCTTTCTGCCTCCATGCTCTCAAGAAGGGAGTTTCACATCTTATAAGTGTGCTGCTGGTTACTACTGCCCAAGTGCAGCACCCTGCACTTGTCAGTATTGAAACGCATCCTGTTTTTGTTAGCCCACCCTTGCAACCTATCTGGGTTGCATGCCCACCTCACCCCAAATTTTGGTATCATCAGCAAATTTAAACAGGTTGCTTTTCACCCCGTCGTCCAAATCACTGATAAAGAAATTGAACAGTGTGGGTCCAAATCTGAAGCTACTCCATACTTTGGAAGTAAGGGATTGTAGAGGGTTGAGGATGTGCTTAGCTCAAAACTGTCTCTCAGTGTTTGTTTATCTTCTTTGTTTATTGTCCCTGTGGGGCAAACTCCTTCCCTGCAGGAATTAACCCAAACAATTAGTAAAACAAACATATGAACTGCAGGGGGTCTCTTCCCAGACCCAAAGAGAAACTCTAGGCTTGGATGTGCCACAGCTTGCCTCTTCTCTTCCTTCTCTATCAGTTCTATTCCAGCACCCAGTCTCTTGGTCAACTTCCAGTCTCTCAGTGTCTCTCAGCCCCCTCAGCTCTCAGCAGCAGCATATCTAGACTCCTGGCAGCCCTGGGCAAACTTTTAGTATTGGGCCTCCCTTCACCAGAGATAATGATAATAATAATGATAACTGGACAACAGAAAAAAAAAACATTTTCGAGCCCCCTTTCTGTCTGGGCCCTAGGCAGCCACCTGATTTGCCCATGCCTGTGTCCGGCCCTGGCTCTCAGCTCCGTTCCTCCCCTTCCCCTCTGGTTCTGGGAGCCTCTTAACTCCTGTGGAGCCAGCCAGCTAATTATGCTTCGCACCTGGCTCAGTCCTCCAAGACAGGCTTACAATCAGTTTCTGTCTGCCAACAGCTGGGCTTTAGCTCGAGGTGTGCACCCCACCCAAGGGATGACCCATAGCACACTACTACAGAGGTGACCTGTAGAAGACCTGCTCTCTCCAAGTTTTTCCTCAAACCCAACAGGGACAAGGGTTTGAAGATGGACCCACAAGATAAAGAATAGATTCTGGTTTTATAACTTCTTCTGATTTTATAATTTTCACTAGGCATCTCCAACCTGGACTTGACTGTGGTGATAGTCTCTATAAGGACCAGTTTGAAAAGACAAATTCTTCTGTGGCCTTTATCTTTAGAACAGCTACTTATTAGAAGCCATGTTGTTACTCCTTCTGCATGCAGTATCACCTGAGGTATAGTCCAATAAATAAAAAGTTAAAGCTTCTTTTAGCTGCTATAGGGAAGGTCAGATATTCCTCAAGGGCCTGTGGCTGGATGCTTAGTTAGAATTATTTTTCATTACAGATATTCTTGGCTGTGGAATTCTGAAACCAATCAAAGAGCTAGGTTTGTGACATCGAATTACTCTTTATAGGAGAAACATCATTCTTATCTCTGACAATTTATTTCTTCAAAGCATAACTCTTAATCTGCTCAATCCTATAAAATAATATTTCACAGATTAGAGATATAAATTATCTTGGGTCAATTAGTTTCTTCTGCTAGTAAAGCAAAGCTGCAGTTTGCCAGAACATGTAGCTTCAATTTTAATTTTGGTTCCTGATTATATGCATTTTTACAGGGCATCTTTTCAGAGTCCTGAAATTCATTGACTTGAAGGGATGCTCTTCACTTGAGGTTTGTGCCAAAAGATGCAGAGTACTCCTTTTATTTTTTCTCTGTAGAAGTCCTTTTTATTGAACTCTTCTATGATGACTTATCTAAGTATAATTGGTACTGATTTTTCCTAGAGTTTTACCGGGAGGCAGGGATTTCTTATGGTGATATCTTTTATTGGACAAAACTGTTTAGTTGGGAAAGAGTTATAATGCTTTCAAAATCTTGTGTATATCTGTCACAGTTATGCAGCTGGTCCAATAAAAGATATTACCCTAAGAAATCCTTGCCTCTGGCATAATTTCTGGACTGTCCCAGCTACAAAATCACTCTTGCATTATCAGAGTTGTGCTATACATTTTGACAGTATGATCTCAGATTTAAATTCTGAAGACAGGTCAAAACCATCATGCATTCTGAACTTGTCTCTGGCACATAGGAGCATAGGAAGTACCTCTGTTTCTTTGATCAATACGAAGTTAACATTTGGGCAAGAAAATGCTACAAGATCTGAAGAGCCTAAAGAAGACAATTCCTGGCTGTGTCTACATGAGACACAGTGAGCAGTAACAACTGCACAGTAATTTAGTACTTGCATACACAAGTAGTAAATGACTGCTCAGTAACTGCAGTGACTGCACAGTAGCTTATTACTACTGCGCAGTAGCACTGCATCATGCTTCGTGCCACAACGAGCTTCTTGTGTAGACATGGCCCCTGTCTCTTGTCTCTCTATTGCTTATTTAAGAAGGTCCTCTGTCTTTAGTAGATTTAAAATTGGCCTTGGCTACAACCAAGGCTATCACTTTAGCTTTCCATTTGTTTTGTGCCAAAAAGTTCAGTCTTTATTCAGCCTTTAGAAATGGCATACCAAAAGAACAGATGAAGATTTGAAATGACAGCTTGCATTTTCATAAAGCTTTGTTTCTCAGAGGATTCATGGACCTTGCTTTCCTCCTTTTGGTACCAATTACTGAAAAGTTCAGTCTTTGGTTTTAGTAACTCTCAGGAGAATATTAAAATGACAGTCTTTAATGGCAGACTCTTCCCATACTAATTGCATAAGGCTGAAGTAGTCCTAAAAATTCCACTTCAAATTTTCTGTAACTGTTTTGGACTTTCATTAACATCAGACAAATTTTTGCCTGTTTTACTAAATTGGGTTTCAGAATTTTGCTGCTAAGAGGGGCTGTTGATCATTTTCTTGATAGGACAGTTTTATTGGGTAATTTGTGTCCTGTCAAAAAAGTTACAGAACAAACCAAGGATTCAAGTGGATACATTTTTGCAGTACTGTAGCAGGGGAGGGGCGAGCGGGGCAACCACCCCAGGCACCGAAGTGAAGGGGTGCCAACAGGCTCTGCCCAGCTGGGGCAAGGCGCAGGACAGAGCAGCAAGCTTCATATTTGCTGGGGCATGGGTGGGGAGGGGGGCAGCTCCCACTGCTGTGTGCACCCCCAGGCAAGCATGGCGGGGTGTGCGCGCCCCAGATCTGTGCATGGCGCTAGGGTGGGCTACCACTGCGGGCTTGCCCCAGGTGCCAAACTTCCTTGCTAAGGTACTGAAATTTTGTATTTAGACAGGCTATGTATTCACTGAAGTCTCTTAACCATCATGTAGTAACTTCTTCAGTATCTGTTAATTATATATTGATTACTTAGACAAGCAAAAAATACTAGGTGAGTCTTATTTCATACCTTTAACAATGTTATTCCCTCAGTGTTGAGTCCTGATCAGACTAGATGCCTGTATGGATAAGTTTTTCAGTCACTGCTCAATCATTGGTATACTTCAGTTTACCTCTTGAGAATCGGCACTCTTCCAGATTGGAAGTGTCTAGACAGTATTATAAAAGAGGGGAAAAAAAATAAAGGTTATTTACCAAAGTAACTGTTTCTCTCAAATTTACTGCTTCCACACTAACATCATATGTTTACCTCTACCTCAGATATTTATGCAATGTACCCAAAATTAGAGGGAAACAGTTAAGAGGTATGAGATTCTTATGCCTGAAATTTTAGAATGTGCAAATAGATGGGCATATGAATAGTTTCCCCTTAACTTTTTGTGTTGTTTCTGTATCATGGCACATAATCTCAAAGTAGGCCTCTGTGGAGGCAGTTTGTTTTGGGAATGAAATTTATTTTGGAAATAATCTCTTTTTCAGTAGATTTTTTGTTAACCTGTACATTTCAGCAAATATCACGTAATGTACGAGGGCCCAATCCTATGTATATCTTTATGGGATTGAACTCCAAGAAATTATTAGATAACATTCAATATAGGAATTCTCAGTCTAGTCAGCAGGTTTGGTGGTACTGAGAGAAGTGAATAAGTGAGTGGAAAAGCTGGCACTTCATGCTCTGAAGAGAGATTTTTTTAATCTGTTTTTTTAGTGAACCAGATTTAGCCCTAATATAAGCAAATCTAACTCTATTAATAATAAGGAAATTATTTCTTCTTAAGCAAGAATGAATTTGATTCAGTAAGAGGTATAACATCATGATGTGCAAAAGGACTGATAAGAAAATAGATATTAAATAATTAAACTATAATAAAAGGATATGCTAAAAATTTTGAATGCGACTA
>NW_005842258.1:203132-204627 GCF_000455745.1 Alligator sinensis | reverse complement strand
AATGAGAAGAGCTCATACAGCTTATACAGAGAGAAAAAACATAAGGGTGGTGCATCTACATGCACAATTAATGTGTATGAACAAACTCTGGAGTGTACTGCTCCAGAGTCTGTTGTTTGGGCAAGACATTTGAATGTGCGCCTGGAACCACAGCACATTGAGCCAGGTCAGAGCATCTCTGGCTGGCAGGGAGCCCGGGGGGTCAGCCTGCCAGGCCAGGGCTGCTCCCCACAGCTCAACATGCTGAGGAGGAGCTGGTTGGGGCATGAATGTGCTTCAGCACGAAGATAGCCAGTAGGCAGCCCCCACACTGAAGCACCCTCATGCCCCAGCCATATGCGTTGCTGTGGAGTAAAAATCTCTGCAGCAGGATAGTACTTTTATTTACTTGTGTTTGCAAGTACTATCTTGCTATGGAGTAAATTACTCCAACCTAATAGAGATGCATGCGTAGATGTGTGATGTTTACTGAACAGCTAATTAGTCTACTGTGCAGTAAATGTTTCATGTAGATGCACCTGGAGAAAATATTTGTTTGTTAACTCAAATAATTTGTAATTATGTTTTCCTAAAACACAACATTATTTTAACTTGTTTATTTAATTGATAAGCTGTTTGTAAATCGATTACACAGACTAATATATTAGTAAAGTATTAATTCCTTTGTAGTATTCAATAATAGTGCTTTGAGCTGAGTATAGTCTGGCAATGTTTAATAATATAAAAGCTATTAGAGCTAAAAAGTCATGCTGTGACAAAATGGTCTAATTTCTTTAAAAATAAGCAAGCACGTGAGTCCAGAATAAGTTTCTCTTTAATGTTTTATCTGTTACTCAGTTAGTGTATACCATCATACAATACTGTTCCTTGTGGTGTTCATCTTTCCTGCAGTCCATCCAAATAATACATTATAATTTGTTACTTTACATATCAGGCACAGAGGGAGACGATCCCGTTGTGAGGAAAAGTCGGGAAAGGGGCCAAGAGGCTTCCCTGGCTGACCAGAGAAATCCAGAGCAGTCTACGGGCTAAAAGGGGGGCATATAAAGAGTAGAAACGGGGAGAGAGTACTAAAGAGAAGTATACCTCCTCTGCTCGCGCTTGTAGGGAGACAGTTAGATAGGCCAAAGCTACCATGCAGCTGAGGATGGCTTCCCAAGTTAAGGATAACAAAAAGTTGTTCTTTAGATATATAGGGAGTAAAAGGAAGGCCCAGGGTGGAATAGGACCTCTACTAAATGGGCATAAGCAATTGGCGATGGACAGGGGGGACAAGGCTGAACTCCTCAATGAGTTCTTTGCCTCAGTGTTCCTAAGCGAGGGGCAAGACAAGGCTCTCACTGGGATTGTAGAGAGGCAGCAGCAGGATGCCAGACTACCAAGCGTAGACCCTGAGATGGTGCAGAGGCACTTGGAGGAACTGGATGTGTTTAAGTCGGCAGGCCCGGATGAGCTCCATCCGAGGGTACTGAAGGCACTGGCTGACGTCATTGCG
>NW_005842258.1:190647-201932 GCF_000455745.1 Alligator sinensis | reverse complement strand
CCTGGGGGTCTTCAAGAGGAGGTTAGATAAGCATCTGGCTGGGGTCATCTAGACCCAGCACTTTTTCCTGCCTATGCAGGGGGTCGAACTCAATGATCTATTGAGGTCCCTTCCGACCTAACATCTATGAATCTATGAATCTATTTCTGTAACTGTTCCATTTTTAATAATGCTTTAGAAACATTCTAAACATATAATGTATTTAGAAACAGATGTCGAGAAAAACATTAGAAAAATAAATAATTTACTGTGAAGTCAGACTTATATTTTGCATAGAGGCAACAATGGACATGTTCCAGTAAAAATGAACTTTTTAAACCAGTAACACATGACTTGTTGTATAGTTATGCCTACATACCTTAACTGCTTCAAGAAACATGAGGTCAAAGGTTTTCAATAGCACAAAATGCATTGTATGATGCCTGACATTTATATAGGTTTTTTATTGCCAAAATCTGTGTTTAGCAATCATTAACTAAAGGGCAATCTTGCAGGTTTTGCATATCTGACTTAAACTAATAGTCTCATTGAAGTTAATTACTGCACTTACCTACATACCATACACACCTTTCCCACCAAATTTAACCTTCCAAATTGGGGCGTGTCTCTTAGGAAAGCTGATTTGCTGCTCACAATGGAAGCATGGGAATGCTGTGAGATGGCTACTGCATTTTTCCCTTCTCTTCCCTCAAGCAGCCACATGGAAGGAGGAGTGGAGTCCAGCAGGGGAAGATTGGCAGGGGTGGCAGAGGGGAGTACAGTGGTGCCTTCCCTAAAACAAGGTTCCTTTCTTCATTCTGCCTTCCCAAAAAGGTGCATGTCTTACTTAGGGGCTCGGTCCTGCACCTGGCCCCGGGCAGCCCCAGTCCCACTCCCTCCCTCACTGTGGGGGCCTTGATTTGCACCCCCTCCATGCCCCTTCCCTCTCCCTGCCCCGTTACCTCAACAGACTGAGCAGCTGGATGCTGCTGTCCAAGCTGCCAGGCTGGCTGCATGCATGTTGTGGCTGTGCACATGCATGGGGCATTTATTGGCAACATTATCAGCCACATCAGCCAAAAAAAGCCAATTGTCGATAATGTCAATTTTCCTTTTATCTGTGCTGATATGGTATGGACCAATGTATTGGTGCACCTCTAGTGAAAACCCACCCTTTTGGTGAGAGGAAGAATTTAAATAGGGTTGCAGGTTGAATTGAGAGGTAGAAGTGAGGGAACATGTGTTTAGGGATCACAGGAGTCAAGGGGTCAATATAGAAGCTAAAACCCCCAAGGAGGAGTTTGGGAGATTGTAAGGAGAGGAAGAGAGGAAGCACACCAAGGCCAGGAGTTGAAATTGGAGAAGGATTATAGAGAAGGGTTGGGTGGATGATATAGGTTACTAACAATAGGGAAGGCAAGAAAAGAGTTTTATGAAGAGCAGTTCAGAAAAGGAAAAAGAGGGCCAAGGTCAGGGTAGGGAAGAGAAAGGCTGGAAATAGAATGGGTGAAAAAAGTCCAATACTCCAAGCTTGGTCTGATCTAGGGAAGTAAGAGGGAATTCTAGTTTAGACAGTACCTTCACACATCTATCATTTGATTCCTCCCAGTCTGGGGATGGTAAGGAATATCTTGTGAGATGGACTGTGTAATTTACTAGTATGGTCATCTATTTGGAGTGTTGGGGTGCTGAGGTTAAACATGCTACACTTCTCGGGTGCATCCAAACATGCATGGATGTTTGGGTCCCCAGGGACAAGTAGCACCAGTGCACCTTGTGCGGCAGCTACTTGTCCCCGGAGAGTGTCCAGGGGTCCAAAAAATCCTTGGAAAAAACCCCAGCACAGCGCACTCTCAGGCAGTGCACCCTTGCAGCACAGAGAACATGAAACTGTTTGGTATGTGGCCCTGCAAACGTGTTTGCGGCATCACATAGCGCATAACCATGCTCGTTTCCTCATGAGCAAGGAGAGTTGGTAGAGTAGACCATAAACATCTAGTTGCACTTGGTATCCAACTGATTTACTTTCCGAAAGAAATATGTGCTTTTGCAGATTCCCTCATGAAATCAGCTGTTCTAGTCAAGATCTTAGTTCCAGCACACTAATGCTTTGTGCTAATCAAAACTAGGGTGTACAAATATTGGTGACTATACTGTGGATGACAATTTTGCATTAGCAAATTGACAATGATACATTTTTGTATCTATTTTTCTATTAGCCAGTTCATTGCCTTTCACAAGTCAGATTTAAGTATACAGTGATACAACATAAACAAAATACATAAGATGGAAGTAAATAATTAAAAATATGGTATTGACTTTATATACTTTCCTTTTGTTTCATATTCTTGATACTAAGAGTCCTACACAGTTTATTGTTTGTGTTTTCTCATATGTACTTAAATTACTTACAGATAATTAAATTTTAAGACTGAAATTCAGATGATGTACTATTACAAAAATTAATGTTTTCTGTGTTTCTCTCTACTTTCTTTCTTCTTTGTAAAATACACACTGGGCTCAAGGAAATTTGAATATTTAGATGGTGTGAACTCACTGTTATTTGGTCATAAACTGTGAATTATATTTGAAAATAAATTTTTAATTACAGTTGTCACTGTGGTCTAGTGGTAAGTAATTTTTCTATAGAGAATTATTTTTCTCTCTCAAATGCTGGGTTAACTTGGAAAAAAGAGATTAAAAACAATATCATTTGAGGCATATGGCATTTGCTGGGACTTAAGAATCCAGTTTGGAAGGGTATAATAATAGGCATTAATATTGCATAATCATTAATTGACAAGAAATATCTCGAGCACATACAATATTTTTACTGATACTATAAATAGAAAATGTGAGAAAATGAAGATAGAGTTGTGGATGTTTTAAAGAGGCAAGCAATTTCAGTTGAAAATTAGTTTCTCAGAGTTAAAGGAAATTATGTCTAATTCATTCTCACAATATCGTTTGATTGTATTTCTTGTTAGGGGAGTTTGCCTAGTTTTCAAAGATGTCTGAAAATTTTAAAACATCAGTATTTTTGTCTCATGCACAGACCAAATTCTTGACATTCAGACTCTTAAATTTCCTTTTGGTGAAGGTCAGTGAAACTGCACTTGTTGGAACAGTGCCTTTGCAGCCAGTTCCAGCACTTGGCTGTCTCTAGAAACTTCATCTATTTTTCATTGACAGTGTATTCTTTGTTTTTATGCTTCTATTTTGTGGTTCCTTAGCAGACATTTTTGTTTGTTTGGCAATCTGGATGCCTACAACACTTGATACTTGTCAAAGCCTAGATGCTTTTCCATCAGTTTTGTGATTTTTGTTTTAAAGGTTTCTCAAAGCAAATTGTAGTGAAGGCCTCAATGTTTCACCTGCTTATATGTGGCAAGTAATCTTTTTATCTTAATTTCTAATTCCTTTGATCAAGGAAACATCTTCTCAACCTATGTTGTTTTGCTGCATCTTAAATTTTCATCAAGGAACTTTGACTCTACCAGTTAGGAGTTTTGCATGTGATTTATTCTGCTTTCTTGTAATTGATAGAAGCTGCACTGAAATACTGCTTTCTGGTCTTCTTCAGGTTCTACCCAAGCTTCAGTCTTTCATAGCTCAATCAAGTTGTTTCACCGATCTGGAGTTTTCATTTTAGGCATTTTGCTCAAGAATAGAATGCCACAGATCCTCTAAAACATTTTGAAATTCTGACTGTCCTGATCCATAATCACTTCAGAGTGCTAAGAAGGTATTAATTTGAAAGCAGAAGTCCAGTTCAGATGGTATGTGTTGAAATTGACTCAGCATTAGAAATGCAAATTGTTTTGTCTCCACACTTGATGGAGACTTGCATAAATGCCGAAAGGTCCTTAAAACAAAAAAGCACTGGCTCAATGCTGCCAGCAAAATAGTTTTCTAACTGAGGTATGTATGTGGCATTAGTCTTGAGCTTTCCTGTAATGCAGAAGTACATCAGAATTATAACACCTTAAAGGAAACAAAGCTGCCTGTTGCTGCTGGAATATTAAAACAGTGAAGCACTGAAGCATAAGATAGAGGCACAAAGTTGTCCCACTTTTCAGAGGCATTGCAACATAATATCTACCTTGATAATGTCCATGGTTTTTGTGGAGGACTTCATCATCTCTATGTGCCTCATGTGCCATCAGGCTGGGCTGGCTTCTGCCTCCATGGAGCTGGCTTGGCCTGATGGCACGCAGAGCACATGGAGGCAGGAGTCGATCTGGCCTGATAGTGTGTAGCTCCTGCGTGCAGTGCCGGGAACCCTAGGTGACAGCAGGAGCCAGCCTGGTCCTACCTGAAGGCACACATCAGCAGTCTGGGCTGGTACCAGGCACCACGTGTAGGCAGGCCCCAGGTCTCAGGCAGCATGGTGCGCTGCTGGGGGTCTTTGTCTGCAGTGGACCACAAGAGCCCTGAAGGCCTGCTGCTGGTTGCTGCCACTGGGGGCAGTGGGAGCTCTGCGTCATGGGGATGGGCTGGGTCCCACCCCTCCTACACAGTCCCCCCACACACACACAGTTCCCACCTGCCCCCCGTGTCCCTGCTTACTAGGGACAGAGCCTGGATCCAGGCCACTGCTGCCAGTCATGACCAGCTTCTATTTGCTGCAGCACACTGAGGTAAGTACAACTCAGTTTACATTTGTGCAAAAACACAAAAAATAAAACAGAAATGTTTATATTTTAAATACAACTTTATAGTACACTTGGTTTTAGGGATGTCATACATAGGATCTTTTATTTAAATGGAGTTCCAGAGGAGATGATATTTTGCATCTGTTCTTGTATCCAAAAGTATTCATTTTGAATGTTTACATTGGCTTTATAAGGATAGTTGCGTGTATCCATCTCTACCAATTACATCAGAAACTTGGAAAGCAATGAGCTACTTACGCCCTCAAGCTTATGACTAGGGTTCGAATTCCACTTTGACTCTTGGGGGAGTCTGCAAAAAGATTAAACCAGTAAATTGATTAACAAGTCCACCTAAGTGAAGGAGCAATCCAATTGGAGACCCACCCCTCCAGGTTATGATTTTCAAATCTTACAGGGGGGGGCTCTCATCTCTTATGGTGGGGCTCAGCCTCCTGAGGGCTAGCACTGAGAACCCAGCTAAAGGGCAGATGAGGTGGCTGACCTCCTGGCCATTCAGGGCCAGGAGGACACACTTCAACAGTTCAAAGCAGGCCACCGCAATGAGCACATCTTCCGGGAGATAGCTGCCTGGATGGCAGAGCAGGCGCACCAGAAGACAACATCAGCGCAGCACAAAGGTGAACTATGCAGCCACGGCCCACTGGAAGCTGGCCCAGAGGTGCAGGCAGCTCTGCTACAGTGCCCTACTACAGCCCAGAAAGCCATGTAGTTCCTGTCTGGGTTTGGCGGGTGTGCAGCCATGGGGCCACAGGTCCAAGGGGATGGATGCTGCCACAGGTGATAAGCAGGTCACAGCCAGGCAGCATTCCCCACTGCAAGACTGCTGCAGTGAGTACAGGGTGGACTATTATTTGGTCCATCAATGGCCTCAATTATATATCTTTTAACCACTAGCAGCTCACCTCATGAAACAAGTGCTACACACTTATACATTTTTTAATGAATGGTTTATTTATATTTACATCATGTCTGTGATATTCAAAGTGTCATCTATCTTTTAGTCAACCTATTCCTCAAATTCAAGGGAAGATAAATTCAATCTTACTCCTACCCAATCAATAGGGTTTATAGAGGTAAGTTTGGACTCAGTGTTGGTCAAAGTACCTCTGCCTCTGGACAGGTTCCAGACAGTAGATGAGCTCATCTCCAAGTGACATGTGCAACCAAAGACTCCAGTAAAAGTGTATTCTTGTCTGCTGGGCCCCTGACAGCATGTACTTGTATAATATGCAAGAGTGTCTTCACAGCTCCTTTAGGGCAGGTTGAGATTGGCATGCCACCTCATTAAGCACATACTAGAGACAGCAGTAGAAATTCCTTTGGAAGTGGTGAATTCTCTTCTCTGGTACATGTGTCAAGAAGTTATATTTCTCCTTCTCCAACAAAATTATTGCAATTGTTTGAAGTAATGTTTCATCTCTTTAAAGAACACTCTTGAGCTTACAGCTAAGCAGTATGAATGTACCCAAGGATGGGGTCTTCTTTGCTTTAGTGCTGGGTTGCAAAGACAAGAGGAAGTTGAGCAAGTAGTGTGTGGTGCTGTAGGCAGGCAGCCTGTGAGGGTCCTGTGAGACATGCTGGCCTGACTCCGTAGATAGGATTTGTTGTACTGAGGTATAAGGGCTTTCTGAAATATCCATGGATTATGTTTGCCCTTAGGCCCCAGGGTAAGAGGTTTTTGGACAGTTGTAAAGAGACTCATTCTCTGAGGCAGTTTTAAAGAGGACTTACTCTTCTCTGCATTTGTTTTGGCACACTTAGCTTGGTTCCTTCACAGACAGATACATCTAAGAGTAGCGAATTTTAGGTTCAAAGTCTATGGCCTCAAGAGGAACAAGTATATTGGAGTCATTAATTGTTTTTTTCTAGCTTGCTGAATAGTTTAGCTAATGCTGCAGATAAGCAGCATTCAGATTATAATAGGCAATACAAAGTTGATGTATTACATAAAACAGGTGGGCAGTGCGAGATCATCTATATGTGTCAGGAAGCCATTTTCCTTTGAGAATGCTGTATTCATTCTGCTGTCAGTATACCTATTGGATGTTCAAAACAACTTAGTGGATCAGCTGAGCAGGAAGAGTTCAACTTCTCACAAATGGGAAATGAAAAATATAACCTTCTAACAGTTTTCTGTGAGTATGGGGTTCGCAAATGATCTGGTGAAAGAAATTTCCCATGTGTTTTGTTCTTGGGGAGGAATGAGTCTTAGTTTTCTGTGAATGAATTTCTGACTGGATAAATTCCCCACTCCATTGATCCTTAGGGTGTTAGGAACAATTGGGCAACTTGCAGACGTGGTAATAACAACAGAAACTCATCCATTCTAGATTTCAGTCCTCATTAACCTTTGTTTTCCACCCTTATGACCAAATCTTGATTCTGCCACATGTTATGTCTCTGATTAAAAGTTGAGTGCTGCACCTGGATACAGTAATTCTATATCTGATAGCTCAGTGTCTAGTGGACTAACTTCATTAGGAAAGAACTGTTTGCTAATATGCCTCTTGGAGCTAGACATATGTTTGTAAATATAAGCATTTCTCAATTTGGTCTACTCTGAGAAATGTTAAAGTAGAGTGATCACCTGTTTCCTTAAAACTGGACTGATGGTTGCATTAAAACGGTCTGGTCTCTCGATAAATTTAGTTATGGTGTATTTGGCAGCCATTTCTGTATTTCATGCTCAGATTGAAAGTTATTCAGTATTTCATTACTCAATTATTTTTTAAGATTTTTGAAGGGCCTGCTTCTACCAGTTACACATTTCTTTCTAATATTGTTTCTAAATATGGTAGTTGTGTCTATTATAGATCCTCCCTTTGAGACTTTGACATAATGTTCATTGTATTGTCTTTCTATAAATATAACATTTTTAGTAGCAATGACTTTTACTAAGAGAGTCAGTGAATTGCAGGCCCTACATAGGAACAATAAAACACTATTTACTGAGTCAAACCATAGTTCCATCTAGCCCAATATCTTGTTTCATACAATGGCAGAGTAGATGCTGAGGGGGATGGTGAACAGGGCATGTTCAGAATTTTCCATGCCCTACTCCTCTCCTAGTGCAGCTTCCTGTATTCAGACATTTAGAAAGTTCTGATTCAGAGGCTGCACCCCTATCTAGTACTACACCTTTCCTCCAGGAATTGGCCCAATCCCCTTTTGAAAATGATTAAACTAACAGCCTCCACTTCATCCTGTGATAGTAAGTGTCAAAAGTTAATTACATGCTGTATAAAAAAAGAACATTTTTTTTGGTTTTAAACTTACCGTCTAATAGTTTCACTTCATGTCCCCTAGTTCTAGTTTTGTGTGACCGAGTAAATAATAAATCCTTATTTACTTTATCTGCACCATTTAATATTTTGTAAATGTCTATCATGTCCCTCCTCAAGTGCCTCTTTTCTAAGTGGAGAGACCTAGCCTTTTTTGCTTCTCCTCATATGGAAGCCACTCCATACATCTGAGGATCCTTGTTGCCCTTCTTTGTACCTTTTCCAATTCTTCTAGAACCTTTTTGAGGTGCACAGACCAAAACTGCACACAGTATTTAAGGTATAGATGGACCACAGATTTATAAAGAGGTATAACGATACTTTTTGCTTTGTTTACAATTCCATTCTTAATAATTCCTAACATTACATTTCCCTTTTTGACTACTGATGAACACTGAACTGATGTTTTAATGAGCTGTCCACAATGACTCCAAGAAACTCTCTTCCGTTTGGTAACATTTAATGTGGAGCACATCATTGTGTATGTATTATTTGGGGGTTTTTTTTCCCCATGTGCATCACTTTCGACCTATTGAAACAGAATTTAGTTTGCCATTTTGTGGCCCATTCACTCAATTTCTTGAGGTCCTTCTGGGGTTCTTCGTAGTCTGTCTCAGTCTTTACCACTCTGAGTAATTTTGTGTCATCTGCTAACTTGGCATCCCTTACTACTGACCTTCCTTTCCAGGTCATTTATAAATATATTAGACAGCATTGATCCTAACACAGATTTTGGGGGACCCCACTGTTTTCTTCTTTCCATTCTGAATGCTGACCATTTATACCAACTCTTTTTCTACCCTTAAGCCAATTTCTGATCCACAAGTGGACCTTCCCTCTAATCCCTTGACAACCCATTTTTATTAAGAGATTTTGTTGTGGAAATTTATCAAATCTTTTTGAATGTCCAGACACTCTCTCTCTGGGCCTGAATACATAAAACAGGATGGTCCAGATCCTTGCTTTTGTTGATACTCTCAAACAACTGTAATAGGTTGGTGAGGCATGAATGCCCTTTAGAAAAGCCATGTTGATTTCTCCCAAGCAAGCCCCCTTCATCCATATGCTGAGCAATCCTTCTTTAAAATTACTGCTTCTACCAATTTTCCAGGAGCTCACCTGTCTCTAGATCCTTGTGTTCACTCTGGAGAATTCGTTAAAGATTGGGTTTACAATGACAACCCTCCAAGCTGTAGTACCGAGGCTGTTTTTAGCAATAGGCTGAATACCACAGTAAGTAGTTCCACAATTTCAGATCTGAGCACCTTCAAAATTCTATGGTCAATGCCATCAAGTCCTGGTGATTTGTTACTGCTTAGTTTGTTTGTTTTTTTAAAATCTGTTTTAAAAACTTGTTTACTGATACCTTAAGTTGGAACAGTTCTACTGACTCATCCGTTTGGAAAAATGAGCTAGAGAGTACAGAGCTAGCTTGGGGTATGTCTACATGGCACTACATTGGGCCAAATAAACATTCTCTTCATAGTTTTTTTGGTAGTAAATATGAAAGGTACACATTTTCATTCAGGCTGATGGAACCACAGGTTTCTAGTTATATTATGAGTGCTTATACATTGTAAGGTCTGCCCAGTTCTTCTTTGGTTCACACATATTTCCCTAGGGTTTTTAACTATCTCTGTACTATGCCTAGGAATAGTTCCTGTTGTATAAATATGCAGGTCCGCTTCATGGAGTCATGTGGATAAATGCTAAATGAAGATAAGTTACCTACCAGACAGTAACCTGAGTTCTATGGTTTGCTTTTGTTCATAAGGATCCTGTAAACTCTCCTCCATTCTTATGGATGCAAATACCAGTTTCGATAAAGGAGCTTAGTTTGTGTTATGGCTTTTCTGCCCTCTGTGTCTGGGAAGAAGCTGCAAAGACCTGTAGGGATGAGACAAAGTAACATTTTCAGCTTTGCATTGCAGGGATACACAGGATAACTGTGGGAGTCAACTAGATACAATGGGATTCATGTGAACAAAGACATACTGAAGAACTACAGTTAACATATTTTAAATTACCTTTTTGCCAGCAAATTTGCAAGCAAATTGCTATAGTTAAAATTCCCTTAACTATAGCAATACTCGGTTAATGACCCCATAGCTTGGAAAAGAGGGTCAGTGAGCAGCAACATAAAAATAACTTGTTTATTCTCTTTATGCTTGGTAACATGTTTGAGTGCCAATGCCTACTCTGATATTAAACATCAACATCTGTATGCTATGATGTGACAAAAATCACAAAATCTTCCCTGAACATGGAGCTGTCCCGGGGAAAAGGGAAGTACATAATGCTACTTCTATAGTATATAAAAACATAAGAGCATAAGAAGTGCCGTACTCGGTCAGACGGATGTTCCATCTACCCCAGTAGCCTGTCTCCAACAGTGGCAGAAATGGATGCTAGAGAGAAAGCATTGGACTGAATAGATCTAGAGTGATCTATTCCTTATTCATTACCCACTTTGGCATCTACCATTATTGGTTTAGAGCAGGGGTGGGCAAGATACAGCTCGTGGGCAGGATCTGGCCTGCCAGGCAATTTCATTCAGCCCATGAGTGCCCACCAACTAATTGTACCCCACCCAGCCTGCACTCCTTGCTCCCAACCTGTTGCACAGAAGGGCCCAGTCTAACCAGCACACAGCTTATGGGTGGGGCTGCTGCTGCGACTACTGAAGCCACTGAGGGACCAGCTTGGATTTCCCAGCATCCAGTGGCTCCTTCTCATCTCCCTGCTGTAGCACTTGCTCCAGGCAACAGGTAGGGAAGCTCACAGGACTCCACCAGGAAGCAGGAGTGGGGCTCCCCTCCAGCGTTCCCTCTAAATTGTGTGTTGTGTGCGGCCATGCAGTCACGCCTGGCAGTGCAGCATGAGCACACTTGCGCGGCCACGAACACCACAGCTTATAGGAAATGCCACTCCCTTCCACTTCCAGTGGAGTCCTGAGATGTGCAAGTGGCAGCAGGGAGTGGGGAAGGCAGCTGGCTCCATTGTGTGTGGCTTCTCCCTGGTGGCATGTGAGTGCTGGGAGCTGCATATGTATCACAGGGGGCCCTGTAGAATAGAGGCAGGATGGCCTTACTCCACTCCTTTCCACCACATGCAGCTGTGGCTGGAGCCACATGCTGTCGGGCTGTAGTGCCTGCATGGGCCACGAGGGCCTGCTGCCTGCTGCTTCTGCTTCCACTGGCCGCAGGGCTGTGAGCCAGGGGGAGGAGTTTGTGGAGGGTCCCCACACTCCTCCACCCTCCCTCACACCCCACAAACACCACACATCTATCTACACCCTGCCTCCACAGCCCCCCCACATATACACACCCCAACATACTCTATGCCTCCC
>NW_005842258.1:188781-190339 GCF_000455745.1 Alligator sinensis | reverse complement strand
GTGGGTGGAGAGCCCTTGTGGCCGACAGCTCACCAAAACTCTTTAAGTGGCCCTCCTGCTAAAATAATTGCCCACCCCTGGTCTAGAGCATCTTAGCCTTTTTATTCTCTCCATGCCCCTGATTATTTTGGTGGCCATTTTCTGCACCTTTTCTAATGGAGACTAAAACTGTACATAGTATTCAAGATGTAGATTTGTATAATGGCATGATTATAGTCTCCATTTTGTTTTCTATTCCCATCTTAATGATGCCCAACAGTTTATTGGCTTATCTGGTCACTTCTGCACACTGAAATTTTTAGATAACTATCTACAATAACTCTAAGGTCTTCTTCCTGAGTTATAACAGCTAATTTAGAATCCATCAGTATGTACACCAGTCTTGTGAACCCAGCATTGTCTTGTGAACCCAGCATTCATTCCTGCCTATGGCAGGGGGTCAGGCTAGATGATCTGTTCAGGTCCCTCCTGACCCTAGCTACTATGAAACTACTATGAAACTATGAAACTACATACAGTTGAGGTTATTTTTCCCCAGATGTATTACCTTGTACTTGTCAACACTGAAGTTCATCTATCATTTTTTGCCCATTCACTTAGCTTGATGAGATCTTTCTGCAGTTCCTTTCTGTCAGATTGGGACTTGTCTACCGAGAATAATTTCTCATTGTTTGCAGACTTGGAGATTTCACTGTGACCAGGTCATTGATGAAAATATTGAACAAAACTGAGCACAGAACAGATTGTTGTGGGACCATACTTTTGACCTCCCTCATCTTGAAAAGTGTCCATTCAGCCCAACCCTTTGCTCCCTACCTTCTGAATCCACGAAAGAACCTTTCTTCCATTTTGTGGCAGCACAGGTTTTTTAAAAAAGAATTTGATGATGGACCTTGTTGAAAGTTTTTTGACAGGCCAAATATATTGTGTCATCTGTATCCCCCTGGTCCACATGCTTGTTAACACCCTCAAAGAACTCCAGTATTTAGTGAGGCAGGATTTCCCTTTACAAAAACCATGCTGACTCTTCCCCAGCAGATCATATGTGTCCATATGACTGATTTTATTTTTTATTATAGATTCTACCAAATTGCTAGGGATGGAAGTAAGACTCACTGGTCTGTAGTTCCCAGGATCACCTCTGGAGCCCTCTTTAAAGATACTTGCTATGTTGGCAATCCACCAGTCCTATGGCACAAAGGCCCTTTGTAACAGTATATTAAATACTATAGCCAACAGATCTGCAGTTTTACTTCCGAGTTCCTTCAGAACTAATGGATGAGTTTCTTCTAAAACTTTTTGTGTTGTCACTTCAGTGTGGTCTAACTCTTCAGACCTGTCTACTAAGAAGGATTAATCTGGCATGGGAATTTCCCCAGTATCTTCTGCCATAAACATCAATTAAAAGAATTCATTTAGCTTATCAGCTATGGCCTTATCAACCTAGTGACAGAAGATGCAGAAAAGGCTGACATACTTAATGCTATTTCATCTCAGTCTTCACAGGCATGATCAGCTCCCAGATTACTGCACCAGGTGGCACAGTTTGGGGGGGGGG
>NW_005842258.1:168286-188750 GCF_000455745.1 Alligator sinensis | reverse complement strand
GGGGGGAGGTGAGCCACCAACAGTGGTGAAAGAACAGGTTGGGGACTATTTAAAAAAGCTGGACATATACAAGTCCATGGGGCTGGCCAAATGCACCAGAGTGTGCTGAGGGATTTGCCTGAGGTGATTGCAGAGCCATTGGCCATCATTTTCAAAAACTCATGCCTATCAAGATTGGTCCTGTATGACTTGAAAAAGGCAAATATAGTGCCCATATTTAAGAAAGCGAAAAAGGAGGGTTCAGGGAATTGCAAACCAGTCAGCCTCACCTCAGTCCCTCAGTCCCTGGAAAAATCTTGGAGCAGATCCTCAAGGAATCAATTGCTAAGTGCCTGGAGGGGAAGAAGGTGATTAGGAACAGTCAGCATGGATTCAGCAGGGGCAAGTCATGCCTGACCAACTTGATTGCCTTCTATGATGAGATGAGTGGCTCTGTGGATACAGGGAGAGTGGTGGATTTCGTATACCTTGATTTTAGCAAGGCTTTTGATATGGTCTCCCACAATGTTCTCACAGGCAAGTTAAGGAAGTTCAGGCTGGATGAGTGGACTGTAAGGTGGATAGAAAAACTGGCTGAAGCATCAGGCTCAGACAGTAATAATCAATGGCTTGATGTCTAGTTGGCAGTTGGTATCAAGTGGAGTGCCTCACGGGTCAGATCTGGGGCCAGTTTTGTTCAATATCTTCATTAATGATCTGGAAGATGGGATAGATTGCACCCTCAGTAAGTTTGTGGATGACACCAAGCTGCGGGGAGTAGTAGATATGCTGGAAGGTAGGGCTAGAATTCAGAGGGACCTAGACAAATTGGAGGACTGGACCAAAAGCAATCTCATGAGCTTCAACAAGGACAAGTGCAAAGTCCTGCACTTAGGATGGAAGAATCCCATGCACCTGTACAGGCTAGAAGCTAACTGGCTGGGCAGCAGCTCTGCAGAAAAGGACCTAGGGGTCACAGGGGACAATAAACTGAATATGAGCCAGCAGTGTGCCCTTGTTGCCAGGAAGGCTAACAGCATACTGGGCTGCACTGGTAGGAGTGTTCCCCTCTATATAGCACTGGTGAGGCCACATCTGGAGAACTGTGTTCAGGTTTGCGCCCCCTCCCCAACTACAGAAAGGATGTGGACAAATTGGAGAAAGTCCAGTGGAGGGCAAAAAAGGTGGTTCAGAGGCTGGGGCACATGACTTCTGAGGAGAGGCTGAGGGAACGGGGCTTGTTTAGTCTGTGGAAGAGAAGACTGAGAGGAGACTTAATAGCAGCCTTCAGTTACCTGAAGTGGGGTTCAAAAGAGGATAGAGCTAGACTCTTCTCAGTGGTGGCAGATGACAGAACAAGGAGCAATGGTTTCAAGTTGCAGGAAGGGAAGTGTATGTTAGAAATGAGGAAGAATTTTCTCACTAGGGAGGGTAGTAAAACAGGTTACCCAAAGAGGTTGTGGAATCTCTATCCTTGGAGATTTTTAAGACCCAGCTAGACAAAGCCTTGGCTGGGATGATCTAGTTAGGGATAGTCCTGCTTTGAACATGGGGTTGGACTAGATGTGACCTCCTGAGCTCCCTTCCAACCCTAATTTTCTATGATTCTGTGTTGTGTCTTGTGGGGGCAAGTTCTCCTAGGGAAATAAAGACCATGTTATGTGAAGAGACAACCCACTACAGGGGCATGTCAGGATTGCTAACCCCCCCTCCCTTTAGTGACAGCTATCTTTAGCCTAATTTTAAACAGGCAGTCACTAAATTTACAGACACTTGGTAACCCTGAGGCAGTGGTGACTTCTGGCTGTCATTGTGCCTCTACTGTGATTGTGAAGTTGCAGTGGCAGATGTTAGTTTTGTTTTCTGCTCCTACTTTGGCACCTGGGGCTGCTGCCCTGGTTGCCTAGCCCTAGTTATGCTATTGCCTTTGTGAAACCCAGTAGTTAGTCTACAAAGTACCACTTTGCCTTGCTTTCTGCCTGATATATTAAATATGTTGATGATACCAAACTGAGTGGTAAATAACTGAATGGTCTGAAATAAACAGGATGATTCATCCTGGGATGGAATGGCTCTGAATTAGTCAATTCAGTGCTGTGCCTCTAAGGCATATTTAAAGCATTGGCAGATAAGGTTATTTGGGTAAATGTGATATCTTTTATTAGACCAACTGAATGGTTGGAAACATTGTTCTTTACAAGTTCAGGCACAAACACCCTTCTTCCTTCTATATTTCAAGGGTGTTGGTTGTAGCTGAGTTAGTCTAGGGACATAGGTAGACAAGGTTATATGGGTAAATGTGATATCTTTTATTAGACCAACTGAATAGTCGGAAAAATAGTTCTTTACAAGCTTTTGGGCACTGTGACAGGGGGCAGCTCTCGGGACTGGCTCTCATGCCGGCTTGCCCACCTGTCTCTATGGGGCAGTTCCCCCAGTCTCACCTGCCATGACTTTTCTGTTCCATAAACTGTTGGTATAATGTGGGAGACTGCCCATTTACTGCCCTGATGCCAGGGGACACTATCTGCATACACTGCAGCCCATGCCTCGCACATGGCATCCAGAATAGTATTACTTCCTGGTCTGAGACCCAGTCTAAAGTTGGGCTTCACTCACCCACGCATTCACACCGCATCCCCTCTCACAGGAGGCCTTTTACACTCTCCCCATTCTCACTGGGGCCTCTGGCATATCACCCATTGCATGGCCACACTCAACTGCCCTTGCTCCTCCTTGAGCAGCCCCTCTTGGGCCACCAGGCTTCACTACTCACATACTGGCCTAGCCACACAGTCCTTCAGTTCCCACAAGTTCCCCTACTCTGTGTGGTCCAGTCTGGTGCCAAACCCTGGGCTAATTCTGCCCCAAGCCCCTCACTGGGCAATTCTACACTACACCCCACCCTGGGGTCTCTGTCTTATGCTTGCAACCAACTTCTCACGGACCTGGCCCTTGCACTGGCCCTTAGGCTTACTCCCATTCGGGCCTACTCAGCATGCCCCTGCGACTGTCCTTCAGGCCTACTTGCACTTCAGCCCCTTCACACACACAGCCCTGCAGGCCTACTCCAACTTCAGCCCGACTCTGTGCAGGGCCTCCCAATGCTCTACTCACTACCCACTCTGGGGTCTCCGGGATCTTGATCCCTGCTGGGCTCAGGCATCTACATGTGGGCATACTTGGCCCCCACTACTCCCCCAGCTCTCAGAATTTCCCACCAGATGGTGTAGCCTGGGGTTAAGGTGCCCCTACTCACCTTTCACCGGGGAGGTTAGTGGCCTGGCATTTCCTGGGGGTTCCCACACCACTAGGAGCCCCACCAGCTCACCCTTCCCCAGCAGAGTGCAGTTTTAGGTCATTCTCAGGACCAAAAGCCTTCTGTTCTCACCTCTAGATGTTCCATGCTGCTCAGTCAGACAATGTGTCTCCCTCAGCTGGCAGCAGCAAACTGCAGCCTTTATATGCCTAGTGTTCCCAAAATGGCTGCTCTCATCAGGCACCTTGTCATGGCGTGGGGTCCTGCGGGATGGCCGTGATCTCCCCAAGGCCCCCTTACCATGCCAAGTTGGCCCAAAGGGCACCCTCGATTCTTGCCCGCCACGTCTTTGCTGGAAAATATATGATAGGGAGGCTGCCTTTACGTCATCTTGGACACGGTTTTTGTTGTGCTCTGACCCCGTGGGCTCCTGAACCACTTATGGGTCCCCTTCTACAATGGGTGTTTCGGGGCAGCCTAGCCTTATGGGCTATGCATGGCTCCAACCATCCCTTTACTATGCCCCAAGCCTCGCAGATGGTACTGACGTTGTTTGGTCTGGGCCTTGTTATAATTTAGCTCCCTTGTCCTCCCTGGGCTCTCTGCAGCCCTGTCTCACACTGCACCCTCTCTGGTGCTTGGCCTCTCCGTAGCCCTGTCTCGCACTGTGCCCTCTCTGGCACTCGGGTCGGTGCACCCGCAAACGCTGCGCCCACTCTGGCACCGGGGTCAGTGCACCCCAAATGCTGCGCCCACTCTGGTGCCAGGGTCCCAACGCTGCCGTGGTTCCCCTATGAGGCCTCCTCCTTCCCCTAATAGGCTCACTCAAGGCACCAGTCTTAAGCAGCAAACACAAAACACAAACCCCTGGGCTATAACATAAATTCAAGCCGCCCAGCTAAAACATCATTCAAGCCATCCCAGGGGTGCTCCATCCCTCACCAGTATCAGAGCTGTGCCTGCAGTCAGGTCTCTCCCCTTTGCTTGCTCTGGGAGAGCTCCTTCCCCCTTGGCTGCTGGCAGGGAACTACTATCCTGGCCTCAGCCCTGGGGTTTATATGTGGGCCAGGCCCTGCCCTTTCCGGTCAGCTGACAGCTGGCAGGTGCGGGCCACTAGCTCCCTCTGGTTGCCCTGGTAACCAGCAGCTAGGGCTCCCCACTCACTGCTAGGGCTCTTTCCCCAGCAGTTTCCACTGTAAGGAACAGGGCACCTAAGTGCTCTGCGACACACCTGGTAGCTGCCTGTCTCTGCCCTTAAAGTGGCAGGCACCCAAAGGTTCATTGCCACAGGCACAGACACCTTTCTTCCTTTATTTAAACCATTACTATTTGTATTTGCACATTGGTTCAATTTCAGTTCTAAACACTCAAGCTTTTCTGTTTCTAAAATAAAAAACATTTATAAGCATTTCATTAGTTTTTAAAAGTTTTGGACTCAGATCCTCAGCTGCAATAAATCAGTTAAAGTGACTTCAGTTAACTGTGCTGATTTACACTGGCTGAAGATGTGACCCATTGTTTTAAAATTTGAATTCAGACAATCCAGCATTAACTAAGCCAGAAGGTAGATAAGGAGATTATGAAGCATATTTCATTTG
Organism: Alligator sinensis; assembly: GCF_000455745.1. NCBI lineage: Eukaryota > Metazoa > Chordata > Crocodylia > Alligatoridae > Alligator > Alligator sinensis. The sequence continues at coordinate 183,914 of NW_005842258.1, read as the reverse complement.
ACACATTTCCTTCCATTTAATCATATGCTGCTTGTCTAAAAAGAGAACTGGTTAAATGAATTTGTAGACAGCTACTTAAATAACACAAGGTGTAGGTAAGGGACTTTTCTTATCTCATTTTTGGGCCATAAGAAACACTGCTATGCTTTTAATTAAGAACCAGCAAATTGCCCTTCAAGAATGATGCGGGGTGATGGTAAGTGGGGGTGGGGCGGGTGGCAGGCAGGGATGGAGTGGGCGGGGGGAAGCTCGCTAACCCTAACACTAACCCTGCCCCCCACATGCCACCACCGCCTCCCAGGAGTGTGTTGGGGAGAAGCTTGCCCCGCCATCCCCTCCATTCCCCTTTGCTAGCACCCTGTGCTGCCACTGCCTCCAAGGTGCAGGGCCAGGGGAGGGGGAAGGGGTGAGGCCAGAGCTACTGGCCTTGGCCGTCCACTCCATCCTCTCTGTTCCCTCTGTCCCCGTCATCACAGCAGCACTCCGACACCTCCAGGGAGCAGGGCCTGGGGGGCAAGGCCAGCAGCATTGGTATGCCCCCCCCATCCCCTCTGTCTCCACCATCATGGCAGTGGTCTGCTATGCCGCCTCCTGTCCGTAATGCTCTTGGAGCACTCTGATTGGTTGTTTTAGTAACCAATCAGAATGCTCCAAGAGTGCTATGGACAGACAGATGGATGGATTAAGCCCTTCATCATATTAGAATACAAGAAAATCCACAGTGTTTATTGCAGAGTGGTTTTTGTGCTATATTAGACTGCAAGTATAGCCTCTGTTTTCATGCCGTGCTTTTTGGGTTATTATTGTACCATGGACCTTGCAAAATGACGACTTTTACAGGCTTCAGTCATAACAAACATGAAAATATACTAATCAGGAGGCTCTATTCATTCAAAAAATGGCAGGTTAACTCAGAGTAACCATTTTTGAAAAGGTGTATTTCTCTTTATACATATCTATTTTAGGTGCAACTACAGTTAAGTTAATCTCATTTATTAAACAATTAGCCCTTCTGAGCAGAAGGCTTCTTTCAATTTATAAAAATGTGAACTTTTAAAAAGCTCAAAAATACTGCAGTACTTCTGCTTTTGAAAGTTATTTTGGAAAAATAATCTGACAAAGCACTTAAAACAGAAGAGGAACAATGCATCTGAGCTCAGGGTTAGAGCCAGGATATGCAACTGATGTGCAGAAAGTTTCCAGTACATTATATGCCAGTGGGAGTTCCGTTAGTGTGGGTAAGAGAACAAAATCAAACCAAATCAAACCAACACACAAGACAAAAAAACAACAGTCAAGTAGGTCCTCAAAAGCTCAAGCTCAAGGGGTAAATGTGATTATTTTCCAAGGAAAAGGAGGAAGAATATTTTAGTATGGTGTCTATGCAGAGTACTCCTACAGTGTCTTCTAATAAAGATAATATTTATTCCCCACTGCCTTTTATCTCTTGTAGTTGTTTACATCTGCTAAAGTTAGTGCAGCATGGGTATTAAATCAGAGGTTGCATTTACAATATTTTTTCTATAAGGAACATGCCTACAATGGAAATTTTAGTCACCATTGCTACTTTGAGTAAGTAGCTGCATGGATGCAAGGTGGTAGCATAGACTATGGTCTGATTCAAAATCAATCTTTCAAGCCACTAAACATGATTTAGGCAAGATTTAGGTGTCTAATTCTCAAAAAGCAATTCAGAGTGACTCCACCTGAACCTTACCAAAACTGTGGAGGTACCTAGATTCAGTGATTGCATGTATTTTGGATAGCAAAGATCGTTACAAATAGACTCGGGGTATTATGCAGACACTTGAAGTAATCCAGATCATCTACTTAAGCAGCTAACTACTGCTTAAATTTGGCTGTGATCCAAATCACTTGTGAAGAGGTTGCTGACTGGTTATGCAGAGATAAAGCATACCTATTTTTGTTTGATACCGAGAGCATGAATATAGCTCATTACAAAACAATGGCAGCACTGGTCTTGGTGGTGCCTACATTTTGTGTAATAGACTAATTGTTAAGAGCACTGACCCAGGAAGTGAGAGATCTTGGTTTTAGGCTCTCTTCAATTTGAATGAACAACCCCAATTTCCCACTTTTCAGAAGAATGCCCTAATGGACTCTGGGCTGGTTTACGTTGGGTCTTTTCCTTCTTCCTTTCTGTAGAATCTGCACCACCATGCAGCCAAGAGCGCATCATTTTTGGGGCTAGAAAGAGAAAGCAAGCAAGAGGGAGTATGACTATATAGCCTCTGAAAAGAATGGGGAATCCCTTGTTCTGGTTCTTGCCCTTAGGGTCACTCCTGTTTTTTAACCTATGGGTTTCTCATGTGAAAAACATAAATAGTCTTTTCAGGTGGGACCAGAGCCCAGAACACCCTCCCTTGCAAAAGGGTGTTGTCCACATTAGGCTACAGAGTCATACTCCCTAATGCTTGCTCCCTTAATTGTTCATGCATTTTACATTGCACAGTCATTGTATAAAAAACCAGAAATAACCCTGAGATGGCTAAATTGAGGCACCTACAAAGTTATTTTGATGTGGTACCATGTGAATAGGTCTACTTATGGATTGCAATTTACCCTAAAATTCCATCTACCAGTTTATAATATGGAAATGGTTGATGTTATTTAAAGATATAAAGATAGGAAATACTTTTCTTACATATAGCAATGACTTAAAGCAGTTAACAGATAGGAATAATGAGATTATGGCTATCAAAATATAAATTTAAAGACTTTTGTCTTCATGGGAGATGTTAACCTTTCCTATGGTATTTCTGCAAATCTCTTCCTCCATGTTCATTGCATAAACTACATATTTTGAAAATAATTTATAACCTGATTTTTAACTTGCAAAGCACTTGCTGAAATGATGATGATACTAATTAAGTATGCAGTCAGCAGATGACAATAAAAAATTAGAAGTAATAGAAGAGAGACTTCATATTGACATCCAAAAAGGAGTTATGAAATAAATGCCCAAATTAAGTAAAGAAATGTCCTTGTTACAAATATAGTGATTTAAATTAGAATTACAAATGTTATCTTAACAGCTAGATGTATTCAGTTTTTAATGTTAAATAATTCCGTTTGTAAAATATTTAGTGCAACCTCTTAACATTGAAACTGTCATTAAAATGTTATTATTTTGTTTGCTAGCCTCATTCACGCTGATGAATTTGACTTACAATTAGTTCTTTTAAGCGATTGGAACAGCATGCAATGTGGTGTGGAGTAAAGTGCTATAAATAATCATAGCCAATTAGACAAACTTAATCTTTTTATTCTATAAAGTCAATGTTTTTTTTTTAATGGATCTTCAATTCTTAAAGCGCTTGCTTCCAATGTGAGTATTCCACAGAAAGTGAACATGTAGTCCTTGGAGCAAAGACCAAGCTTTTAATTGTTTTGCCAGCAGTGCCCATTCAGTGTATATACCCTAGTAACGATTGTTAGACACCACAAGCTGGGCATAGCAGACATTGTAATACCATCCAGTTTCTTCCCAACATTCACAGTCTGGGGAATAGCAGTGCCTGCAGCTAAAAGATAGACACAGGTATCTAGAGTAAGGGAACATTGGTGGTCTTAAAAGACAAGTGCCTAGGACTCAAAAAGCTGATAACAGAACTTGAGCAAGTCAAAGTAAATAGTAAAATAGTAAAATTAATAGGTAAAATGGTACACCCCTATCTAACTGGTTCTTGTACTACAGTTGGAAGAACGTTCCAGTAAAAAAATTACACATAATGTATAAATATGCAAAAGGTATAAAAAACATTTGCCCATACCATATTGCCTATGTATTTCTCAAATCCTGAATTGTTGTGCTAATGTATAGAATCAAGAATGTTTAGATACTTAGATATGTTTAGATACAGGAAGAGCACACACCAACTTCTGAAACTTCCTTAGCCTGACAAAGGGTTTTTGAACCCGAAAGCTTGCTTAATAACTTTTCTCCAACTATTTGGGTTGGTCTAATAAAAGATATCAAATTCACCCAAGGAACCTTGTCTGCCTAGATACTTAGAAGCTTTCTTTTAATTTTTTCCTTTGTGAATTCACAGTAATGGTGTGGCAAGCTATAGTTCAAAAATGTATGACTATCAGTGTCTGTCAGGGCTCCACACCTACTTTACCTATTTTGTTACAACCCACAACCAAGGAAATATAAGAGAGCATAGCTCCAGATGTTACATTTTTATTTTCCTTGAACCAGGATCAGGCCTTTAATCTGATGTTCAGGCCAACCCTTCAAACTACAGCCACATCCTTCAGCTGAGTGTTTACGTCCCCCATAATTAACCAAAACGTTCTGTTTTCACTGATGCTGAGGACCAGCAACACTTTAGGTTTTTAGTGCTCAAGGGTCACAGTGAGCAGGGTCTTTCTTAGTCTCATACCACCAGCACCAGTCAGGCAGATGTTCATGTTATATTCCTAACACCATTCTCATCTTCCAAAGCCTGACACTGGTGTTAGAAAAGTCAGCTCCCTCTCCTCACTATCACCTTAAACTGTATGTAATTGCTACAAATCTGGTGCTACCGAGCCCTTGTAATGCCATCCAGTTCCTTTTCACTATTCATGCTCTGGGGAATAACAGTGCCTGCAGCTAGAAGATTGACTCAGGTATCTAGAGTAAGGAAACATCCATGGTCTTAAAAGATAAAAGCCTGGGACTCAACAAGCTGCTAACAACTGCCCTGGTTGACCGCAGGGTGGTGAGCAAAAGTTGTTCCAACATAGCCCTGCTTGCCATGCAGCTGCTTGGCCTGCTGTGGTTCCCCCATGGCTGCTTACACCATGGTCACTTACCCTGCCACCTCCATCATTGGCCCTGCCATTACTGCTGCTGCTTTCACCACCTGTTCCACCAACACTGTCAAAGGCATCACAGCTGCTGGCCTGCCTCTTGCTCCTTGGTGATATCTACTGCGTTTTTCTTACGGAAGAAGTTGTACTCCTCAGGTACCCTGGAAATGATGATTACCAGTTATCAAGTGATAGTGACAAATCATAGTTTACTCATGCTGTTCTCCCACTGAAGTCATCATAATTCCAAATAAGACCCATAGGTGAGATTCCTTAGTAATTTAGGACTCCTTATTCCCTGTGAAATATTTGCACTGACTTCCCTTTCCAGAATGGAAAACTGTATTTAAAAGATAATTACAATGAATAAATAATTCCTTTCCTTTAAAGTTAAAATAATGAAAACCAAAACAAGATCATCTTACCATAAATGCATTACTTAAAGTGCTGAAATTGCATTACTTGCCGTGCCGAAATTGCACTATTAAAGGTTGCTGTTTATTTATCAATTTATAACAAAATGCTCCCATGCCTTTTTTTAACCCATCTCATATTTTCAAAACAGTTATTTCATGGAAGTAAATTTTTATTATATTGAAGTGCTTTGATTTCAGGCATTTAGAACATACTTATTTTGTTTCTGCCTCCCTTTGATAATGTAAGAAAATAGGAAAAGATTTCTCTGCCCAGTCACACTGTGTGGCTGTAGTTGAGAAGTATGAAAATGATTTTTGCTATTGAATATATTACTTCATAGAACAAAGAGTTCTATAGATTTGAACACCTGACAAGCTCAAATCACATGTGTATGTACAACATGGTAGAAGGAAAATGTATTCCTTCACAATATTGTACCTGTGACTGAATTTCACTTACTTTCTCCTCGTTTAATGAATCCTTTTACTATAATGTTTATTTTGAGCTATTTTTTGCATTGTAATTAGGTGTGCCTGAGTAGCTTTTCTGTATGCACAGTGCTAAGCTGCATCCTCTTTCATTGATCCAATGTTTAAAGCAGATTTTGTTTCTCCCACTTTTTTTTTACACCCTGTTCATTTTCCTACTGATATGAATGGCAAACTTTATTTCTTGATACTAAGTATTTTTCCCACATATTAAAAATAAGATTAAAATAATACACTCTAAATAGACCTCAAGATGGTGATATGGACAATCATCTTGCAAAAAACCTAAACCACTCTCTAATGTTAGTCTGCCCTTTTTTCTTGATAAGGGTTAGCATAAAGCACATTTGCAAAAATCTATGAAGCTGTGTATAAATGTTAAAATGGTTTTTGATTTGAAGAGAAAACTGGAGATGAATGTATGATTGCAAAAAGTATCATTTTATCTTATGCTACTTTGTTTCTCTTTTAGTGGCAAAGCATTACTATAACACTGGTTGAGAAAGTGCAGATGATTGCTGTAATCCTAGGATCTTTGTTCTTAGTAGCAAGTGTGACTTGGCTTCTGTGGTCAGCCTTCAGCCCCTATGCAGTATGGCAAAGAAAGGACATCCTTTTTCAGATCTGCTATGGAATGTATGGTTTTATGGATCTAGTGTGCATAGGTAAGCTAAAAATTTTAAACAACACAGACTGGTGTAAGAGTATCATTATGTATTCTCAAACAGGTGACGCTTCCTTAGATCTTCACTTCTCTGCTGATTTATTCTCAGCTGACAACTTTAGCAAAGACCAGATGGATAACATTTAAAAAACTCTAGGAGAGAAGAAAAACAGACTTAACCTCATTGATTTCTCAAAGAATTTCCCCTCCGTTTTGATTAATTGTGTACAGGAAACAAGGATGTTTTATGATAACTTTAATTGGACCAATTGTAAGCTGAAAGGCTTCATGTGCTTTTCTCAGGTCCCTGGAGAAGGGCACTTCATGTCTGAAAGCTTGTCCAACAGCTCTTCCAATTATAGAATTGGTCCAATAAAAGATAACACAATAAATCTTTTACTCCCATACACATCCTGGACTATCGTGGCTACAACAATACTCCAACTTTGACTGATTTTGAAATTTAAAAGGATAGTAAAACTCAAGAGGCTTGATAGATGAATGATGAAGATTTGATTTAAAGGACTAATAAAGGCTATTTTAACTTGGCATGTACTCTCAAATAGTATATTGATGCTAATCTGATTTAGATATATTTATCAACAATAGAATAAAATGTATTGTGAAGCTATTTAAGTCAGATTTGGTATTTCTTACAAAACATTGTTAACAATGTTTAAATTTAAAACTTTCAAACACCTTTGCACTGACTGTTAAAATACTCATACTAAAAGAAATAGAATGATTTTAATAACTCAATGTAAATACTTAGGCTATATTATTAGACATATAGTGCCCAAAATATTGTATCTGACACAATTAAATCCTTGTCATCCCAGATTCTAAAAAGAAAAAAGTGATCTTATTCCATTTTAAGGGGTACTGAAAGACTGAAGAGTGGCTTGTACAAAGTCACTCAGTAAGACCATAGCAGAGTGATTTCATGACTCCTTGTTTTTTTCTGTAACCATGAAACCAGTTTGTCTTTATTAACCATATCAGAATTCAATTTATAACTAGGAATGGACTATTTTATTTAATTTTTCTTGATTTACTGAAAATGCAGTTTTGTTCTTTCCAAATTATTTGTGAATTCAGGTAGAATTCGCTAAATATGTTCAATTAATTTATTTAATGAATTAACTGAAAATTATTTGGTTTGGATTCATAGTCCTGGGGGGAGGGCGGAAGGACAGTTGACTCCTTTTCTTAAAAACCCAGTAGTTAGGGTTTTTACCCAGAATATGAGAGACCTAGAATCAACTCCCCACTTTGTCTGGGTAGACTTGAACCCACATTTCACAACATTTCCCAGCACAGCCTGACCTACTGTGCACTCAGGTATTTGTGGGCAGCATCTTCTCCTGTTAATGCTGTTCTACTCTGTATGCATTACTTATATAACCGTTGGAGCCTAGGGGTTCTACTTCTCAGATGAGGGCCCTTACCATCAAACTATACTGTTGTTCTCTTTTACATATTTTATCTCAATGAATGTTTAAATATAACAATATTAACAGAAGAGACTAAGAATACTCCATTCTAGGATATTTTATAGAATAGCAGTCAGGGCATTCCCCTAGAGGTAGGACATGTGAATTCAAATCCTCTCTCATGTAGTGGAGGTCAGTTCAGCATAGGTCTACAACATTTCATGTCAATTCCCAAAGCGCTGTATTATTGGGTGAAAAGGGCTACAGCTGGAAATCCTTCTACTTGCTCATTTTCTGAATACAGCTTAAGTCTAGCCTTTAATTTCTATTGTTTTGCTTTTGAAAAAAATGCATAAAATGAACTATATTTTCATATGAGTCAAACTAAAACTTAAATTTGATATTTAACTTATTACATTTTTTCAGTTTTTTATTACAGCAAGAAACATTTATAACAAATTATTTTTTGGTTTGGATTTAACTAAAGTGTTTTTTTCTCTGTTGTTCAGTTTGGAAGCTGAACTGAAAGATCAGTTATTTGCACAGCCCTATACAGAACACAGTTATTTGAAACTGTATTTATTAATTTGATTTTATTTATTAGCTTGATTTTTTTTTTTAAACTCCAATTTTTTTCCTAGCTGTTCAAAAGGTATTGTTAATATCTGTAGAGGTATAAGCTATATAAGTGAATTTCTCTATAGAACTAAAACTTCAAATAGAATTAGGTACTAGATTTACTAAGGGGAACATTGGCCTCAGAGAAATGACACCTGACAGTTATAAAGTCATGACTGGAATGTTCAATGTGAATTTTCACAACCAGATTTAAGACAATATATAGTAGACCTGCTTTGAACCTTGCCAATGGCCTCAGATAATTAATATGTTCATATAACTATAGCCTTTCAATTAATCCTACAATAATGTGTTTTCACCATTTGAGAAATGTAAATGTCTGCAACTTCTGAAGTATGTTCTTATTTTTTAAAGTTTTAAATGTAGTTTGGCCAGTGAGAGATGTGCAGTTACATATATATATTGTATATGAAATGAAGTGTCCACACAGTTGAAAATGTACTCGTAAGATTTACAATTTTCCCAATAAGTCTGAGTTTATATAATATACCATCTTATCTCTGCAAAGTAGGATAAATTAAAAAGATTCTCATGATATTAACGTGATAGCCTTGTGGTTAATTTGTACAAAACCATTTTTTTCCCCAAATATTACAGCTCACCTATATTCCAATTATAATCCATCACACAACTTTTGTGTAATTTTCTGTCCAGTACCATTTGCAGCCTGGCTAATTTTACAAAAATATTACCCATTCAAAGAAAAACAAAAATACTGGTCAGGTATAAAAAAAACCCAATACTTTTATTTATGATTTATTATTCTGCTGGCAGCAATAGACAGCTATGCATTCTAGCGCATGGGATATATTTAGGTTTATTGTTTCCTTCATCCAACTCTGATCTTCCCCCAAATTCTTGTTTTCTCTTGACATTATTCCCCTTCTTGTCACTTCAGTATCAGTATCACCATCAATTTGGCAATTCTCTGGCAGCACCAGTCAGTGCAGTTGTACATCTGAACTTGGAATGAAGCTGTTCTCTAAAATCTTTGCATACTTTGGAATTTGTCCTCTAAGAAATTCCACTGAGCATTCAAATGGAGTGGCTATGGAACCATAATCAATTACATCCTCAGAGCTGTGCGCACTGATACTGCCAGATATTATAACCTCTTCTGCTGGGATTAACTAAGATAGAGAAGTCATAGAAATGACAGCAAAAGCATGAGAGGCAAGCAGGTATATGATCATAGAACCTTTTGTGAACAGTATTAAGCAGTTTGGATGCGTGCAATTCTCTCAATCAAAAGACCAATAGGTGTAAAGAACTGTTTTTCTTTAACTGTACCTCAGTCTTTCTTTTTTTCTTTTCATGTTAAACAAGTTTAACTCAAGTTTAACTCTAACTAAATATTTTTTGGTAATAACTGTATTGTTAAAGTTGGATATAAGTGGTTATGTGCACACTTTTGGCAATTTTTGGCACCTTATATGAAATACAGTTAAAGGGTTGGGGTTTTTTTTCCTTTTGCCATGTTTTTTAGCTTCAGTTAGGAAAGAAAAGTACTTCTTATTTCATAGGAAAGATTACTTAGCTAAAAACATTGATACCCACAGAGCTTTTTTGAAAGAAGCCCAAAATGATTAAGACTTTGTTCCAGAATCTGTACCTCTAAAGTTCATGATTCCAGAAAACTACTGTTGATGCTTATAATGCTTTATCTTAGGCTGAAAGGAACTGAACTTCAGTAGCTCTCTTTGGGGTCTTTCGGATTGATGCCAGCAAGACTCTCTGGAGCTAGATTTTTTTTCTTCAGGACTGTGTGGATATGTCCTCAGTACTGTGGGAACAATGATTTTTGGTGGAAGCCAGCATTATCAAATTCATGTAGTTTGTTGTTCTTGTTCAGTGACATGGATGTCTTAAAAAAAAAAAGAACAGCAAGTTCCTTATCATTATTCTGCACTTCCATTTAATTGTACCTAGCTTGAGAGCTGGAATATTTTTGGAACTTCCAATGTGAGCTTGAAGACCTCAAGAACTTCAATCTTACCCAGATCTTCCTTCATGTGTACCACTCCATGTAACTTCTAATCCAGTTGTCACCTTCCAAATCTGTAATCTTGTCATGGGTGACAACAAAACACCAAAGTAACCTCCTTTGCCTAGAAAGTGCCCTGAAGAGAGGGTAGAATAAGTTTATAGAGCTGTCTAAACTCTGCCTGCAGGAGGAAATTTGGTGAAAAAAACCAAAAAGCTTCTTACCTCAGTGCCCTGTTCCTCATCTAGTGTTATCAAACCTCAGAGAGAGTGATCTTGGTTTTCTCAGCAGGGTCATGACTGATTTGGTTCTTAGAGCTCCTAGATCGACTCAGATAACATCATTCTTTCTTTTCAAGAGTTTAGATTTTTGTAAAATTGATAATTGACCTAGTTCCTTCATTTTACAACATAGTTCTAGATTTATGGGAGGTAGTTTTTGGTTTATCGGATGAGATCCAGGTAGGTGTAGAGAGCCTTCAGATAGGAAATACTATGTCCAAATTTATTTTAATTGTATGGTCTCTGATGTCTATATTATCCCTAGTAACTGCAAAGGTTTACATCATTGCTGTTTTTAGTTACTACATCCCACAGATGTAGTAAGTAAGAAGTGTTGGTCCATCCTTTAGCAAAATAATTTTTATCAGGTATAATGAACATAGACCCCCCCACTATCTAGAAGCCTACTGATTTTGAAGATTTTGTTATCTGATTTGATGTTATGTACTTATAGAAGTGTCCTGATGATTCTTGCTATCATTGTCATCTTTCTTTAAAGGCCTCATCTCTGATGGTAATTTAAGCAAGAATTGTATTGGGCAGTCAGTTCATATCACTATTTGTTTTCCTGACCTCCCACCACCTAAAATTGAAAATTAGAGGAAATTAGAAAGAGAGGAAGGAAGTAGATTATACATTTGAACACCTATTAATACTTGGACAGAATTAACCAATATAGGATTCAGGGATAATTGTGGTCTCTGTAGAAAGCTAAACCATCTCAGATCAAAACTTGTCCAAATGGATACAACTGTGCAACCATTTATTTTGAGTTAACTGATATTTCTTTGCCTTATTATCTCTGATTCCACTAAATTTAGGAGGATAACAGTTTCAATATTCTGTGTTCATAGTGTGCCGTTATCTGAAATCTATGTGGTTGAAGTTCATCTTACACATTTACAAATAACTTTCTCTTGAAATGGCATTAATGGTAGACCCTGCTTTTGAAAAGGTAGTAGCATTCAATCACTGTCAATTATCAGGACTCATCAGCTGTCCTGCTCAAGGAAACCAATACCAGGTAGTCTCTTCCTGTAGGGTCCTATGAAGAGAGTGCTAGGATGTCATTAGGAAATAGTGTCTTTTTATTTTCACATGTTTTCACTCTACACAGAAACCTTGACCCTTCCCCTGCCCGCCCCTTCCACTTAGGATCTAAACTGCAAACTAGAGCTTCTAGAGACCAAAATGAATCAAGAGATGTTTAGAGAAATCTAAATATTTGTATTCACTATAGAATGTAATGATCAAGTTAGTAGCATGTGCCTTCAAAAGGCAACTGTTGTTCAAAAACGTTATCCTGACCTCCAGGCAAAACACACAACTCCCTCAATGAGACTCCCTGGTGGCAGAGAACAATTACTCCTAACACATTTCTCTCCCAAGTCTGACAGACCCTAAGAGTTTGTTCCTCATTAAGAGGATGACTGAAATAGCCCAAGAACCTCCAGTGCTAGGATTTTCCATTTGTCCTATTACCTCTTACTACCTTTAATGCTGGGCCTTCTACCATCTGTTCATTTGTAATTTTAATAATTGCCTGTACAGTTACAGTGTTAGGATTTCACTGATGGGGAACAAAAAGGACCAGGATGCAAGTTAGCTTTTCTGTTATGAAATGAAATTCATAATGATTGCATCTTATCTAATGCTTTGGGCAAAGCAATAAATACAGTGATTCCGGCTGTCTTACAAATCAGTCAGTTGCATTTTCTTTCAGTCTGTTCATGCCTTGGATCACCTGTTGATCAAAAGGATTCACCCACGAGCTAATCCATCCATGGTGGTCTTCTGTCATTGTTTTTAAAAGATAGTTTTTTCACAGGAATAAGAGTAGAAAAGGCTCCAAGAACCTCTCTAATTAAAGTGCCCAGAGCATCACATATATTAGCATCAAAGTGTTGAAAACTGGCAGTGGGGGTGCTTTAACTAAAGCTCATCAGACAGGCTTTAGTTAAAACATCTCTGCCACCATTTTTCAGTGTGGGGACACTGATACACATGATACTGGAGTCTGCTGGAGTGCAGTAATTACTATACTCCAGCAGACCCGATGAATCGAGTCTGTTCCGATGTGCTGTAATTACAGAGTGTTGAAGCAGTCTTGCTGCAGATGCCCTCTGACTCTTAGTAAAGCCCTGATCTTGATAATACTTACATGCTTACATTTTGAGACATGGATATGTGGAGTCCTGGAGAAGAGAGTACTGCATTCAAACATAGTCTATAGTATATGGCTAATAAGTACAGACAGTCAAAAAACCAAAGGCTGAATCAATTCAATCTTCACAGGTTAGTCTAAGTTGTGTAGATTGAATTGATAAGCAAGTGAACAGACATTCACTTTTGATTCCAGAAATTCAGCCACATGCCTGCAGAGCCCCAGGTCAGAAGCCGGGGGGAGGGAGAAGGGAGAGTGCTAGACCATGCAGAGGTAGATTAAGGTGTACTGGAGCCCTGGGCAAACACAAAATTTGAGACCCCTTCCCCTCAAGGGAACTGGGCTGCAGGGGGAGAAGTAGGGCCCCTTCCCCTCCTACTGCTGGCAGGGGGACTGGGTGGACCCACTGGGCTGGGGTGGGGTACATGCCCGCCTCTTTTCCCTGCCTCTGCTATGGCCGAACATACATACACACAAGAACACACACAGGCATGCACACATACAGGTGCATGCACTCTATTCTCACTCTCTGCATATGAACACAGACACAAACACACTCTTCCTGTCATGAACAGACACACACACACACACACACACACACACACACACTCTTACCCCTCACAGGATCTCCCCCTCCCCCACTTCTGATCATATGGAGGCAGCCCTCCCCCACCCCTTTACCATGAGCCACCTGCAGCTCAGTCTAGCTCCCTGCCCAACCCCTATTATACTTCTGCAGGGAGCTGCTTCCCAGCTGCCCCATGCAACCATGCAGATGCAGAGGGTAGGCTGGGCTGGGCCAGGCCAGGAGCACCATGCTGTGTCTCTGTGGGTGGGTGGTGGCACTGGGAGGGGTAGCTGTGGAGGGTCTAAGAATTTTGGGGGGCTATAGCCTCCAAGACCCTTCCAGCACTCCTGCTAGCAAAGGTGTGGTGCGGTGCAGCATTCCTGGCCTGGCTGGGCCTGCCTCCAAGTCCCCCCCCACCAGGTGGGGTGCAGCTTGGCTTGATCCTGACCATCCCTCCTTGCCAGGTGGGGCACAGCTCTCCTGGCCCAGTTTGGACCCCTCCCCCCTAGGCGCGGCACAACCTGACACCCCCCCCACTCCCTACTCCTCTTCCAGACATGACGCGGATCTCCCAGCTTGGCCCCAGCCCCAGCCCCACCCCCATTGGTAGAGGGACCCCACCTCCAGCTCTCCAGGGAAGCAAATGCAAAACCCATGGTTTTAAATTTGACACCTGCTGGGAAACAAAAATGGGCACTGAGTTTAAGACTGTGGCTTTCAGTCCCCTCATGGTGAAGATCCCAGGGCCCTGAACTAGTAGAGGCCCCTATGCTTGTGCCTAGCTGGCCCATTCATTAATCCACCTATGAAAGCACACCTCTCTGCTTGGCTGGAGCTTGATTGTGGAGGGGATCTGGAACAGAAGTTCAATAAACTGATTTAACCTAAATCAGTTAAGGCTGATACTACCATCCATCGAGGTTTATCTTAAACTGCTTTCAGCCATTTTGAAAGCAATTTGTGTGCACTGAACTTCTGTTGTATTACAGATTTGAACCAGTTTCCAATCACTTATGCCAGTTTATGTGTAATTTTTGTCCCTAGGCCATGTGTAAATATTTTCTGGATGGAAGCTCAAGAGTAGATCACTCCATGGTGGACCATATTTCCCTTGAGGGATATTTTAAAATGGGTCCCCTGATTTATGCAGATCTCAAAAATGAATTCCTTTTTTCTGACCTTCTGGTATTTGAAAAGAAAGGCTATGAAGTCCATGACTTCAGTGTCTGCTCATGAAATAATAGTCAAGATTTAAATGATCATGCCAATCTTTGAACTTAATAATATATTCAAGTAACAGGGAAGTTCACTCTTATTTGTTGTAAAGTTGTACCAATTTAAGTACGAATGTGAGCAATCATAAATCTGTTTAGAGTAATTTAAATAAGCCATTTTAAAAACAATTTAAGCTTGTCCATATGAAGGGCTTCGCTCAATGTATTTGAAAACAACAAGGCTTGATTTGCCTTAACATATAGTAAGACCAGTACAAATCCTGAACATAAAAGCACTTATGCTAAACTTAAAATAGTTTAAACAAAAGTTAAACCACTGTAAATTATGAATCTGCCAATGAGCCAGTAAGATTAATTTTTGTCAGTTGAATTAAGTCATCATAATTTTCTAATACATACGAGACTTGAGATAGCACAATTGTTATTTTTGGGCTCCCATTCAGACAGTTTCTGTCATAATGATAACGGATAATAACTTTCATTTAAAAGTTTAGGTTTTGATTGAATTGCTGGTAAATAGAGGTAAAATTGTGATGGAGATACCAAGTAGCTCCAAAGTTTACCTCAAATAGTATAGAGATAAATTTAGATTAGTTAATTTTATTTTCTTTATATATGAATGTGCAGTTATTAGTATTATTAACGTTAAAAATTCATACTGATCTTCAGCTTAATTTGTTAGGTGGCTACCAGGTGCAGTGGGATAAACCCGATGGTTGAAACTTACACTATCTTTCTTCATATATTCTTAAAATAGGGTCTCATAATATTCTGTAGTAACTCTAATTCTTTCTTTCATTTCAGGACTAATTGTACATGAAGGTGCATCTGTTTACAGAGTGTTTAAGCGCTGGAGGGCTGTTAACTTGCACTGGGATGTGTTAAATTACGATAAAGCTACAGACATAGAAGAGAGCAACCGAGGAGAGTCTTC
>NW_005842258.1:153015-168255 GCF_000455745.1 Alligator sinensis | reverse complement strand
AGGACATTGTGGTTACCACTAACAGCATTTAGAAACAGAAATTTAGTGCATCCAACACAGTTAACTTCTCCAAGATTTCAGTGCAGCTATGTATTGTTACACCTTTTCAGTCGTATGAGACCTCATGAGGATTCCTCAGAAGATAACAGCTCTGGAGAGGTTGTGATGAGAGTGACCTCAGTGTAAAAGATTTATGCTCACTGTGCTACACAAAAAAGGATAATGTGTTCTGGACTCTACAGTACTCTCGAATGTTGTTGCAATGAATGGAAAAACCATAGCGCTAGCAAAAATATATATAACTTTTTTTAAATTTAATGATTTTTATATGATCAGTTGAATTGCAAATATATCTTTCTGAAAAAAAATTCTCTTTTTATATAGTCTGGTTTCATAAAGCTTTTTGTCATATTGTATTTGAAGTTTATAAAAATATCATTTAACTCATCACCGTGAACAATAAGGAAACTAATTCCCTAACTTAAAAAAAAAAATCTTATAAATGTATTTTTTCAAACGAGGTAATTTCTTAGATATGTGAAATGAGAAAAATAGATGACCAGGGTGCCCAAAACTAACTAGGAATATGACCGACGTGCCTCATTTAATGTGCTAATCAATTAGGGTGCCTATACATGTACAGAGAGGCTGCTCTAATATGTTGTAATTATATCACATTGGATAATGTGATAGAGACTCCAGTGTCATGACTCCAGACTCCAGTGGAGTGTGAAGAGACTCCAGTGTCATGTGTATCAGTGTCCCCATGCTGAAAAATGGCAGTGGGGGAACTTTAACTAAAGCTCATTTGCTAAGTTTTAGTTAAAGCGCCCCTGCTGCCATTTTTCAGTGCACGGATGCACATGTGACACTCCAGGCACTTTAATTAGAGTGGCTCTTGGAGCCGCTGTAATTAAAGCACTGCCTCCCAGAGCATGTGTATAAATGACCTTAGAGTTTATTAATTAACAGTATTTAGACACTAAATCCTGCTCATTATGAAGAAAGTTTCATTCATGGAAAGTCATAAAGGAAATCCCTTTAGTGAAAAAGATGCTTACATTTTTGCAATTGCAGTTTGAGTATTTTTTGAGAAGATGAGGATGGCATATATAGCGTATGAAGCGTCATTATTATTTAAAGGAAAACAAACAGTTCAGTATGTTGTAATGCAGAGAATGAATATCATGGATTCAAGCTGGGTGCTTCAAATGCTAGGACAGACAACTTGAAAATGACTGCTACTGTTAACAATTACTGATGCTCTTGACAT
The DNA here is from genome assembly GCF_000455745.1 of Alligator sinensis. NCBI lineage: Eukaryota > Metazoa > Chordata > Crocodylia > Alligatoridae > Alligator > Alligator sinensis. The sequence goes on along the minus strand of NW_005842258.1, from coordinate 166,982 downwards.
AGGAATAAAAAATCACTACATAATTTAACAGGATTTGTAGTCAGGGTTACCAGAGATGTTACAAATCGAGACGGAGGTATTTTATAAGTTCCTATATGGAAATCTGCATTGTGTCTGTAATTCCATGTTCATGTTTATCCACTGCTAGTTGACGCTCACTTTCATAATCACTGCTTTTTGTTTTTTCCAAAAAGGAAAAACTATACTTCAAATAATTCATATTCAGTTTCTTACTTTGTAAAATCTATTTTGTTTTTCTTTCTATACCTTAGTTAGGACACACTGAAATAATTAAGAGACATATTGGGGGCATCTATATTAGATCCGCAGTAAAATATTAGTGTCTGCACGTGCGGCCCTATTAGTCCTCAGTAAACTAATTAACTCTGCTATAGGTTAGTACTTGTAAACACAAGTACTATCTTACTGCTGCATTCTTTAGTATGCAGCAACATGGCATACTAAGCGTAGATGCTGCCAGGGCTGGCTACGGCACAAGGGTGCTTTAGTGTAGGATTGCTTGCTGGCTGACCCCACATTGTAGCACCCTTGTGCTCCAGTCAGCCTTGCCGCAGCACACTAAGCCAGGTTGGAGCATCCCTGGGCTAGTGGACTGACTCCTCCCTGGGTCCCCTGTCAGCTGGGGTTGGTCTGACTTGGCTCAATGTGCCAACCTTGCCGCAGCACAACAGGCTAGCCAGCAGGCCCCAGCCCCAGTCACTGTCTACACATGAGTTGCAGCAGAGTAAATAACTTGTGTTGGGCAGTACCAATTTACAGTGGAGTTAACTAGTTCACTCTGGCCTAATAGCTCTGCACATGTAGATGGAGATGCTTTACTGTGGAGCTAATTAGGCCCCCACTGTAGCTGCCCCCACTGAGACTTATTTCATTTATAAATTAAGAAATTTTCACACGGCGAGCTCTACTTTCTAGACGGTTCTGACATCCTTCAGTACAAGACTATAATCCTTTTCTTTGGATACTTAAAGTCAAGTTCAATGCTTGGATATAGATTAGAAAAATGTTATTCCAATAAAAGCCAAATTGTACCCCTCCTGGAGAATGACCCATTTATGGTTGGGAAGAGCCCAAGGAAGCTTTTTAAAATTCATGTCACAGAGATTTGCTAGAGGAGGAGGTTTGTGGGAAGAAAGAATGGGCTTTATGGTTGAAAAACCTACTGAGAGTCATTTTCCTTTGTGTTCTCTTAGCTCTTTTTCCCTAGAAGGAGAATTATGTCTGCCAGTGACCAGGATTTGATGGAATTTTTGCTTGCAGTGTAAAATAAATTTCATATGCAGTCTCATTTTACAGGGCCAACTTTTATACATTGTATGGTACTGCAGCTCTCTCTTATGCATCCCTTAATAGAGGATCTCAGTTGTACAAAATTTACAATTTAATTCACTGCAGCAATACTGAAGTACGACAACTTGTGGTGCTTGGTAGAAGATGGCAAGTTTCCTTTTGCATGCCTCCTCATGCTTGTAGTCAGTCAAAAAGAAACCAAATTCCATTAATTTAAAAGCAGCAACTTTTACTGATTGAACCAAATAAAGATAAATAACATTTTGTAGGACATTTTGCCAAGACCTTTAGAAACTTGAAGACAAAACCACTACGAGTCATTGCTATGTTTTAAAAATGCCAAACAGTGAAAATGCCACTGAAAGCCTATGTTTTTTAATTATACTATAGTTCTAATATGGGAAATACAGATTATAGTCTCAAATACAGCAAAAAGCAGTAGGACAGAAGGTGAGGAGTCCAATATAAATATCAAAATAAAATATAATTTCCATGGAATCTTCAAAGCCTTAACCTATAGGATCTCAGTAACATTTGTATGAAGTACCGGTCCCTTTGTTAAGTACACTTTACAGGCAAGAAGTTTTCAGTATTAGGGCTATGCGAAGCTTCAGGTGCCGAATCTCCAAATCTGAATCGAATCAGAGGACCGAATTGATTTGAAGCTCTCAGAATAGATTTGGAAAAGATTCAGAGAGCTTCAACAATTCAGGCAGTCCCCACACGCTGCAGCAGGGAGCTTGACCTGGATTCCAAGCTGGTAAGTAGGGGCGGGGGAGGGGAGGGAGGCGGGGACCATGGGGGGCCCCCTGCCAAGCCCTATTGCTTGCCTGCTGCCCCAGCCCCCATAAGCACCCCCTGACTCCCACCCGCTCCCCCAGTCCACACATGGCTCCCCCACCTACCCCTGGACTCACCGGCTGCTGCAGCAGCCTTGGGGCTTCTGGGTGTGTGTGCAGAACCTGCCATGCAGTGTGGGGCAGTAGGGGGCAGCAGGGATCATCCTGTGCTGGGCAGGAGTTGGTAAGTCAGGACTTTTTTTTTCCAAGGGCCGGGGCTGGGGCAGGTGGCGCACCACAGGCAAGGCTGGGAGAGCAGGAGGGGATCAGGGGGCTTGTGGCAGAGTCCCCCCCTGCAGCATGGGTCAGTGGGGGGCAGTGGGGATCACTTCCCTGCCTAGCAGCAGCTGGTGAGTGGGGGCTTTTGTTTTTCAAAAGAGCCGGGAGCTGGGGCAGCCATTGAGAGCAGGTGGGGGATGAGTCCTGTGCAATTCAGAGATTTGGCTGATTTGGCAGCAGCCGAATCTCCAAATCAGATTCGGCCAAATCAATTCGGGACAGTGATTCGAATCACGGAATCGAATCACTGTCCCCTGAATCGGCTGAATCCAAAGCAAATACTAGCTGCTTCACACAGGCCTTATCAGTATTCTTTTATCCTCAGATATAACTCAGACTGTGAAGGGACCCAGACTAAGGGCCTAAACTAAGTGCTCAAAACTACTACAGGCTTTATAAAAATTTGGCTCCACCTTAACAGCTTTCTGTCGCTCATCCCTGTAGCCTTGGAAAGCAGGGTTATATTTGAGATTCATATTTAGGACTATGCTTAGGTTCACTTGCTACTGACATGTTTTGATTACAGCATCATGTAGAGGGTTACCAGGGAGAACAGGTAACTTGCAAACTTTTTTTTTTTTATAAAACTTATGGTGAATATTGCTATAGCAAATTGGAAAATGAATGACAGATACAACAATTGCTGCTCCATCAATTTCTCATGCATCCATATAGGAATTTTCATATAGCACACAGATAATCAAAGTGGCAGGCACCTGAGTACCTTCTTGTTTCCTTACTTCAGGTTGCTCACATTTCTCTTTTTCTTCTCTTTTTCTTCTTTTACACACAAAGTCCTGTAAATTTACATAAGCGTTAGCATCAGCACTTCCTTATTCATAATTTCAAAAGCTTCTAGGCTATTTGCTAATAATGTAACTCAACCATTAATATGTTCAGCTACTGCATTTTCGTGCATATCACAACCCCCCAAATAGGACACACACCTAATTTTGGGAGGAAAAATAAAGGAAAAGAAGAGCTTTCCAGAGCTATGACTGCATAGAACAGGGGAAGAGCCTACTCCTCAGCTCACTCAACCTCTGTTTCCTGCTTAAGCAAAAACTGAAACCCTAGCTGCTGCTGAAGACTGGTCTCCATAAAGGTATTAGTAATAAACTACATCAAAACAACTAATATTTAATAGCTTTCCTGTATGAAGGGGAAGTTACAGTACTTCCTTTTCAACATGGGATATTGCTGTGTAAAATTATAAATAACAGTTACCAACCTACTCCTCTGGTCCAAACTGGAATCCAGCGGTCTAGAGAAACTGTTGTGGCTTCTCCTAGATCTAGAACTGATTTTACTAAAACATGAGAACCATCCCCCTGATTTCTAATCTCTAAAATAGGAGCAGATGAGGAAGGAGGAGGCCAGCTGGCAGCATAAACCCCACAGATGGATTTTCATTTTTCTCGCAGCCTTGGAAGATGACATATACTCCATTTAAACTTAATATAAGTAGCATACTGTCTCGGACGGCCAGAGCCGACTCGAGTTGCGTTAGAAATTGGTCGTACGTTAGGGCGGGCTGGTGAATGGAGAGGTAGACACAACTTATTGGTTGCAAAAAACTTTACTCACGCCGCTTGCAATCACGACGCAGGTGGTCCGGTCGTCTGAACAACCATGCGAGCTGTTCCAGCTGGCGGGGCCCAAGCCAGTTAATCCGTCCGCAATTTGAAGCCGGCGGGGAAAGGGGTATGTCTGGGATTGCGCTCGGCGACGGGAAGAAAGATCGATAGGTGATCAGTCTATCGATCGGCAGCCGCAAGTCAGATAACTTCAGAGGCACTCTGCAGCGTGCTCAAAGCTCTTCGACTTGGGCGGAAGTCGCACGGAATTTTAAACGGCCAGCGAGCCAATTACTAGCCGCCACGTGTGAATAATTTAGCACTGGCCAATAGCGGGGCACAAATTTACATTCGAATGGCGGGAACTCTTTGCACCGTGCATTTCTGTGCTGTAAAGAAGAAATGCATCCTGCAAAGGAAACTGCAAATTGGCGGGAACTCTCTCCTACACGCGGGTTCTCAATTGCAGCAGAACACTCTGCCGTGCAAAGGAGTTCTCATGTGGCCAGGAAATTCCATAGTGCCAAGGCACCAAAATCACTGGGTTGTGACACATACATTGTTTCATCAGTCTCCTTCTTAGACTTCCACATGATCTGTGGTGACTTGCATAAACCCAATACAGTTAACAGCTCCGGTAGCACTGGGATCCAATAGGAAACACTTTAATTATGCTCTGCCAGCCTAAGGAAAATCCAAATGTATCTGTAACAGATCCAGGAAAGTTTTAAGACTTCTTGGAGTGCACCTGTATGGTGCCAATGAATCCTAATCGTTACAGAGCAGTCTGATTTTCATTCCTCAGCACTGATTTGCAACATGGGATTCAAGTACAGCAGGAAATGATTCTGAGGGAAGAAAACCTTTTGTTTGTTTGCTGATATTAACCTCTTTGAAGCAATTTGCTGATTACAACTTTTTAGTAGAGTATCCTCCCACAAGAAATCCTTATTATATAAATCACATAACAGTGGGGTGATGATCAAGGTATATTTCCCAAAGATAGAATGGAAGTGAAAACACAACATACATTTTAAGAATTAGACTTCAAGGTATTAAAATAATGATTCATAATATAGCTTTAAAGGTGTTCCTTTGCATATCAACAGTATGCCTGACACATTATGCTTTGCCTCACCATTTTCCCATCCTAAAACCAAACAAGACACTTTAAAGATGATTGAAGATAAGATTTTTACCAAAGATTTCATTTTAAATCAGTGGCCTTCCACCTTTTCCCCTTGCAGGCTACATCTGGCCGGTGGTCCCTATCTGGTGCCCAGGGTGGGCGCAGTGGGCACCATGTGGAGTGGTTTGGGGTGCAACATAGCCTCAAGCTAGCTCTGCAGGGGAAGGGGGTATGGCTTGGCCCCAGGGGAAAAGGGGGCATGGCCCAGTCTGAATCTGGTCCCACAGGGGAAATGGGACATGTACCAGCCCCAACCCAACCCCATGGGGGGAAGGGTGGAGGGAACATAGCCTAGTGCCACAGAGGGTTATGGGGCATGGCCTGGCCCCAACCCGGCCCTGTGGTGGGGAAAGGAGTGTGGCCTGGCCCACATCCATATGCAGAGAAAGGAGATATGGCTCAGTCCTTTGCAGGAAAGGGAGCACAGCCCAGCTCCAGTGGGCCATGCAGGTCTTGGGTTTTGGGAATTTGTCAGGGCAAAGAAGGTAGCTGTATTAATGGTCACGGCTCCCCCACTGTCACATTTTCCAACCCAGGAGGAGCTCAGCAGGTTGGATGCCAAAGCTCCATGAGCCACATGTGGCCAATGGGCTGGAGTTTAAGCACCCCTGTTTTAAATCCTAAAACTGTCAAATCTATGGCTCACATCGTTACATTCTAATAGAATTTCTAACATAGAATTTCTTTCGGAGCTGGCAGTTTCAAATGTAATAAAGATTTCCAGAGAGAAAAATGAGTCTTTCATTTCTAGCATATTTAATCTACGTTGTCTGCCTTATATCAAGCCATCAGATAAAGTTTTTTTATAAAACATTATTGAGTTACCATTTATGAGCAATATACTTCACATTCTTATATCAAATGATAATAAAATGTTGTAAGGAGGAATTAATATCCTTATCTAAAGAAACTGAGAAATCTTCTAAAGCGTGAGACACAAGGTGTCATAATTTTTTTCAGAAAAATGTTTTTGGTTCTTCCTACATCTAGACTTTGGCATTGACTTTTTCCCTGCAGTTAACAGACTGTAAGGACAGACTTTGGAGCACTGCTGCACCAAGTAGCAGTGCACCACTGTTAACAGTGGTGCACTGCTACTTGGTAACAGAAACAGCATTAAAGGATTTCCCCTTAGAAGACAGAATACCTCTCAGGTAATGTCTGTAAAGGCTCTGATGCCATCCCAAGGAGCACTGCCAGCAGATAAACTGTGCCTATTTGCATATTTTCACTTCACACACTCTATTTGGAGCAGCAGAATCCATCGTTTCTTGCCAGTCACATGCCTGAAACCAATTCTGAAGTGAAGATCTGTCTAGCTAGAGAGAAAGATGGTTTAATATCAGAACTGATGAGGTTCTAAAAAGTATAAGAGACGTTATATACTATCATCATAGTACTTTGGAACAAAGACCCATACCCTTGGGTGTCTAGAAACAACCAAAAGGAGAATGTTTTAGGTACTGAAAACAACAGTATGTTTGATATACTGCTTGAAAGCTGCAGCCCAGTATTACCTCAAATGCATTATCTTTCCAGCTCTCTTATTTTACCTCTGATCAGGCTTCTATAATCATGGACAAATGGGTTATAGAAATTATATATAGATGTTATTGATCTAATGTGATATTATTCCTCTTTCCATCCACCTTTCCTATTCAGTAATCCCTCCCATGAAAACCTGTTGATATCAAAAGTGTTTGTCCATCTCAAAATAGGTGCTATAGAAGTGGTGCCAAAAGAGTTCAGCAATAAAGGTTTTTATTCATTATGCTTTCCTGCTCCCGAAGAGGAAGAAACAGACCATGCAAAAGTAGTAGAAACTCAACATTTTTAATAGGAAAGTTGACTAAGTCTCCATCATACCATTGTTTTCTTTCAAAGATTAAAGTTCTTGATTTACCTTATTGACTCATTTTAAAGTACTTCTGTTTTACAGATAGAGAAGATCATTTTCAAGACAAGGTCCACCTGTAGTGATAGCTCACCCCAGGAAAGAAAGAATTGCTTATTTGGAGAATGAGCAAACAAAAGTGTCATCTTTTGGGGGACATCTCTCCAGTGCCAAGGCTGCACATCTATACTATTCAAAAGTCTGTTTTTCTCAATAAAATGGGAAAAGTTGATATTACATCCTGCTCTATAAGTCCTCTTTATAGGATAAATATTAGAGTCTCTGAAAAGCAAAGCAATTTTTACCAGGAAACGTTTCTAAGTTTCAGGTTTGTTACAAAAGCCCCAATGCTTTGTCAAAAAATCATATTCTACTTGAGACCGATGAAACTATAAGCCTCAACAATATGGCCTCCATCTCACTGCACATCTCAGAATGATTACTTATAACACTAGCTCTCAAACAATGTCAGGCAAAATACAGTACATGTGAATAAAACCTTGATCATTCCAAAGAAAGTTCTACTATATCTAGACTCATGAAAGAAACCATGCAACATTATGAGGGCTGTTCTTTTTAATCATTCTCTTCTATCAATATCAATCACCATGACTGTAATAGCTTTCCAGTAAAAAGTCAATACAATTCTTTAGAAACAAAGCATCATATAAGTCTTCTAAAGCAGTGGTTCTTAAATTTTTTCTACAAGGATTCATCTGTAAACACTGATGACCAGTTCTGACCCAGTGAACAGTTTAAGAAAACAGCCCCCTGGCAATGTTCTCTCTAAGGTGTAGTGATCCGTGAGCACACCGCTTTGGTACTTGAGCGTGCCGCTTTGGTTTGTGAGCGTGCCATTTCGATCTGTTCCTGAATTCATCCTGCCTCTCACCTCCTACCTCCCCCTTTTGGTGCACACCGCTTTAGTCCACCCCACAGTATAACATTGTAAAATTTGAGGATTTAACTTAGAAGATGAAGTCAAGGCCTCTTACTAAGGGGATGGGTCTATGTGCAATGGATATAAAGATGATCCTTTACAGAGGCTGCAGGGAAGATATTGGCCTTCCTAGAATGATAGAAAAAGCAACACTATATGTTGCATGGTAGAATCATGCCCACTTTAACCAAGTTAGTGCCTAAACTGGATGCAATTTAGCCAAATTGGTGCATTTCTCTGTACGTGCCCATAAACTGCAGGGGGACCAAGCACAGTGTTGTGCAACAAAAACAGCACTTAAGTCGGTAACTAACTGAAGCTCAATAGCTAGCTTATACAGAGAAGATGCATTGTATCCCAGCATGACAGTAGCCTGCTGCCAGGTTACACTGTAAACTCCTACTTAACTTGCTATATATCCACTCTTACCCCTAAGTCTCCATAAGAATTATTGCTTTCTAAGTTTCTTCTGCTCACTGAATAGCTGAATGTTGCCTTCAGCTGCTGCTTGGCCTCTTTTCTCTCACTACAAGGAAGCAGTGGCTCCAATACAGTCAGAACATATACTGAATACTTTATTAAGAAGTTGTTGTGTTATATCATATTCCTTAGTAAGAATTTGCACACACTTCTCATATGAATATGCCCACAGTAAAGGACTCCACTTTATATAGGAGCTTGCCCAAAGGGGCTGGGGAGCAGAGTAGTTCCCTGGAGCCGGTGCTGGCTTTGCCCCAGCCCCCGCCCCCACCTCGCCTTGGGGAAGAGCCGCTGCCTGCTCCGAGCGAGGAGTGGAGCAGAGGAGTAAGGAGCTTACTGCCAGCAAGTGTCCCATGCCAGCCCTGGTGCCTCCACCGTGCTCCATGCCCAAAGTTTACAGGAAGCTGCAAACTTACAGTTTACAGCTCCTCTCCAGGTGGGTGTGCAGCATTAAAAAGTTACTGCACGGCAAGACTTTTTATTGTTCGTGGTCGTGCATGCACACAGCTTAGGGGGAACCCTGCTCCCTAGTCATGCTGGTACCCCTCCCAGCCCTCCACCCCTCCCAGCCCTGCTGATGCCAAACACTTCCAACCCACTGCCCCCTGCCCCAGGCAGCAAGAGTCGCCACTTCTGGGACCCATATAGCAGTCATGCTGCCAGCAGTGTGAGAAGTAATGGATTGGGAGAGGGGGGTCACACTGGCCTCACCTCCGCCTGTTGCCATCTGTTCAGTTGCCAGGCTACAAGTCTACCCTGCCATCATGGTCCAGCCACTGCCATCATTCCTCTCAGGCCACCCACACTCCCTGCCACCCCACCACACTTCCAGGGTAGAGCCGTGGCCTGAGGGGAGTGGCAGTGGCAGCCAGGCCATGGTGGTGTGGTAGAGCTACAGCCCAGCATACAACCAGCTGGCAGTGGGAGGAGGTGAGGACAGCATATCTCCCCCATTACTCCTCACTGCTGGCAGCACAGCTGGCATGGGTCCCAGCAATGGCAACCATGAGTCTTGCTGCCCTGTTCTGCCTTCCTATGCTGGGTCCTGCCTGCTAGGCTGTGGAGATGGCTCCTGCCTATGCCAGTCAAGCTAGGCTGCAGCCCCATGCCTGCTGTGGGTGCACATATCTGGGGGGAGCACATGCCCCCCATACGCCTCCAACATATCGCCTGTGCCCCGACACCCCCCGATGCATTGTCTATGCCCCCTCCCCCCTGACCCATTGACTTACCTGCAGGAAGCTGTGGGAGCTGCTCTCCACACTGCCTGGCTGTATTACTGTACACTACAAAAGCATCTATTAGAGGATGTTCCACTTCAGAATGTGGAACCATTTTTTTGCCCTCCACTGAACTCTCTCCAATTTGTCCACATCCTTTCTGAAAGTGGGGGTCCCAAAACTGGACACAGTATTGCAGATGTGGCCTCACCAGTGCCAAACAGAGAGGAATAATCATTTCCCTTGATCTAATGACACCACTCTTACTAATGCAGCCTAGTATGCCGTTAGCCTTCTTGGCAACAAGGGCCCACTGTTAGCTAATATTCAGCTTATTGTCCACTGTAACACCCAGGTCCTTTTCTGCAGAGCTGCTGCTTAGCCAGTCAGACCCCAGTCTGTATATCACATCTACTGCTCTGCACACATTCATAGAGCTAATCATCTTGTCATAGAAGGCAATCAAGTTGGTTAGGCATGACTTGTCCTTGGTCAATCTATGCTGATTGTTCATAGTCACCTTCTTCTCCTCCAAGTGCTTAGAAATGAATTCCTTGAGGACCAGATCCATAACTTTTCCAGGGACTGCAGTGAGACTGACTGGTCTGTAGTTCTCCAGTTCCTCCTCCTACCCTCTCTTAAAGATGTGCACTATATTTGCTCTTTTTCAATCAGCCAGGACCTCTCCCAATCACCAGGAGTTTTCAAAGACAATGGAAAGCAGCTCTGCAATCATATTGGCCAACTCCCCCAGCACCCTTGGGTTATCAAATCTGGTAGTCAGATTCAGATTCTCATGCTTTGCCCTTTTAAATGAGAGCAAGGGTGCCAGTTAGACACTAGAGGATTGACTGACCAGAAGTCTCATCTACCCTGGTGTCCTGCTCCTAGTTATGACACTTCAGAGGATGAAAACAAACCCCATCATCCATCTAGCCTGTTTTGAATGAACAAAAGGGAAAACAAACAAACATACCTTCCTGGCCACTATGCAAATGACCAAGCTGAGCTCTGAAGTATGAAACTTGAATGTTCTTATTATCTCATTGTAGCAGACAGCCCAGGCTGTCTGTTCATTTAAGAAGAAAAGCAGCCCAGCCAGAGAACTTTGCAGGCTAGGCAAGGGACAGCAACTACCAGTTTCAGGGGCAGCAGGGATAATGAGGCAATTAGCAGCCAGCCCAGGCAGTCACCTGACTGGATGTAGGCAGGGCCCTGGGAGCATGTAAGCTCCAGGCTGGGACTGGCAAGAGAGTTTCTCCCTGGCTGCCACAGGGCAAGGAGCTCCTTCCCAGTGAAGCCACCCAGGGATGCTGGGCTGATCATTTGCTGCCTGTAGGAACGCTGAGGCTTAGGAAGCTCACAAGGAGCCCATACTGGGAGGTATACTGGTAAACAGGAGAAATAAAGTTTACCTTCTTAAAGGGACAGAGGGCTTCTTTCTCAGTTCTTGTTTATGTTATAGCCCAGGGGCTTATGATTTATGTTACTGCTTCAACTGGTGGTTTGGGATAAGGCTGGAAGGGGAGGTAAGGAGGTCTCATTAGTGCCTGGGGTGGGGGGGGCACCTGACTGCCTTGAGCTCTGCCAGGGGCAGGCTTAGGGCTGAGCCCTTATTGAGCCCAGAGTGGTGCCAGAGAGGGCACAGCCACAGGGGTCAGGGACCTGGCATACAGGGGCTAGGGGCCTGGTGACTGGAAGGGACAAATGAAGCTAGTGCTTCAAAGTCAGGTCCAATTCATTGGGCCTAGGTTAGAAGGCCTAGTTAGATTAAAGAGGCAGAGGCCGAAGCCCCAACAGAGGGACAATACACCTGTAACACCCGCAAGGCATGGTAAAGGGCAGGATTTAAAGCCACACAACTAGCCCTTAAGGCTTTGGGTGCCCTGCCAGGCACAGTTGGCTACAGAGGCCCAGCCAGGTGCTGAGGCCTAGGGAAGGCCTGTGGGCAGCCTCCCTATTAATTTATATTTCCATCAAGGAGTGACAGGCGAGATGGGAGGGTGCCCTAGGGGTGGAGCAGGGCACTGTCGCGGAGCTACCAGGGGGCATCACGGCCACCCCTGAGACCCTGATGTGTTACACTCATCCACAAAAAAGTTAACATAGTGTAACCAAGGCAGAGATCCAATTCTTGTCCGGGGTATGTGTCTCAGCCTGCCAGTGGAGCTCAGCCAAGTTGCTAGAGCCAAGGTCCCAGAAGCATGGTCAGAAGCCAGGCAGAAGTTAGGGACCAAGGGCACCTGAATGTTCATTTAGATGAATGCACACAGGTGTTTCCCTGGAGACAGCTAGCAGGGGCACATATTTGAGGCACCGTGTGGCAGCAAAGATCAGAAGAAAGAACACACCATGGCAGTGCTTGGCAGGCTACCAGTTCCGGGAAAATCTGCAGAGCCCGAAGACAACTAACTGTGAGTGGTGGAGTTGCAGGACTGGGGATCCGTGAGAATCCCGAAACCCATTGTCCTGCAACCCACCTGAGGATAAATAGGTGTTATACCCAAGACGGGGATCCCCACTGCTGGGGCAATTAAGCTGTCCCCTCCCAGGAAGCAGAGACTAAGTACAGGGAGACTAGTTATCTGTTCTATGATACAGAACCAAACCCAAGTCATTGCCTTGGTCTATTGGTGACATCCCCCCCCTTCCCTCCCCCAAACAAAACAGTGTGTGCAGAAAAATCATAGCCAGAGAAAGGTCAACAGCATTCTAGGCCAGCAAGTCTCCCTCCTTTTGGTACATCAAGTCATGTGGCAGGAAAGATAGGGGAGATATGCTGAAAAAAACCATAGTGAAAAGACCTGCAGGGACATTGAGGCTAGCATGCACCAAATCTCACTGGTAATGTAAGCGAGCAATCTCATTAAATCAACTCATTTGCTTACACACTGCAAAACAAGGTGAACATTTGTGTGGACATGGTCAGGGGAGTCCTATAAAAGGTTAATCTCTGCTTCTCAGCTTAATGAGCTCACAATCCTAACTATTTTCTCTACTATAACTATCCTGGATGTTTTTAAAGACAGCCTTTGCTCAGCTACCTGATTGACTTCAGCTCCTCATATTGGACTGCCTTAGCACCTGACCTTTGCTACACAACAGGCTGAGATTCCAGTCAGTAAGAACCTATGGGCTCATTTGCATCTGCTTGCCTTCTTTCCTGCTCCTTGCTTTGGTCCCTGGATCCTAGTCCTTGGGCACATCTACATGTGCAATTAATGTGCACAAATAAGCCTTGGAGCTTATTACTCCAGAGTTTTTTGCTCCAAGGTATGCCATTTGAACATGTACCTGGCAGCAAAAACTCCAGAGCATACTGCTCCAGAATTTATTTATGTGCAACACATGGAGTCTGGTCGGAGCAGCCTGAGCTGGCAGGGGAGTCAGCGGGTCAGCCTTCCAGCCCAGGGCTGCTCCAGTTGGGGTGGGGAGCTGGTTGAGGTATGAGGGTGCTTCAGTTTTGGGCTAGCTAGCAGGCATCCCCCATGCTGAAGCATCCTCCTGCCCCAGTCAACCACTTCACCGTGCATGGATCCTCATCAAAGTAGTCATGGGCTGGTTGCTGGCATGGGACTCCATGTGCTGTGGAAAGGCTGGCTGGGGCATGAGGGTGCTTTAGCACTGAGGCTGCCTGCTGGCTAGCCCCATACTGAAGCACTGTCATGCTCCACCCAGTCCTGTCACTATCTACACATGTACTGCGGCACACCAAACAGTACAGTCACAGGGTAGTTCAGCCAGACTACCCTGCAGCAGCATTTATTATGCTGCAGACTACCCTGTGTGCGGGCCGGGAGCGGTCTGAGGCTTTTGGGGTGCGCGGCGGGCTGTGGCCAGTAGCCCTGGCACGTGGGTCGGGGAATGCAGGCCGGCGGACTAGAATTAGGCACGGACGCGTAGCGGTTGATTAAAGATTATTTTACTTACACCGTAGATGGTCGCGGTGCAGGCAGGAGAAAACTTCGCTTAAGTTGCAGTTAAAAACTCGTACGAACAAGACCCGTAGAAAAACTCGAGCCTCTTGAAATAACTCGGGCAGAGCTCTGGATACACATACACGAAGTTTGCTAGGCTCCGTGGAACGAGCGCGCAGGGAAGGGTTCGTCGAGGGATTAGGCGGTGACGGGGACAGGCTAGAGGTTGATCAGGCCCCTATATCCTTCTTAAGGTACACGCTGGGGTTGTTTGGCTCCGCAGCGCTTAGAGTTCTTCACAAGATGTGAAGTCCTCCTTCT
>NW_005842258.1:149472-152944 GCF_000455745.1 Alligator sinensis | reverse complement strand
ATGGGGTTCGAAAGCCAATCGCTAGCCGCCACGTGGGAATAATTTAGAACTGGCCAATAGTGGGGAACAAATTTGCATACGAATGGCGGGAACTCCTTTGCACCGGGGTTTTCTCCATGCAACTGAGAATTGCACCGTGCAAAGAAAGCTCCTCGTGGCGGGAAATAATTCTGCAGTGCTGAAGCACATACAAAATCATACCCTTGGGTTATGACACCCTGCAGCAGCATTTATTACCTAAAAGGATTGCACATGTAGATGGTGATATTTTATTGTGGAGCTACTTAGCCAGCTCCATGCAGAGGTGCCTGTTGTATCTTTACCCAGCCTACCTCCTGGCTTTGTGACTCCACCCATCTCTCCACTTTCCTCCTGGTTTCCAGTTTGTGGCAAAGGATTCTTGGCTTGATATCTTGGACACAGACCTTGAGCACCTGATTTTGACCTGGCTTATTGGACTTGGCTCTTGCTCCTTCTTACTTTGGTATCCTGGACATGTACTGCCTTGCTTCCTCAGTTTTCACTGTCCTAGTAGTATAGAAAGCAATGTATTTTATGAAACACTGGTAAATTGGAGAGAATAGTCCATTAAATATTTCCAGAGGGCATTCTAAGTTTCGAGTCCTGCAAAAATTTAATCTGTTTCTTAAGTTTATTCAATATAAGTAGCCCAGGGGTGGGCAAAATATGGCCTATGGACCAGATCCAACCCATCAGGCCATTCTATCCAGCCTGCAGGGCCCCTGAAAAATTATAGAAAATTAATTATCTACCCCTGGCTGCCTACCAAAGATGACAAGGTGCCAGCGACAGCAGGACCTGGAAAGAGCTGGCAGTAGGACCCAGCGGTGGCAGCAGCAAGGCCCACCTGGGCCCACCCCGCTCCCAACCGGAAGCTTCTGCCTAGCAGAGGCTTCTGACCTGGGATCCTGTGGCTGTTCCCCTACCCTCTCTCTGTCCTAGAGGGAAACTCAGATAAGAATGGGCAGAAGGAGTGGGGGGTGGGGGGAATGGGGGGGTGGAATGATTGCTGGTGCAGCAGGAGGCAGCCCGGGCTGGCCAGAGCCATGAGGGGCTTGTGTTGGCGCCCTGGGGCCAGGGCCAGGGTGGGGTGGCAGGAGCCTGGAGCCTGGGCTAGCACAAGCTCTATGGTGCTGGGCCAGTTCTGCCACTCTCCCTGCTGGTAGCCCAGCCATGTGCAGTCCTGGGTCTTGCTGGGACCCACACCCCCCCTTGCACCACCATACACTCACACCCACACCTTCCATGCACACCCCACATGCACATCCCATCACACACCTCAGCCACCCTACCCCTCAACACATGCCACAACCCCCCAGTATCCCCCCCCCCACACACTCACAGTCCCCCACAAATCCCATACCCACCCACCCACACACCTCACATCTATCCACCCCACGCAAAACCAACACACATCCACACACCCCCACATGTCCCCCCACACACACCCATACCCTCCCCCACACCTCACATACACCCATACCCACACACATACCCACAGCCCCCTACAAACCCTTTACCCACCCACCCATACCCCCCACAATACACAAAATTAAAACTTCATTTTAAGCTATTATGCAATCACCACTATGTACACTACACAAAAACATATAAATCAGGACAAAAATAGTTCTTTTAAATTAAATTGAAAAACCTAACATAGGAGGTCTGTGGGTTGACTAGGGGAGAGGCATTGCTTGATCTGGTCCTGGCCAATGGGACAGACCTAGTGAGCGATCTGCAGATTAGGGGGAAGCTTGATGAAAGCAACCGTGAATTGGTCACCTTTTTAGTTCACCAAATAGCAGGCAAACCTAGAAGTAAAGCAGAAGTCCTTAACTTTGGGAAGGCTGACTTTTGCAAACTGAGAGAATTGGTCAGTCAGGCAATTAGAAGCCATACCCCCCCCAAAAGGGAGTACACAAGGATTGGTCATTTCTTAAAAACCTAATCCTTGAAGCACAGGGCAAAGCCATACCATCTCACAAGAAATTCAGTCAATGGGCAAGAAAGCCCCCATGGCTAAAAAAGGAACTTTGGACCTTATTAAGCTTAAAAGAGCTACACCAGCTGGAAAACAGAAAGCACTACCAAAGAGGATTACTCTCCACTCATCTGCACCTGTAGAGAGTGGTTGAGTAAAGCCAAGGCACAAATGGAACTTAGGCTAGCTATGGGAATCAAGGACAACAAAAAGTCCTTCTTCAGGTAAGCTGAAAAAAGAACAAGGATAGCATTGGGCCCCTGAGAGATCCAACAGGGTAACTGACTTCCAATGCCCAAGAAAGGGCCAATCTCCTAAATGACATTTTTGCATTGGGTTTTCACTCCCAGGAGGCTCACATTGTCAGGAATGGCACAAACCAATCTGGGAGCAGGTGACAGACCTAAAATTGATGTGGATCAGGTGAAGGAACACCTTGAGGAACTGGACATTAATAAGACTGTGAGCCCAGATGGAATGCACCCAAGAGTCTTGAAGGAGCTGGCAGACATCATTGCATCCCCCTTGGCAGAGATATTTGAAAAATTGGGGTGCTTGGGTGAGGTCCCAGATGACTGGAATAGAGCCAACGTGGTCCCTATCTACAAGCAAGGGAGGAGGGATGACCCAGGGAACTATAGACCAATCAATCTTATGTCTGTCCCTGGAAAAATCCTTGAGAAAATTGTCAAGGTATCCATCAACACCAGACTGACAGAAGGCAAGCTTCTGAATGCCAGCCAACATGGCTTTGTGACTGGCAGGGCATGCCTGAGCAACCTCATTGCCTTCTATGACCAGGTAACATGTGCCCTGGATAAGGGAGATGATGTGGACATCATATACGTGGAATTCAAGAAGGCCTTTGAGCTAGTTCCCCATGATGTCCTCATGGTTAAGCTGTGGAACTGTGGCCTTGATCATCGTATGGTCCACTGGCTAGGCAACTGGCTACAGGGTCGGACCCAAAGAGTACTAGTTGAAGGGAGCAAATCAACGTGGTGCAGGGTGACCAGTGGAGTCCCTCAGGGCTCGGTACTTGGGCCTGTACTCTTTAACATCTCCATTAATGATCTGGATACAGGAGTCAGATGTGAACTCGCCAAGTTCGTGGACGATACCAAATTATGGGGGAGAGCGGTCACACCACAGGACAGGCTGGGGATACAGGCTGACTTGGCACCTGATGGCCTTCAATGCAGAGAAGTGTAAGGTACTGCACCTCAGTAGAAAGAACCCCAGCATACTTAGAGGCTCAGCAGTGCTATGCTCACTAGCACCATGACTGAAAGGGACTTAGATTCATAGATGCTAGGGTCAGAAGGGACCTCAATAGATCATCGAGTCTGACCCCCTGCATAGGCAGGAAAGAGAGTGCTGGGTTTAGATGACCCCAGCTAGATGCCTATCTAACCTCCTCTTGAAGACCCCCAGGGTAGGGGAGAGCACCACCTCCCTTGGGAGCCC
>NW_005842258.1:126271-149017 GCF_000455745.1 Alligator sinensis | reverse complement strand
TTCGTCATGCATCTGCTGATGCACGATAAAGTGCCATTAGCTTTTCTGATGGCTTCATCACACTGCCGACTCATGTTCATCTTGGAGTCCACTAGGACTCCAAGATCCCTTTCCCTTCCATTCCACCAAGCAGGTCATTTCCCAGGCAGTAGGTATGCTGGACATTTTTCCTCCCCAGGTGTTTTGGGGACAAGATGGTGACTTGGGTCACCCAGGTGACTTGGGTGTCTTGATTGTCCACAAGATGAATATGAGCCACCAGTATGATGCTGTGGCTGGCAAAGCTAACCAAACTCTGCATACATCCACCAATGCATCTCAAGCAAAACCAGGGAAGTCATCCTCCTGCTTTAATCGGCCCTGGTGAGACTGCAGATGCAGTACTGCATCCAGTATTGGGCTCCCCACTTCAGGAAGGACGTGGAGAAGCTTGAGTCCAGAGATCCAAGGCCTGGAGGGAAGGCCGTATGAGGAGAGGATGAGGGACTTGGGACTCTTCAGTCTGGAGAAGAGAAGGCTCAGGGGGGACTTGGTAGCAGCCTACAATTACATAAGAGGGGTGCATAAGGACCTGGGAGAACACCTGTTCACCAGAGCTCCACAAGGGATAACAAGGTCTAACGGCCATAAACTCCATGAAGGCCGATTTAGATTGGATATGAGAAAAAAGTTCTTTATGGTGCGTGTGTGGTGGGACATGTCTGATGGGGGGCGGGGAGTCCCACATGCACATCCCACCACACACATGGAACAAACTCCCCCCAGAGGTGGTGCAAGCACCTACTCTGGATTTCTTCAAAAAACAGGTGGATATAGTTCTTGCTGGGGTCACTTGATCTCAGCTGACTTCACGTGGTGGGGCTGGACCTGATGATCTCTCGAGGTCCTCTCCAGCCCCTAATGTCTATGAAATCTATGAAATTTATTAAATAAATTAATTGTTGTTTTATTTTTAGAATATAATATGGGGGTTTTTTTCTGGTTCCAAGATGGCAACCCCCCTACCTTGGCAAAAGGAGTACTTCTGGAGGCAAGGGTGGGATTTCCAGTGGTAAAGGTCAGGGGTTAGAGGGCAGGACTTTCTGTTCCAAGATGTGGACAAAAGGGAAGGGAGGGAGAGCTCCTGTCAAGGGGCGGGGCTACTCTTGCAGCCCTCCACAGGTTGCCAAAACTTGTTAAGCAGCTCTCTAGCTGAAATAATTGCCTGCACCTGGAGTAGCCCCACTGAAGTCAAAGAGATTCCTCACAGTACGTGAAGTGAATCATCTGCCTGAATCTTTGCAGGATGTATTCTGCTTAGACTCTGTCAAACATATTCTTCCCATTAAATCGGTTCAAAAGATGACATTCTCTAGATAGCCCTGATCTTTTAAAAACTCCTGTTTCTCCTGTCTTTTTTTTTTTTTATATAGAAACTGATTGTTCTAATGAGTCAGGACAGCCAGGACACATTTATATCCTATTAGATTTTCTGCCAACCTATATGCTTCCTAGCTTATTCAAATTAGTGCACAAATATTAGGAGATGTGCTTTTTCCTCTTTTCTCTGTGAATTTTTTTCAAATGTTCCTCTTAGCAGAAACTTCCTGCCTGCTTCCTATAACACAGCTAAGGATTTCAATAGTGCTGATTCTGGTAATTCTTTTAAATGTGGCTTTTGACCCCTCCTCCCACCCCCCATTGTTTTCCAGCATCTATCTATCCAGTTTCATAGCATCCCTTTATATGAGCAAAACAGCTTGTCAATAGGGCTGTGCGAAATTTTCGCCAGCTGTTTCACTGCAACAGCAAAATCAAAATGAGACAAAGGGTGTCGTAACAGCCTCAAAACAAAATGAGGCTAGTTGAAATGTTTCAAAAGTCAAAATGTTTTGACCATAGCACTGGGGATGGGAAGTTAGTCCAGCTGGGCTTTCTTCCCATCCCTGGCGCTAGATCAGGCCTGGGGGTGGGAAGTCAGCCCAGCTGGGCTCAGTTTCCCCAGCCTGATGGTTGGGCGAAACGTGGAAACGGCGTGAAAACAGCCTCACTATTTCAACAAAGTGAAACAATGAGAATGTTTCAACTCAATATTAAATTCAATACAGAACATGGTTCCGTTCAGACCTCAAAATTGAAGTTGGAATGGAACAGTGCTGTTTCACACAGCCTTACTGGTCAGCTGCAATCTGGAAGGAAACAAACAAAGCAGAGAACTGTAGCCTTTACTGGCAAAATTGGATCTAAATCACTCAGAACTTAGAGGTGGGTCCAAAAGTCACTCATGACTAGTTAAATGCCTAAATCACAACTAAATGTCCTTATAGGTACCTAAGTCCAAAACCTCCCAGTTACTTTGAAGAATCTAAACTCTTTGCTAGTAGCATCTGGGGCAGAAGTTTTGTAAACAAGTTTGACCCAAATCAGTTAAGTGTGATACTACATTCAACCAGGTTTATCTTAAACCAGTTTCAGCCATTTTGAAACTGGTTTATGTGCACTGAACTTCTGTTCTGTTACAGGTTTAAACCAGTTTCTGATTATTTAAATCAGTTTGTGTAACTTCTGTCCCTAGCCTTAAGGTCCAGAGGCATGGAGGTGTCTGCTGTTCGGTGCATTGACTCAGTCCTGTCTGTGCTGAACAGCTCAGCAACTAAGGCCAAGACTGATTACCCATCAGTCACCAAGACTGATGGGCTGGAAGCCAGCAGGAGGTCTCTGAGTACATGAGGTACCACACAGAAACAACAGTAGGATGATGGTTATTTTCCCTCTGAACCAATAGTTCAGTGGTTAGAGAGTTAACATAGGTGGGAGAAGAGCTTATTTTAATAGCACCTGAGGGGTTTTGAGCCTCCATTGCCTGGATACAGGTGAATGCTTTAACCCCCTGGCTATAAATGCATTTGGTGAGGAGGGACTCCTCAAACCCTCTCAATGAACCTTTGCTACTTTGCATGGCATTCCTAATATTTAGGGGGTGAGCAAAGGTATGATTTCATAGCTTAGTGGTAAGAGTAATCAAGTTGGGAAAGAGGAAACCTCAGTTCCAGTCCGTTTTCTAATTCTCCAAATGTTCATTAGCTTGTTTGGTACAAAACTTATTTTGGTGCTTTTTTTAGTGAGTTCCAGGCATTGTTCAGTTCAGTTGAATCCCAGCATGCTGCACACAACTTGCTTTCTAAGGCTTGGGCAATTTCTCAGCTGGGAAATGAAGCAGAGTTATGAGTCTAAGAATTTTCCACTTGCAGTGGATGCAGCCTTGCCACAGTTATTTCTCTTGACATGTAGCAGCCCAGTTTAGTAGGATGACAGCCCTCCTGCATTAAACTACTATGCAGCCTTGACCCTCCAAACTGGAGGATGCATTAAGATAGATGAAAATTTTCTGTAGCTTTTTCTGTGGAATATTACCCCAGTTTTTTCATACAAAATGTTTTCTTTTTGCCTTTATTACACCTGGCTGTTTAAAAGCCCCTAGTTTCTATGAATCTTACCTTTTTTACAGTGGATCATTGCACATATGAGATATATATATATTTCTAGAATTCCCTCAATATTGCATTTATCTTCAATTGATCTTCAGTTGATTGTATTCATTTCTTCATTGTCTATTAAAAATCCAGGGCAGCTTATTACAGGAAATGTCTTTTCACAAATGCAACACCAATTGCATCCATCCTTCAAGCCTCCCTCACTTAAAAGAAGTACTAATAAAAGCTGGGTTCTGGCCAACCATCTGTGAATCTATCTTGACCTCCAGAGATGGGGGTGGGGGGAAACCCTTCATTTTAAATCTAGAGGAGCTGCGAGGAGTTTATTTTTCCTTGTCCTTGGAATAAAAAGAGGTTAAATAGCTTGTTCAACTTTGATTCCTCTTGAGTACAGTTTTTTTAAGGATGAATTGGAAATAGCCATTGTAGATGTACTCTCTATAAATATTTTATATTTATGTGATGCCTGTCATCTGAGGTACCCTCTGCTTTTAAAAATACTAGTTTGTCCTCACAGCACCTCTGTGAGGTAGGTAATGACACACATTTTAGAGATACGTGAGGTGCTAGACATCTGGCTCAGTCTGAAAATGCAGTCAGAGGTGGAATTCCATCCACTGCTCAGATGAGCAGTTCAATGACTATCCAGTTTAATGGGCTAGCACAACAGATCAGTAGCAAAGCTAGTAGAGGAAATGCATGGGTTGGTACATTGGGACTCAAGGGATTCCGCTTTTGCTTCTGCCGCTTACTCTGCTTTGTGCCCTCTCCTTTCCTGTGTCTTCTCCCACTATTCATCTGTTTGGATTTTACACCCTTTGGGGAAATGACTTTCCATTGTGTATGTGTGTTCATAGCACAGCAGGCCTCAAATCTAACTCACAGCCCCCCCTAATACAAATAGCAGCACTTTCTGATGAAAGCATAACCCTTTATTAAATGATGTTCAAAGTTTGTTCTGATTTAACTGTCGACTATCCAATTCTAATTCAGTTATCTATGCAAACTCTGGGCAGTCAGAAAAAACATGTACCTGGGCTGCCTAGCAAAGCTTACTTGTGTTCCAACAATTCAGATGCAAACACACCTCTAAATTGAAACATGGCTGCCATCCTGGGTGCATGCACTCACATACTAGGCCTGTGCGAAGTGGCTAGTATTCACTTTGGATTTGGCCTATTTGATTGATTTGGCCGAATCTGATTTGGAGATTTGGCTGCGGCCGAATCTCCGAATCAGCAAGGCCCATCCCCCCCAAACCCCAGCAATAGCTGCCCTGCCTGTCCCAACTCTTTGGGGAAAAAAAGCCCCTGCTCACCGGGTGCTGGTGGGGGAGGGGCAACCCCTGCTGCCCCCCACTGCCTCCCACTGTGTGGGGGGCTCTGCATGTGCTCCCTGCCCCTCCCTTCCTCCCCCAGCCCCCCATGGGTGCCCTGCCCAGGCCAGCTCAGGCCTTTTAAGAAAAAAAATACATAGAAAAGCCCCGGGACTCACTGTTTCTGCTGGCGGGGGTGTGGAGGGGAGGGTGGCGATTCCCGCTGCCCCACGCTGTGTGGGGGGCTCTGCATTAGTCCCCAAAGCCCCGAGGCTGCTGCAAATGTGGTGAGTCCTAGAGGTTTTTCTCCATTTTTTTTTCCTTAAAGAGCTGAAGCTGGCCCAGGTGGGGCACCTGTGGGGGGCTGGGGATTCAGCGAGAGGGAGGGCGGCTCATGAAGCCCCGGGGGTGAGGGAGTGGGCTGGGGGAGTGAAGGGGGTCAGGAGGGCTGGCAGGGGTCCCCCCAAAGTCCCCTCCGCCCTTAGTACTTACCAGCGTGGAGTCTGGCTGCAGCTCCCTGCTGCAGCCACTGGAGACTGTCTAAATCATCAAAGCTCTCTGAATCTTTTCTGAAGGTTCGGAGAGTTTTGAATCGGCTGCCGAATTGGGCCGAATCTCCTCTGAATCAAATCAACACCCGAAGCTTTGTACAGCCCTATCACATACAATAATTTGAACTGTAGAGAAAAGTCAATGAATCTCACATGACTACAAAAATATGTTTACCTGTTTCTTTACTTTTATGAGTCTTTTGGCTTATTTCATGAGCTACTGTTAACTTCCCTCTGCTGTGTTGCTTGTGGGCCTTGGACTGGACCTTCATGCCACATGTGGCATACACTAGCTTGGCTCCATGCACTACATGCTGGGCTGGATCCTGCACAGGCTGCACAGGGTACATAGTATGCAAGCCCACAGGACCAGTTTTGGTAAGTGTCTGGTTCGCCGGGACAGTCTGGTGCCTTCATACTACATCAGCCCTGTGGACTGGATGCAGCACAAGGTGCCAATCTGTGGTCCAATTCCACTGATCCAGTCCATGGACTAGCCCTCCACCACTCATCCAACCCACTGAGCCTGATGAATTTGACACCCCTGATTTATAATAAAGAGGAAGCTAAGAGGTGCTTCAGTGGAAGAGATGTGTCTGAAAACACATGTGGCCAGAACATGCTGTGCTCCTGTGATCCTTCACTGTAAAAGTCACCCTGAGGCTGCTCTAGTCTGTATAGCCATCTTTACCTCCACACAACCCCACTTGGGGCAGTGAGTAAGTATTGCTTTGCTAGACCTGGGGCAAAAATTCTGACCTGAATTTTGGCCTCTCTCGATCTTCTACCAAGTCTCTCAGGAAAGAGTATAGAGAACTGACAGGATAAAATAATATGAGCTAAGTGCTTTGGCACCAAAGGGAAAGGTGTGGATGGAGTTTTGGCTTGAACTGTGAATGTCCAGACTGCTAAAAATGCAAGCCATACCATCCATTTTATTTTAATGTGGTTTTATGTTTGAATATACTGTACTATTGTATACAGCTACAGTTACTGGTTATATAAATGTTTTTAAAAAAAGAAAATATAAACCCAGTGATTATGATTTTGAGGCTGACTTTGCTATGAAATAAGATCAGTTTATCCATGTTTTTTTTAAAAAATGAAGTGTTGATCTATCTATCTATCTATCTATCTATCCCCACGTATAAGTGTGTGTGTGATAGTCAGCTATTTGCTATGTGGAAACAGGAGCTTGATACAATTTATTGTTGCCAGGCTATGCCCCTCAATTTTGTCTCATCAGTTTCTGACTAAACTGCCATTTGTTTTTGAATGTTTTCCTTCTTGTTCTTTGGAAAGCCCATAGGCCCATAAATTCACAATTACCAAACAGTCCTAATTATTATCCCAAGTTGCTGGAGGACAGAAAACTATCTTGATGAAGAGCTTTTCCAGATGTACTGGAAGCAATTAATTGCATTGAAGGGATGTCATAGCTTTAGCCAAAATTTGGTCAAATAGAGCTGACTTCTGTTAGGTGATTACTAACCATAAAACAAAACGGTCTTAAAACACTGGATTTGGAAAGTCACTGCAACTTCTGGCCCTTAAATTTAACACTTCATTTTGTTTGCAACCATGGTTATGTGAAGGCATTGTGGAATCAAGCAAAATGAATGCCTTAAACTTTGGTCAAGCTAAACTACGAGTCATAAGATGACCGTGACAGCTGAGCAGGGAATTGCTGGCTCTGCATGTTAGAGCAGACAAAAGGAAATGTTTGTTCTTTGTAATTCCCCTGCAACTGCTTCACTCACCGTGGCCTTGAGATAGCAGGGGAGTATGTGCCAGTTCTTCCTGAGATAACAGAGTGCTTGTTAGTTGTCTTTAATGCTTACTCAGAGAATTTTATTTTTGCAATCATGTCCTGTGTAACAGTCTGTTCAAAAGCTTATATAAATTGCATGATTCTGTATGAAGGCAGAGACCTTCCTGGAGTGCTTGGTGAATTCATGTCACTCAGAGATCTCTCCCACAGCTGTGGCTCTAAATAAAAGCTTCTACTGACCTGACCCTAAAGTCTACACATGTTTTTTCACCACAGCATATAGCCCCAAACAGAACACCGCAACACTCGTTGTGAAATGGATCCTTGTACAAGCCAACCAGTGTACCAAAAAAGGCTGAGTTGATGATGAGGAATGAAATAATTTCATAGGTGGGATCTTGATTTACAGCATTGCAACCAGGAAATACAAATGCCAGAAGATTAAACATCTTTCCAGTTCTATCAAATAGGTTACTATTATTATTTGTTAATTAAATAGTGAATCAATTAAAAATCCACAAGTACTGCGGAGGGTAAACACATAGAAAGAGAGATTTTCTCTACTGCAGCTGCCAAAGTTCTTCACTGAAGCAAATGGAAACTGTGGCCTTGATTATTATGTCTGTGGGGGCATGTTAAAAGCTTTATTATGTAGTTCAATAAGCAGATGACAATCTGTAAGTCAAGCAATGCCCTTCCCTACTGGAAATGTGCCTAATTCAAACAGCTTCTGTCTCTTCTGCATAGTTAAAAAGATCTTGGCCTTTTTTGAAAGTAGAGGGTATTTTCATTTATCCATAGCCAGATCTGGGAGTTTTCTTTTTTTAAGCTTACAGATACAAAGCTTATCTGCACTGAACTACAGACAACTGCTTACAGAATGCTTTATCAAAGAGAAATAATCACAGATTTGATTTTTTGCCTTTATTTGGCTGGTAAAATCACAACATATTAAAATGTCATTTCTTGAAGAGGTCTCCATAATGCATTGAGTCATACATAGAGACCCAAGTTCATTTTCTATGTGCAAGCAGGAGCAAAGAATTGAAGCACTGTCATGGAAATGTCCATGCACACGCAGCACAAACCCACCACCTAATTATTTTATGGTCAATTTTTTTTTGGCAGGAAACCCAGAAATAACCCCCCCAAACCTCACTGCTTGCAATGGTGGTATGTACAACCTAACATGACAATGGTGGCTTCTTGCTGTGACAAGCAGACCACAGCTCCTAGTCAGTCAGCCCTGAGGAGAACCCCCCTTTGGATTCACCTGTTAAAACTGCTGCCAACAACTTCACAGGGCTCAGTTCAAATTGTCAGGTATATCTGCTCTAACATTCTCCACAGGACTTCACAGCTTCAGCTGAGGGAGGATCTTTTTTTATCTAGCACTAGTAACACTTTCATTCTCTGTGAGTCACTCACTTTGGGACAGAGATGAACAGTGATGACAGTGACATTATGCAGTCTATTCCAACCTAGCTATATTATCTTCTTAGAACCAGTTTTATCATCCCACAACTATAATGGCAATTTGAGCACCAACTGTCTTGATTTTTTTCTGTACTCTAGAGTGTTAGTGTTTCTGTTTCCATGTTTCCCAGCATTTAGGCAAGAAAAACAAAACAAATAAAAAACCCCAGCCATAATGCCTCTCTGGAACCTGCCAACTTGTGAAAAAGGCTGCAGATAGATGGAAGGGATGCAACACTAACCGTAAAAGGCAAATGTAGTCACCATCTCAGTGGAGGCTGGGTGTCTACTAAATTGTGCATGAGTCTGAGAGGAGAGAGAGGGAGAGAGACACCCTGGGACAGGTTTCCAGAGAGATTAATTAGTTGTAGGACAGGTAGATATTTCTGCATAGTGACAGGGCAAAGAGAAGGAGGTGGGGACATGCAGAGTAGTTAGGGAGGTTCGGGAAAGGAAATGCAACTAGATAGGCTCACTAGTCTCAGAGGGACTTCTTGAGGAACAGCAAGTGATGGGCAGGTGCAATGCTAGGGCACAGGGAAGAAAATCACTAGTGAAGAGGAAGGAGAGAAAAGGTTGGAGAGCAAGGTCCATGCCCCAGCACAATCCACAACAGTATTGTGCTCCTGTAACAATTTCTGACCAAGGAGAGTGAGCCTGAGCACACTGAGGCAAGCACAACTGATCTCCACATCCCTGCACCTACTGGCTGCATTCTACCTATAAGAACCCAGGCCCACACAGCTGTCTGTAGAGGTAAGTGCTTCACCCCAGGAGCTTTATTAAATTTCTGTGACATCTAACAGAATGACTTGGCACCTTCCCCATTAGTTGAGTTCTGCCACCCTCTGCATGTGCGTGTGCTAGTTCTGCTCTGGCCACCTTGACTTCAGGCTTTTTCTAGACGGAGGGGCAGAGATAACTGGACTTAGTCAGCCCTTGACCTGGAGGATCACTACCCATACCACAGAGTTAATTGACTTCCTTGATAATCCATCCACTCAGTGTAGAACTTCCATCCAGTGGAGCAGTTCCTGCAAGGTTCAGGGCCTCATGGACAGTGCATATCAAATCATCCAGGAAGCCCATCCACAGGCACTTCAGTTGATAAAGCATCTATACAATGAGCACAATGCTGGTGTGTAATGCAGAAGCAGAGGCTGTTTAGGACATATAATCCCCTGTAGCAAGGATGCACAGGCACCTCACTGCTGTTGCTTGAGAAAAGAAACATGTATTATGGCTAGTATAGGAGGTTTGTTACAACAGTTCCTTGTACCTGTAGTTTGCCACATTAGGAAACAATGGAAGCCTACCCTCCAGGTGGGTGTTGAAAACTGTCATTCTAAAAAAATAAAGTTTCTTGCTGAGCAGTGATTTGCCATCAACAACTAAGTGGACCAAGCAAAACATTTTGAGGCAGCAAAGGACAACTTTCACCCAGATGTATTTGCTTTCCATGTAACAAAAAAAATTTCTCCATTGCTCTGGAAATGCCCCCTGTGAGAGGTCCCTGATTAGAGCAGCCCAGTTACTTGTCTAATGTTTCTTACACTCTAAAACTACAATCCCATTCACACTCTCTGGCCATCATCAGGGAAGAACATACCCCTGATATGTCTTGGTGCGTACAGTTGGGACCCAGGTCCTACCTGCCTTTGGTCTTCCACAAGGGCCGCTGATATGCCCACCTGGACCATCCTTGGTTTGAAGTGATGTCACTCTTTCTCCTCTCTCTAGCAACCTGTGACTGATTCTGAACTAGGAGCTCCCAGGTAGGGTGGACAACATATATTTGAGTGAGGGAGTGTTTGATTTTCAACCAGCCCACAGGATAGGAAAGCCCATCCCTTGCACTCTGAAGGGGGTAGCTTTGTGATCAGTCTGTATGCCTGGTGAACACAGACCCTATGCAGTTCTACAGGGCTTGGAGTATCTGAAACAAGTAGAGACTGCTTACTGTACAGTGTGCTACTCTTGGCTGTTTCTATCATGATTATGGCACGTGAAGCCTGCTGCTTATCACCATGCCATAGTCCTTTCTGGCCAGCAAGGCAATACTCTGGAGACAAGCGGTACAACGGAGCAGGGCAAATTGGCTTCCAGGGCTTTGGTGGTGGCCTGAGCCTAAACTACCAGTGCATCAGCAGAAAGCCTATTTATGGTGGTCCTGGTATTTCTCCACCTCTTTGAGGGTGCCCAACATAAGACTGCACAGTATAATTCTGAAGGGCCATCACCACTTCCAGGACTAGGGTATCCTGGGTTTTGCCTTCGCAGAATAAGATGCACTTGCCATTGTTGTATGTCCTTGGGGGCTGCTAACCATTCGAATATTTATAGGGTGTAGGTCTCCCCTAGCCACAACATATCAGGCATTTTGGATATGCCTTGGGATGGGATGGGACTGAAGGCAACCTCTGGCTCTACACTGTGTTGAGCCTGACCTCCCTGTTAGCCTACCGTGTATGCAGATCTTCAGAGCATGCTTCTCTCTGCGCTGCCTTCCCGCTCCCCACAACCTGGGTGAGTCACTGCCCCTCTGTCATCTGCTAGGGGATTTCTTGACTTACCACATGCTGCATGTGTCACCGGAGCCCAGAGTCAGCAGCACTGCTATGCCCTGTCCAAAATGGTGGTATAGCTACATAACACGGGGGTTTCCTTATAGAAGAAGGATCTGCCCCTGCATCCTTGTCCAGCACGTTGGTAGACAGAGCTCATGTTCACTTTGCAGCTTAGTTTTACTGGGCACATCTACCTATGCTATTAGCACTCAGCAATAAAGTCTGGCACATATTGAACCAGAGTGGATTGCTCCCGGGTGTGCTGTCTGAACATGTGCCAGGGTCTGCAGCATGTTGAGCTGGGTTGGAGCAGCCCTGACTGGCAGAGGGTCTGGGGGCTCAGCCTGCCAGCCCAGGGTTGCTCTGTCCTGGCTCAACATGCCACAGAAGAGCTGACTTGGGGCACAAGGTTGCTCCAGTGTGGGGCAGAATGGCAGGCAGCCCCTGAAGCACCCTTGTGCCCCAGCCAGCTGGGCCAGCATCTACACATGCGGTGCTGCAGAGTAAAAGACTCCACAGAAGGGTAGTACTTGTATTTACAAGTATTATTCTGCTGCAGAGTTAATTTGTTTCCTGAAGCCGAATAGGGCCAGACATGTAGATGCAAGATATTTACTGTGAAGCTAATTAGTCTATTCCACAGTAAAAGTCTCGTGTAGGTGTGGCCAGTGTGGGAGAGGCAGAAGAAACTTTATGGTGTGTGGCGGGACAACAAGGATCCTTAAAATAGGACTGTACCAAGACTGGTACTTCTTTACTGTAAATAATAGGACAGTACCAAGACTGGTACTTCTTTACTGTAAATATCTTTTTATATACGTTCCTCTAGATAATAAAATGTTGTTTCAATACCACAAGCCTCATCAAGATACGACAGGCTTCAGCTCACTCTTCCTCAGCCAGCTCAATGGTTCTTCACAAAGGCACCGTGTGGTGGTGGAGCTTAGGATGCCTCCTCGTATCCTCTTATAATCTCCCAAAGAACTATAGGTACCCCGACTTTCCTGCCTGCCACGTCTTGGATGTTATTATATGTTCTAATTTATGATGTCACTAGTCAGGAGGGTTATTATATATATTTCGTTTTTTTGTTTGTTTGTTTTTTGTGTGTGTGTCTCTATTAGGAGTCCCGGCATTATTATATATATATATATATATATATATATTCACAGTCGGATCAGATTAACACTTGTCTTTATTTTTATCCTTTATCACGCTATACAAACTTTCTTTACCTTTAGGCAGAAGTGGTCCATTTATATCATTTTCCATTTTTTTTTTTAAACCTTATCAGTTATATCAACTTTGTAATTCTATCTATATAATGTTCTTACATAACTACTATCAGTTTGGTCGGACTGAACTTGGTATTAGAAAATGAAGTCTTTTTATCTCTTGTTTGTCTGTTTATTTCTTTTGGGGTGGAATTTTATCTTCAAACCCTGCTGTATACTTTCTCTTCATTTTTGCTGCTATAAGTGTGTACTTTTTATCTTGTGTGTGCCTGAAACCTTGAATCCTCATGACAGACACCCAGATGCCGTCTCCAAGCTTGCGAGAGTGGGTCAAGTCACTCTCTTTTATTTATTTTTTGTTTACTTTTCAGGGCAACCGCCAGCCGTGTCCTGCAGTATGTCTCCTCAGGGATCCGCCCCTCCTCCTCTGAGCTCCGCTCTCTCCAGCATCGTGAGAAGTCTTGAGGTAAGTCTCTTATCCTCTGGGGATCCTCTTTTCCCCTCTTTTTCTCCTTCAGCCACTTTCTCTCTTTTTCTATTGAAACTCGCATTTCCTCTTTTTTTTTTTTTACCCTCGGAGCTTCCATCCTAATATGGTAATGGCTCCGGAAGCGGCATTCTCCGGCTCTTTTCACCACGTTGCTGTTTACTTTTTCACACACTGCTTCACCAGTAACTGAGAGAGAGTTAATACTGGACTCCACCCCTGCTCTTTACAGCCCCAGGGGGAAGTGGCAGGCATCTTGAAGGCAGGAGTCACAGTGTCTGCTTGCTGTTTTTCATGCTGCCATGGGCAGGAAAGAATGCTGGGGTCAAACGACCCTGGCTAGGTGATTATCTAGCCTCCTTTTGAAGACCCCCAGGGTAGGAGTGAGCAGCACTTCCCTTGGAAGTTGGTTCCAGATCCTAGCCGCCCTGACTGTGAAGTAGTGCCTCCTGATGTCTAGCCTGAATCTACTGTCAGTCAACTTATGGCCATTATTTCTTGTTACTCCTGCTAGTGTTCAGGGGAACAGGGACTCTCCCAATGCCTGCTGGTCCCCCTTGGCCAGTTTATAGAAGGCCATCAGATCCCCTCTCAGCCTTCTCTTGTGGAGGCTGAACAGGTTCAGGTCCCATAGCCTCCCCTCATAGGGCCTGCTTTGCTACCCCCTGATCATGCAAGTGGCCCTCCTCTGGACCCTCTCGATGCTGTCCACATCCCTCCTGAAGTGCGACGCCCAGAACTGGATGCAGTATTCCAACTATAGCCTGACCAATGTCGCATAGATGGGGAGGATCACCTCATTGAACCTGCTTGTGATGCATCTGTGGATGCATGACAAGGTGTGGTTAGCCTTCCTGACTGTGTCCTCACATTGGCGGCCCATGTTCATCTTGGAATCAGTAATGACTCCAAGATCCTTTTCTGTCTCTGTGCTGATGAGAACAGAGTTCCCCAGCCTGTAGGTATGCTGCTGGTTCTTCCTCCCCAGGTGCAATACCTTGCACTTGTCAGTATTGAAACCCATCCTGTTCTCATCCGCCCACCCCTGTAACCTGTTCAGATCTAGTTGCAGCCTGTCCCTCTCCTCTAGCGTGCCCACTTCTCCCCACATCTTAGTGTAATCCACAAATTTGAACAAGGTGTTTTTCACCCCCTCGTCCAAGTCACTGATGAAGATTTTGAACCGTGCGGGCCCGAGGACCGAGCCCTGGGGAACCCCACTGCCCACATTCCTTTAGGTAAAAAATGACCCATCCACCATCACTCTCTGGGTACGGCCCTCCAGCCAATTTGTAACCCATCTGACTGTGTAGGCATCGACACCACAGTTGCCTAATTTTTTAATGAGAATGGGGTGAGAGTCAGTGTCGAAGGCCTTCCTAAAGTCCAGAAAGAGTATGTCCACCGTGACACCTGTGTCTAAGGATTTTTTGACCTAGTCGTAGAAGGCCACCAGGTTGGTCTGACAGGACCTGCCTCGAATGAACCCATGTTGGTTGCCCCTAAGCATAATCTCCCCTGCTAGTCCCTTGCAGATGTGCTCCTGGATAATTTTCTCAAAGAGCTTCCCCGGGACCGAGGTAAGACTAACAGGCCTATAGTTTCCTGGGTCCTCCTTCCTCCCTTTTTTGAAAATGGGGACGACTTTGGCCCCTTTTCAGTTCTCTGGTACCTTGCCAGAGCACCACAAGTGCTCCTAAAGCTATGCCAGGGGTCCTACAATGACCTCTGCTAATTCCTTCAGCACTCTGGGGTGGAGATCATCAGGACCTGCTGATTTGAACACATCTAGTCCTAACAGAAGTTCCCTGACTAGGTCCTCACTGACCTTGGGCCTGGCTGCACCTCCCCTGGGTCTGCTGGGGATCCTGGTAGGGGGAATGACCCGGTCCCTGCTCAGAAAAATGAAGGCAAAGAAATTGTTAAAGAGGTTAACTTTGTCATGTGGAGCGACCACCAGATTTCCTAGCATGTCCTGCAGAGGCCCCACATTACCCCGTACCTTCTTTTTACCCCCTATGTATTTAAAAAAGGGCTTCTTGTTATCTTTGATCCAGGTTGCTAGTCCCAGTTCTGTCTCTGCCTTAGCCTTCCTAACAGTCCCCCTACAATCTCGAGCAATGGAGGTATAATACTCCTTGGTGATGGCCCCTCCCTTCCATTGGGTGTACGCCTCCTTTTTAGCTTTGAGATGTTCCTGGATGCTTTTGGTGAGCCATGGGGGCTTTTGAGCACTCTTGCCTCCTTTGATCTGCATTGGGATTGTCACCCTTTGGGCTTGGAGGATCATCTCCTTAAGGAACGACCACTCTTCTTGGACTCCCAACTCCCCTGCCCTCCAGGACCTCAGTGCTTCCCTGACTAGTCTCCTTACCTCATTGAAATCCGCCCTCGTGAAGTCCAGGGCTGCTGCCTTGCTGGAGGCTTTTGACACCCTATGCTGGATGGTGAATTCCAGTAGGAGATGATTGCGATCGTCCAGGTGGTTGAGAACCCGCAGTCCCCTCACCAGGTTGTCGCCTGTGGCCAGGACCAGGTTCAACAAGGCATTTCCCTTGGTGAAACTGTGCACCTCCTGGGTTAGCTGGAGGTCCTGTAACTCGGCTAGGAACCTACGTTGTAGGAAAACCCCTCAGTTTGTCTTTTTTTTTTTTTAAATGTATTCCCTCCCCTTCCCTAACCATTTCTAACTTTCTTTCTGACCTCTCTATCCCTTACAAATAGTTATTAGTAGTATTAGGTAAGCTAAGTTATATTCCCTTACGACAAGCCCCCTTTTTTTTGTATTGTAAATAATGTTTTGTTAGGTTTGTATTGATTGTTACTGTTGTATATTGTATTATTGTCATTTTCATATTGATTTTTATTGTTTCATATGGATATTGTATGGTTTAGGCCTGTGTTTGTAAGTCGGCCAAAGTCATGTCAAGTTTCCATTTTGTATGTCAAGCCTCCATCTTGTGTCCTCTGCCTGGGCATCCCTTGTGTTGTAACTGTGCGACTCATGTACCCCTCCCATGTAAATTGGTTCCCAGATGAATGGGAGTGATTGGGAATGATTGAAATACAATGGTAGCAGGCCTCTACTGAATGGCCTGTAACAACTGGGCCATCACCTCGCATTGATTCATCCAGGAATCACAGACCTCACCCAGGAACAGAGACAAGAACCCAGCATTTGAAAGACAAAAGACCCTGCAGAACCAGCAACTCTATCATAGTACCCCACCATTACAGACACCTGAAACTGCACATCCCTGCATGAAGCACACATGCTCAGTACACCAGGGGCTAACCCTTGCCTGGGCATGCCTCCTGTCAGTAGGGTCACACAAGGTCTGCCCCTATAAAAAGGAGCAGTGAAGACAGACCCAGGGGGAACGTCATTTCTATCGGAACCAGACCAGCTCCATGTCACGCTGCCTATCCACACCAGAGGCAACCTGCTGGCGACCCGCTCTGGACAACACTGAGTTGAAGTAGACCCCGACTAGCCATTGAGGACCAACTTTCAGCCTGGGATAGGTAGATATCACCTGCACATTTCCTCCTCCAATTTGGACTCTCTCTCTCTCTCTCCTCCCAGACTTCAGCCCCTGCACCAAGCCTCTTTAACCCCTGCTGCCATTGTGTGTGTGCATGTGTGTGTGCATGCACAAAGGAACCAGTAAGATATTGTGTCACCATCTCCCCTGTTCAATAAAACCACTGTCATTTGTAACCCCAAGTTGGGCTGTATTTTACTGAGCCCCGGTCCCTTCCCCATCTTAAATTCTGGTCTCTGTCTCTCTCTCAGCTTTCCCCACCTTTTCCCTGCCACCTCTCAGCTCCTCTTTGTCCCTTCTCCATTCCCCTGCTGCAGCCTCTTGGCCCCATTGCTTTCTGATGTCTCTCAGTCCCACTCCCGCCACTTTTTGCCTCCTCTCTGTCCCTTCTCTGTTCCCCTGCTGTAGCCTCTTGACCCTGTTGCTTTCTGTCATCTCTCAGTCCCATTCCTGCCATCCGTCACCTTCTTCCTGTGTCTTTCCACAGCCCTTCCCACCATTTCTGCCACTTCCAGCCTCCTGGCCCCGTTTCTGCTGTCCACCACCTCCTTCCTGTGTTTTTCCGCAGCTTTTAGCCTCTCAGCCAGTTCTTTTCCTACCACTTTTAGCCTCTCAGCCCCGCTCATTTCTGCCTC
This sequence comes from Alligator sinensis, assembly GCF_000455745.1. Lineage (NCBI taxonomy): Eukaryota > Metazoa > Chordata > Crocodylia > Alligatoridae > Alligator > Alligator sinensis. Next base: position 131,962 of record NW_005842258.1, on the reverse strand, counting down.
CTGCTGCCTCTCCCTGCTCCCTCTCTCTCTCTGTGCCTTCTGTTCTCAACCTTTCCTGCCCCCCCTCCCTCTGTGTTCTCCAGCTTTCTCCCACACCCCCTCTAGCTGCTCCTTCTCCTCCCCACAGTCCTATGGCCTGCCACCAACTTTCCTGCAGCTCCTTCAGGCTGTCCCGCAGATTTCCTGGCAGCCGGAGCCCTTCTCCAGCTCCCAGCACCAGCAGCCCCTCTTCCTGTAGCTTCCTGAGCTCCCTGGAAGTCCCTCTCCAGCATCCCTGGTTTCCAGAGCCAGCCCCCAGTTTCCTCCACACCCTCTCTAGCTTCCCTGCACCCTCTGTCCCAGTTTCCCTCTCCTTGCTTATCTTTTGGCTCCCCTGTAGCTCCCGCTTCAGTCCCAGCCTCTGTGCCGGCTTCTCTCTGGCATCACTCCCCTGTTCTGCAGGCTTTGGGCATTGTCCTTTAATCAATTAAGGTCAATTAACCTAAAGTAATCCCCAAGCCTCAATTCTTCAGCCCAGCTCTCTCTAGTCTACTGGTTTTAATCCCGGTCCCGGTAACTTTCACTCCCAGCAACTTTCACTCCCTACACTTCCACTTTCTTACGTTAACCTTTCCCCAGGTATCCCAAGTACACCAAGCACATACATACATACACATCAAAACACCCAATTTAGGAACTCACCTGTGTGTATGTGTAGGTGAGTGGTATGTATGTGAACTGATATACATATATGTCACTGTGTGCATGATATACGAATTAGTGATCCGTGTGTGTGTATTGGGTGTGCAGGTATTGATAATTGATTCTGGTCTAATTTTTGGTCTGTATAGTGTGTGTAGGTGTTTGAACTGGTGACAGGAGTGCATATGCCTAGGCTGGTAATTGACTCTCTGTGTGTATATGCACCTAATTGATTTCTGTGTTTGTGTATGTGCAATTGTACACTGTGCCCTCCTGTCCAGCAGCGCAATTTTGAGATCCTGGGAGTTGGCCTGACCCCACAGGGCAACAACATGAGTGGTCAGACCTGGCTGACTGCTCTTCCCAGCAGATGTCTGGATAGTTTAGGTCACCCATGATGACCACGTCCCTTGACTTAACTGCCTCTGCGAGCTGACCTGAGAATTCCCAGTCCAGTTCTTCCCCCTGGTTGGTTGGTCTGTAGTAGACCCTCACCATTAAGTCCCTCTCCCCCTGACCCCCTTGTATTCTGACCCAGAGCACTTCAGTCTGCCCCTCCTCTGACCCAGTGCTGTTTGTTGAGGATGTGTATTGCTCTTTGACGTAGAGCGCCACACCCCCACCTTTTCTCCCCATTCTATCCCTCCTGTACAGCCTACAGCCCTTGATGTTTACCACCCAGTTGTGCGCTGGATCCCACCAAGTTTCAGTGAGCCCCACTATGTTTGGGTTTGTGTTAGCTAGCAGGAAGGAAAGTTCTTCCTGCTTGTTCCCCATATTATGAGCATTAGTGTAGAGGGATTTAAGGCCTCCTGAAGGTGTATGCACCGCCCCCCTAATCCCAGGACTATCTGGGCCCCTGTCTCTTACCTGGGTATTTCTTGTGCTCATTGCCTGCCTTAGCTGGGCTGTTCTTTTGGGTGTTTCTTGGTTCAGTGTTTCGTGGCTCCCTCCGTCCTCATCCTCCTCTTCCCCCAATGAGCCTAGTTTAAAGCCCACTGGAGGAGATCAGCCAACCTGAAAGAGAACACACCTTTGGGGGAGAGGTGAAGCCCATCCCACCTGAGCATGTCTCTTGTTCTGAAGTATGGGTCATGGTCCAAAAAGCCGAAGCCCACCTTGAGACACCATTTCTGAAGCCACAAGTTGACCTCTCTGATGCAGGTCTCATGGCATCGTCCATGTCCGCTTACCGGAAGGGGAGATGAGAAGACCACCTGTGCCTCTGTCTCCTTCATCTTACCCCCCCAGAGTTTGGTAGTCCTTCATCAGGCAATCTGGGCTGCTCCTGGCCGCATCATTAGTGCCCACATTGATTAGGACCATGGGGTAGTAATCAGTGGGCTGGATAATGGCCAGGATCATCTCTGTCACATCCTGAATCCTCACTCTGGGCAGACAGGAGACCTTGTGTGTCATGGGATCCTGGTGACAGATGGGACCCTCCATTCTTCTCAGGATGGAGTGGCCTATGATGAGCACCCGGCATCTCTTCTTCTGGGTCAACTTACCTCCTTCAGCCTATTCTGTACATGGAGTGTCCTCCTCTCCAGAGGTTTCCTCCTCTTCTTTCTCTTCCTCCAATGTCACCAGGGCCTCATACGTGTTCCCCAGCTGGACTGGGGTAACTGGTACTGCACTGCCGTGAGTAGCCCTGGCTCTGGAGGGAACCTTCTGCCATTCCGCTGTGGAGGGCACCTCCTGGGGTTCTTATCCCTTTGGTGCATGGCCCTGCAGGGAAAGGAAATACCCATTGATTTTCTCCTCTGCTTCTCTGATCCCCCTCAGGCTACTAACCTCCTCCTGGAGCTCCCTCACCTGCCCCTCCAAGGCCCTAAGATAGGCACCTGCAGGACAGGCATAGGGGCCCCCATTCCCTGCCCCCTCTGCCTCACTGGGCATCCCCCACAGGCCAGGAGGCAGAGTGATGCCAGCTCCCCCGTGGGCTCCATCTAGGTGGAGGCCTCAGAGAAGCCCCAGGTAGGTGGCGCCCCCCAGGCAGGGCCCTAGCAGCACTCCACGTCAATACCATTTAAATTTTTTTGGTGTGGTACATTCACCTTTCCCTTGCCGAAGACATGCTCCTGGCCCCTCTTGCTTGCTTGCCTGCGTGAACGTCGGCACAAACACCAGTGCGCCCTTTCAGAGCACGTTTGTTTGCACTCTCTGATCACATGCACAGCTCCCTGCCAGCTCAGCTAAAAGGGATCCGGGGGGCTTCCCCTCCAGATCTGGCTCAGCTGTGCTGGCTCCCTCTGCCCCACTTACCTTAGGGGGATCAGCTGCTGCTACCCCCGCTGCTGCCTCCGCTGCTGTGCCTGCTGCCGCCGCTGGTCAGGTAAGGGGACACACGTGTGTGCGGGGGTGCACGTATGACCAGCTCCCTCCTCTCCACTCCTGGCCCCTGAGTGCCCATTCTTTTTTTGGAGACTGAAAGCCTTCCTATCCAAGTCAGAGGCAAATAATTATTCTGCACCCTCAGAATCATGCAGATTTCTCCCCTCATGATTTTATTTACCTCATGGCGGTGAGTAGAACAAACCCCAATTACTTGGGCAAACACTGCAGGTTGTGAGGATGAGGATAAACCTAGGACTATGTTTCACAAAATAGTCTTCTGTTACCCGGAGAGGAAGCATAGCTGCAATGCATGAAAAGATGACAGGTGGTCTCTTTCTCCACAAACATTAGATAGCCAAGGACAAATGTCTCCAAGGCACATTTATATTGCTGCCTATTTTTTTTTTTTTTTTTTGGTTTGAAGCCACTGGATTTCTGCCCAATTTATGAACACTGATAAAAATAAAGAATTATCCAATTAACACAGTGACTGTTGTAGATTAAAATGTTAAGGCCTATCAGGACCATTATAAAGTCTTCCAAGTCTGACCTCCTGCATGACCAAGGCCACAAGAAGGAGGCTTATGAGCTGGAGATTCTGAGGCAGAATCTATTCTCTCTGACTTTTGCTGACACAAATGGGTAAAAAAAGAAACTTCCCATTGCAGAGGTACTTGTAGAGCTCTTCTCTCAGAAGAGATATTTAAAGGATGATAACATCTGAAACACAAGACTAGCTGAAGGACTTACAGTTGGAGTGCACTGTGTAAAGGTCTCTGTCCCAAGGAATGAAGCACTACAGACTCAGGCTAACAGCACAAGGGAGCCCAGGTATCAGTGAACCAAATGTTTTCCCTTGTAAAATAGAGAGAGATTGAATCAGGCCACACATAAAATCAAAACAGAACAGTTCCCGGACAGACTGGAGAAGGTAATAATATTAACAAGCCACTGTCTGCCAGACTCTTGCAAACAAAGGCAGTGAGCAAATATTCTTCCTCCTAGATTTTTTTCCTACAAGATCAGAAAATGGAGTTATATTGATACCCTGTTGTGATACTAATTGATAATGATAGCTGTGCATCTAGGCTGATGATGTGGGGCTGAGTTAGCCATAGTTGTGGATGTAAATACTTACCACTTACTGTGTTAAGTGACGTAGTAAGAGCAACAAAAACTTGAACTCAAAATTTATCAAGGCGCCAGTCTGCAAAAATGGATGGGAATCCAGAATGAGTAGGGGAAAAAGCAGCAATAGCAAGCCAAACCAGTAAAGGGATATTTTTTATTTATACCCATGAGGTACAATATTTTCAACCATAAAGGTGAAAAGCTTTCTTCCAAATAGCTCCTCAGATTACAATAATTAAGTGATTAGAGAAAACACAATAGATTTATTTTGTATAAATCAACCTCACTGTGTTCATGATGTAGACCCTTCTCCATCCTAGTTCTGAAATAAGGATTCATACAACTCATTTTTTACCTTCCTTGCATTTATAGGTGGCATATTTTAAGCCAACCAGAAATACATGATGAATCTGGAGGATGAGAAAACCTGAAGATTTTTTTCACCCCTTAATACAGGAAAATGAAATTTTCAATGTAGGTCTTTTAGTGCTTTTCCTTTAGATGGAGCTCTTGTTCAACAAAACCATTCATTCAGAAATTAATTAAAGGGAAATGCAGCTAATGTACATGAAAGTCATATTTATATAGTCCTGCATCAAATCCTTATCTAATTATGGCCCCAGCTCTTAAGGCTTATGTTAGATGAGTTGGTCTGAGGAGCAGATTTCAACAGAAAAGGTATCTGGATTGAAAAACTAGGATATTTGGACAGCACATAGGATGACAAACAACACATTGCTGGCCTAAGGGATGTGGTGGAGGTTGGTAGCAAATAAAAATAGGTGGGACAAATTGACAAATAAATGGGGGTATAACCCACATGTAAGGTAAAGATGAAAAATGTATGTTTTACTGGTCTTATTCCTGCAACTTAATTAATTTCAACTAAAACGAGTTACACCAAGTTTTACCAACATTCCTTTAACTAGCTCCACTACTCATTTTCAGTTGTACACACTGCCCAGTGGACCATGCTGCCAAAATATTAGACCTGTGCAAAGCAGCATGTATTTGATTCAGATTTGGACTTGGACAATTTGAAGCCAGTGACTCAATTCAGTGATTCGAATCACTGTCCCAATTCGATTAGGCCAATTCGGATTCGGAGATTCGGTTGCTGAATTGACTACTGAAGCTTTGGACAGCCCTAACAGATAGGGATACATTCCCAGGCGGTGAGGGAGGGAGGCTGCTGGGACTTGGGAAGGGACAGGGGGAGGGATGCCATTCCCGGGGCTTCACTGTTCTCTACCTGTCCCCCTGCGCCTCAGGTCCACCTGTCCCTACTCACCCCAGCTCCTGGGCTGTGCTGTGTCATGGTACAGGCAGCTGGTGTTGGCTGCTCCCAGGGTTGCTGCAGCAGGGGCTGGGATGAGTGGGGAGAAGTGGAGGCCCGGGTGATGTGGGACATGGCTCAGCATGTCCGCACTCACCCTAGCCCCCACTGCAGTGGCCCCAGGAATGACTGGCGCTAGCTGCAATGAGAACTGTCAGTGGGTGGGGGGGGGAGGGGCAGGGTGTGCCTCTTGCCTTCCCACC